>NC_059294.1:13342603-13607603 GCF_017591435.1 Portunus trituberculatus
ATGTCTCCTCTTGTTCTCCTCTCTTCTAATGTGGTCAGCCCCAGCTTCCTCAGTCTTTCCTCATAGTCTAACTCCCTGAGTCCTGGTACCATCCTTGTTGCCAGCCTCTGTACAATTTCTACCTTCACATTTTTCTTCATATGCGGTGATCAGACACAAGCTGCATATTCTAACTGGGGTCTTATTAAGGTACATAATATCTTCTTCATCATTCCTTCATCTAGGTAGTGGAACACAAGGCCAATATTTTGAAGCATGTTATATGTTTTCAAAAAAATCTTGTTAATGTGTTTCTCCGGTGACAAAGTGTTTTGCACGATTACTCCTAAGTCTTTTTCCTCATTGGTCTCTTTAATTTTCTCATCACCCAGCCTGTAATCCCAGTTTGGTCTGTATCTACTTCTTCCCATTTTCATAACATGGGTCTTGTCTATATTAAATTCCATCTGCCACTCCTTACTCCACTCATATATTTTATCAAGATCTTCCTGTAACTTGTTACAATCTTCCACATTCTTTACTCTCCTCATAATTTTAGTATCATCCAAAACATGTTCATGTAACTGTCAATTCCTACTGGCATATCATTAACATAAATCAAAAACATGATGGGACCAAGCACTGACCCTTGTGGAACTCCACTGGTTACCTTCTTCCACTCGGACTTCCTTCCTCTCACCACTGTTCTCATTTCTCTTCCCACTAAGTAATTTTCCATCCATTTTGCTAGTTTATCATTTACTCCTCCAATCTTCTTTAGTTTCCACATCAGTCTATTGTGTGGTACTTTATCAAAGGCCTTTCTCAAGTCCAGGTAGATAGCATCCACCCATCCCTCTCTATGTTGTAGTATGTCAGTCACTCTTGAATAAAAACATAATAAATTGGATACACGATCTTCCTTTTCTGAAACCAAACTGCCTTTCACTCAGAATGTTTTCACTTTCTAGATACTCACTCCACTTAGCTTTAATTACTTCTTCACATACCTTGCACAATATACTAGTCAACGATACTGGTCTATAATTTAGCATTCCATTCTACTACCATTCTTATATATAGGCACAATGTCAGCTCTTTTCCACTCTTTCGGGACTAATCCTGTTCGTATGGAGGTTTCCACAATATCAAATACGGGGTTCAACAATTGATCCTTACATTCATTTAGCAACCTCCCAGATATGCCATCAGGCCCCATTGATTTATTAATATCCAGATTGCTTATAATTTTCCTTACATCTTCCTTAGTAACCATGATGTCCTGCATTTGCTTTATTTCCGTAGGCCTTCCTCCCATAAAATGCTCCTCCTTTGTAAACACTTTGCAAAAGTTGTCGTTCAAAATTTCAGCTATATCTCCAGCATCCTCATATACTTCTTCCCATTTTTACCTTTTCTATTGCCTCCCTTATATTTAGTTTTCCATTTATGAATTTGTAAAACATTTTGGGTCACTATCACAGTTTTCCACCACCCTCTGTTCATATTCCTTCTGTGCTGTTCTCCTTACTTCAACATATCTATTCCTTGCTGTTTTGTAAACTTCTCTTGATAATACATCACTGTTTTTCTTAAGTTTCTTCCATGCCTTTTCTTTGTTCTTTTTTGCTTCTTCACAATTTCTATTAAACCACTGTTTATTATTTAAAGTCCTCTTTCTGTAATATGGCACAAACTTTTTCACAGCAGAGTTATACAAATCCATAAATTTATCGTATTTCAATTGCATATCCCTTTCCTGGTATACCACGGACCAGTCAATTTCATTAAAGAACTCCCTTATATGGTTATAATTTGCCCTAATATAATTTAATTTTTCCTCCCTCGTTCCACAATCTTATTCGTGCTTAATTCCGTATCCAGCTCAAAGCTTAGGAGGACATCATGATCGCTTCTCACAAGGGACATTTATGTTCAATTTCCTCTTTTAGAGAGATGCCCCTGGTAAATACCAAATCCAACCTTGCTGCAACATCTTGTCCCCTGCACCTTGTTGGTGATCTCACCCACTGTGTCATCAAGTTATTTGTTGCTACCTTTAACAATTCCTCTGCCCACTCACCACCGTTCACCACTTCGTAGTCTTCCCACACTATTTCTTTACAATTAAAGTCTCTGACTATCATCACTCTATCCTTTCTGATGAGTTCTTGCTTCATTCTGTCTAGAGTATTTCTCATCACCATTTGGTACTGTTCATATTCCCAAGCATTGGTTCTGGGTGGTATGTATACTGTTATAATATTAATGTCCCTCTTGCCATCTGTTATAAGCATACTTATCACTTCCTCATTTCTCTTACTTATAGTTCACCTCCTTCATTATCAGATCTTCCTTAGTAAGAACCATTATACCACCACATCCTTTATTTTTTTCTATCATTTCTCCATACTTTGTAGTGTTTTACAACAAACCAGTCTAGCTTTATTTCGGGCCTTAGCTTTCTTTCCACTACACACATTATGTATGGTTCGTTATTTCTTAATAATCACCCACACTCTCCTCTCAGGGACCACTCTCCATATCCCTCACTTTCAACACTATGCGACAGTAGGACATCAACAGGACACTAACTCAGAGGTACCCGGGCCCTGTAACACCATAGGTATTTTCACTTCTTCCCGTCCGCAGCCGGAGACGAGCCGTCCTTTCTCGGCGACAGCGAGAGAGAGTGTGTGTGTGTGTGTGTGTGTGTGTGTGTGTGTGTGTTTCACTGTTTGATCTGCTGCAGTCTCTGACGAGACAGCCAGACGTTACCCTACGGAACGAGCTCAGAGCTCATTATTTCCGATCTTCGGATAGGCCTGAGACCAGGCACACACCACACACCGGGACAACAAGGTCACAACTCCTCGATTTACATCCCGTACCTACTCACTGCTTGGTGAACAGGGGCTACACGTGAAAGGAGACACACCCAAATATCTCCACCTGGCCAGGGAATCGAACCCCGGTCCTTTGGCTTGTGAAGCCAGTGCTCTAACCACTGAGCTACCGGTGTGTGTGTGTGTGTGTGTGTGTGTGTGTGTGTGTGTGTGTGTGTGTATGTGTGGTGAGCCTATGCTTTGTGCAAGATTTGAATTTGTGGCAACCTAAGAGAATTTAATGAACATACATTTTCCTTGTGACAACAGTCATAAATTACTGAATTGGTTAATGTCAAGGGTATATATTATATGTACATACATACAGTGGAACCTCACATTTTGAGTCTCATTTGTTCCAGGATCAAACCCGTTTTATGATTTGTTCATTTTACTAATCAGTTTTCCCATTGAAATTAAATTAGATATATTTGATCTGTTCCAAATCTCCAAAACCACCCTTTTCTCTTCCAATTTTTTTTAAACAAAAAATTGTGTACTTACAAGACTAATGACTATTAATAAAAACACAATGTAGTCAAAGAGACTGCAAAAGAAATATATAATATAAACTGGTTTTATTATTTCAATTACCGTATTTAACGGCATATAAGACACTTTTTTTCCAAAATTTTGGCTCATAAAATCACCCTGCGTCTTATATGCGAAGTTGAGACCTCCCATGGGCTTCCGAGACACACTAACCCAGCTTACGATCAGTGCTTCTACCTAACCTAAACTCCACGCATCATTATTTTATTGCGTTTATTATTATTATTATTAACAGTATTATTGCCGTTACTTTAAAAACAAATTATCGTATTATGACTGAGTCTTTAAAAACAAATTATCACAAAAATGAAAGCAATCTATCGTAATCAATGAGGCCATGAGTCTTGTTTATAAGCATCAGCTGATCGGAAGAATCCCACACTACATGCCATCTGTTAACAAGAAACAAAACTACAGAATATAATCCATCTAATTAATGTCTATTCCATCCAGATTTTTGTTCCTTCTTCTTGCTTTTTATTCATCTATTTTATGTCTATTCTATTACATCTATTACCAATCTTTTCAATGCTTATTCCATTTACCATATATACTGTTCGTGACCATTGGGGATTTGGTATCACTGCTGGTAAAGGTGTGAATTGTTTTGATTTTTTGGTAACATTGGAACACTCTCCCCATCATCATGGCAGTAGCTGGGAAAAGACTGAGCTACACAATTTCTTACAAATTAAGAGTTGTAGAATATGCCAAGGAGAATGGGAATAGAGCAGCAGCAAGGGCTTTTGGGCCACCACCTACGGAAAAAATTATACGTGTCTGGTGACAGCAAGAACAACAACTGAAGAGTGCAAAGAAAGGTAACCATAACCTTCGTTGTCCAGCCCCACATTGGCCGGAACTAGAGGTTGACATAAAGACGTGGGTGATAAATGAGAGAAGTTCAGGGAGAAGTGTTTCTACTAAAATGATAATTCAAAAGGCCAGGAAAGTAGCAGAACAACGAGGGATACAAAATTTTGCAGGAACAGAAGGTTGGTGTTATAGGTTTATGAAACGGCAGGGTTTATCATTGCGTACTAAAACCTCCATTGCACAGAAAATGCCTGCTGATTATGAATGTAAAATATTAGAATTTCATAGATTTATTATAAATGCACGAAAGAAAACTTCTTTTGAACTGGGTCAAATAGGGAACATGGGCGAAGTTCCATTCACTTTTGATGTACCATCCAACAGAACTGTGACTGTCAAAGGATCTAAAATGGTCACAGTAATGCTTTGCATGCCTGTAATGTGCTGTGAGACTGCTATCAAGAATATATGCTTAAATACACTAAAAAACTTTTTTTCCTGAATCTGACCTGCTAAAATGGGGGTGCATCTTATATGCCAGTGTGTCCTATATGCTGTCAAATACGGTACTTTAAAGATGGGATGATTTGTGCATGGGGAAGACAGTGGAGCGGTGGAGGATGAAGAGGATTGTTATTGTTTGAAAGGAGAATCTTAGGACCCATGGTAGCACAATTACAATAATTACTAGGAAATAATAGGAAAAACATACCAAACTAATAGAAAAACACTAGGAAAACACAATATGGATGCTTCTGCCATAAGATTATCTACATGACCTGTGTGAGAGATGGCTACGCTCGTCGGGAGAGTGTGTGCAAGCCTAGCGGTCTCTGTTTGTACCTCACTTATAATGTGAACTTCCACTCTTAAAGTAAGAAAAAAATTGCCCAATCCTCAATACATTCTATAGATTACTTATTGTAGTATCTAATTCACATATAAAGTGAGGTTCCACTGTCTGTACATTATGTCAAAGTGAAATATCACTTTTAGATATTTTCATAAACTTCATTTAATTTAATGTGTTTGTAGTTGCACTTGTTGCAACCATTGCCATAGCTCTAGTGGACAGTGGTGGCGATGGTTATCTTCTCATGTCAGCAGCCACTAGAAAGAGAGACTTCCCACATCCACCAGCAGATGCAAAACTAAATGAAGCCTTTGACGACAAACTTTGAAAGAAATTTTGGTATTCACAAATATTTACTAAGTCTTCTGTGGTAGTAGTTGTATGTTGTGGTGCAATTTTTCTTTGTGGTGGGTTTTTGTGATATATATATATATATATATATATATATATATATATATATATATATATATATATATATATATATATATATATATATATGTTATAAAATGCCATGTTGGGTTATTGTATTATTTTGGTGAGATTTGCTGGTGGTATTGCTATCAAGGCTGATGGGTTGCGGGATCAATATTTGGCTTATATTCTATATCTGTTTTGTACTAAAGGAATGTGGGCTTATTAAAAACATATTTCTAATATCAAAACTGACAAAGAGTTGAGTTGTTGCTCTGATGATGGTTGCACTGGTTGGCTCGTGCTTTACAGAATAAAATCACAGTCTTTTCCCATGGGGAAGATTCTCAAGAACAGTCACCAGATGTAAATAACTGGTAGACTAGTGTCTTTGACCTCATAATTCAGATATTTACTCTTTGATGTCTAATATTAAATTTTTAAAGAGGTTTTCTTGGCTCATATACATGTATGTATATGAATGCCAGTGATTAAGTATGAACTTGGGAGTATGTTTCAAGCTTGAAGTCAGGGATAGTGAGAAGAGATCTTTGGCTAATATGCTTTCAGATTGTTTTTGTTTATGGATATGCTTCATTGAAGAAATTATTAACAAAGTTATTTTCTATAAAGATTTTCTTCAATGAGGCTCTATATAGTAATGCTTTGGTTAAAAAGAGAAGTAGTAGCAATTTCAGTGTTACTGTTACATATGGGATGCTATTCTGGAGCAGTAATTTGTCATTGTTCCAAGGATTTGCCCCATGCAGAAGTATATTTTACATGCAATGATACCTTGTGGGTTATTTTATCTGAATGTTAAACCTAAGAAAAATATACTTGCATGGTGTAAATCCTTTGGATGTTTGTTAAACTTTCTATTTTTCTTAATTTCATCCTAGTTGCCTTGTTGTCTACTGTGATAGTGTGGCTATCAGACTCAGCTGGGAATGGAAAACTTAATTTATCAGTCACCAAAAGAAACAATCTGGAAGAAGACAAACAGTAAGTTTAATATGTAAATGTATGTTTAGAATCTCTCTCTCTCTCTCTCTCTCTCTCTCTCTCTCTCTCTCTCTCTCTCTCTCTCTCTCTCTCTCTCTCTCTCTCTCTCTCTCTCTCTCTCTCTCTTATGCAGAGATGGAATGTCAGCAATAAATTACAGTTAGGTAAATACATGGAGGTCACTCATGATGAAGAAAAGGAGTAATAGGAGTTGAGATGTTCAGAATTTTTGTTATAGAATCATTGTAATTTTGCCATTACAAAATAAAATCAGATGACTTACTTAGAACGTGTAGGTATTGTACACATTAAGAAAAAGAAAATCTATTTTTAATCTGTTATATTTCAGATAACAAGCTTTTATTTATTAGTATCTGTTGGGAAATGGTAACAAAGCTGACTTTTTCCTTTAATTTCAGTATTTTTATTGTGTTAGATTTGTTTTAGTGATGTTTCCCTGTGAAAAAACATTGTCTGTGCTCTCTTGCTTGGTTTTAAGGTGCTATGTGTACATATAATGTATTTGATAATTAAGCTTTAGATTATAAGTTACCATAAAACAAAATTGCTTCTTCAAAATATGTCTTTTTAATGTAATTTCTTAAGATACAACATGTGTATTTATATAAAAAAAACTATACCTGCACAGAATGAAAATCATATACTGTATAATGAATATTATTACAATCTAGAAAGTTGTGTATGCCATGCATTTCACTGGTATCATAGCTTTATTGCTTGATTAGCTTTAATTCTGATAGAATAGTGATTTATTTTTGGATATGACAGTAATTTATCTCTTGTTTTTTTTCAGATGCTTGCTCAATTCATAGGTCCTGCATGAAGTCTGGTTGTGATTTTATTGGTGAGTCACATGAGTCAGGATCTGCATATTTACATAATTGTAGTAAACATGATTTCAGGTTGGCTCATGTTGCTTCTTTTATCAAAGTTACTTTCAGATATGAATATTCCTTACTCATGCTATAGTTGCCTTTAGATCATTTATTTCTTCATTCATTCACTAGACCAATGTCCATGCAGAGTAAAACGGCCCTCTTTCTACATACCTTGTACACATACATACAACTACACTCACGTAATTATTAGTACTCATATAATTATAACTTGCTATCACCACAGCTATGCTGGAAGAATGTTGCTATCATATTCTTAGCACACAGAAGATTACTGAAAGGGATTCATAGGGGAAGCTGGGAACCCTCTGTATTTTTTTTTTTTTTTTTTTTTTTTTTTTTCACTTAGACAAGATAACACACACACACACACACACACACACACACACACACACACACACACACACACACACACACACACACACACACACACACACACACACACACACATTCTGTAGGGGAATGGCTGGCTGGATGACCAGCAGACAACCATAGATGAATAACACACACACACACACACACGTGGAAAAGGTTAGCAAGGGCTCCCAAAGAGAGCTTAGAGCTTATGATATCTTGTTATATGGCATGACTAAGACTTAACACACCACACATCCCATCCTCCTTCAAAAGCAAACAGTAAATACTGGGTCACACACACACACACACACACACACACACACACACACACACACACACACACACACACACACACACACACACACACACACACACACACACACACTGCATAGTGTAGTGGTTAGCATGCTCGACTCACAATCAAGAGGGCCGGGTTCGAGTCCCAGGAAGCGGCGAGGCAAATGGGCAAGCCTCTTAATGTGAGGCCCCTGTTCACCTAGCAATAAATAGGTACGGGATGTAACTCGAGGGGTTGTGATCTCGCTTTCCCGGTGTGTGGAGTGTGTTGTGGTCTCAGTCCTACCCGAAGATCGGTCTATGAGCTCTGAGCTCGCTCCATAATGGGGAAGACTGGCTGGGGTGACCAGCAGGCGACCGAGGTGAATTACACACACACACACACACACACACACACACACACACACACACACATTCTGTAGCTCAGTGGTTAGAGCGCTGGCTTCACAAGCCAGAGGACCGGGTTTCGATTCCCTGGCCGGGTGGAGATATTTGGGTGTGTCTCCTTTCACGTGTAGCCCCTGTTCACCTAGCAGTGAGTAGGTACGGGATGTAAATCGAGGAGTTGTGACCTTGTTGTCCTGGTGTGTGGTGTGTGCCTGGTCTCAGGCCTATCCGAAGATCGGAAATAATGGGCTCTGAGCTCGTTCCGTAGGGTAACGTCTGGCTGTCTCGTCAGAGACTGCAGCAGATCAAACAGTGAAACAGTGAAACACATAGTGCTTGACAGCTTAATACTATAATCTTATCTGTTATCTGATTGCCTAATGGTTTTGCATTGATCAAATTGTCAAGGATGTATAGTCTAGATAAGCCTGCAATTACTATAGTGTCCTCTTTAAGAAAGAGGATGCGGTGTCGTGTGAATGCCATACTATTTATCAAAATATCATTAACCCTGAGCTCTCTCTCTCTCTCTCTCTCTCTCTCTCTCTCTCTCTCTCTCTCTCTCTCTCTCTCTCTCTCTCTCTCTCTCTCTCTCTCTCTCTCTCTCTCTCTCTCTCTCTCTCTCTCTCTCTCTCTGTCAAAGTATAGTGTGTGTTTGTCTAGTTTAAAATAAAATAAACACACACACTAAAAAAGATAAATATATAAATAAAGATGAAAATAGATTTTAGTTTTAATTTATCTTAGCTTTATTGGATAGAAGACTAATCCTTTTCAAACTATTACACAACATGGAGGTTAGTTTTATATATGAAGTATTTAGGTTTGATGATGAGTTAGAGACACTTGCATAAAAAGGTAATGTTGTCTCTGATGTGATGTTCCTGTAACTGGACTTACCTACTCTATTTCTTTTCCAAACATTATATTTCCCTTCTCCAACCATCATCAGGTCTTCTCCCTCTCTCAGCATGAGCTTAGCTCAAATCATGTACAATACTACTGGGTCAGTATATATATATATCCATGACTTCTCCACCAATTCATCTACATCCTTTTGTGACTTAAGTTTGATTCTTATTGTGTGTGTGTGTGTGTGTGTGTGTGTGTGTGTGTGTGTGTGTGTGTGTGTGTGTGTGTGTGTGTATTTACCTAGTTGTAGTAGTTGTAGTTTTACAGGGCCTGGGCTTTTACGCTCGTGTGGCCCCGTCTCCATATCTACACTTATCCAATTTTTCTTTAAAACTATGCACACTTGTTGCTGTCACCACTTCTTCTCTCAGACTGTTCCACATCTCAACACATCTTTGCGGGAAACTGTATTTTTTTTATACCTCTTAGACATCTTTTTTTCCTCAGCTTTTTACTATACGATCTTGTGCTTCGACTGTCATATTCTTCTCTCAGGAGCAGTTTCTCATTATCCACTTGGTCCATTCCGTTGATCAATTTAAAATTTTGTATCAGATCCCCTTTCTCCTTTCTCTGTTCTGGATTTGATAGATCCATAGCCTTTAGTCTCTCCTCATATGTCATCCCTTCAAATTCTGGAACCATTCTTGTAGCCATTTTTTGTTGTCTCTCCAGCTTCTTTATGTGTTTCTTTTTATGGGGGGTCCACACTACCCCTGCATATTCCAATCTGGGTCTTATTATAGTACTTATCAATTTCTTCATCATTTCTTTGTCCATGTAGTGAAATGCTAATTCAATATTACTTAGCAAATTATATGTCTCTCTGAAGATTTTATCTATATGGCTTACCGGTTGATTGTTTTTTTTCCATCGTCATCCCCAAATCCTTTTCCTTTTTTACTTTCTCCAGTTCTACTCCATCTCCCATCTTGTAGATTCCCACTGGTCGTCTTTCACTCTTTCCCATTACCATAACATGGCTTTTGTCCACATTGAATTCCATCTCCCACTTTTTACTCCATTCCCAGATCTTATTTAGGCTTTCTGCAGTGTGTGTGTAATTCACTGTTTGATCTGCTGCAGTCTCTGCCGAGACAGCCAGACGTTACCCTACAGAACAAGCTCAGAACTCATTATTTCCGATCTTGGGATATGTCCCAAGGCACACACCACACACCAGGACAACAAGGTCACAACTCCTCGATTTAAATCCCGTACTTACTCACTGCTAGGTGAACAGGGGCTACACGTGAAAGGAGACACACCCAAATATCTCCACCCGGCCAGGGTGGAGATATTTATGTGTGTGTGTGTGTGTGTGTGTGTGTGTGTGTGTGTGTGTGTGTGTGTGTGTGTGTGTGTATATATATATATATATATATATATATATATATATATATATATATATATATATATATATATATATATATATATATATATAATAAATTATTAAAAGTTGTGAGTACTATTTAATCACTAAGTTGTAAGATATGAAGGAGTTGACATGAATTTGAATACTTTGGGGAAGAGCATTTAAAAAAAAAATAATGTAAGGTTCATTGTCAAACCATAAATGTTTATTATGGTGAGAACTATAGGTAGATTGCAGATGTTAAATTCAGTAATATGTAAGAGTATCTGTTACTGGTATATTGCTCATTTGCTTTCTTTGGATTCACCTACAAAAAGAAAAGAGTAAAGACTTATAGATATATTATTTTTCTAGATAGTATATTAAGAGGAATTTTCTTATTTGGGATATTATGAGTCATCAAAATACTATTATTCTAAGTATGAAATAACCTTTTTTCCCTCTCCATACTTTAAGAGGAATTTTCTTATTGGGATATTATGAACCATCAAAATACTATTATTCTAAGTATGAAATAACCTTTTTTCCCTCTCCATACTGTAACGCAACACTTGTCTTAAGTTTTCTTCTCCACTAATTGACAAATTGAACTTCATCTATTTGTATATATTTAGTTTCTCAAGAATAAATGCATATATCTTAAGATATAGAAACCAAAGCTGTATGCTAGTGAGCAGTACATAACACTCAATATTACTCTTCCTGTTTATATCATGTATGTAAAACATATTAGGTTTTATATTGATAGTACATTCAAGTTCCTATTGCTTTGGTACATATCAGTATTCCATTTCTAATTTCTATAATCTCACTATTGTATTTTGTACATCCCATTAACACACTGTGTGTATATACAATATAAAATTTGCAATGTGAGGTGACTCTTGGATGACAAAATGTAAGAAGCAGATTTTGGATATAGTAGAAAAAATATATATTATATAGCCTATATAGTATATATTATTATTATTATTATTATTATTATTATTATTATTGATATTATTATTATTGTTATTATTATTATTACTACAACTACTACTAGTATTATAATTATTAGTTCTTATTTACAAAGAAACCATTGCAGCCTTGTCAGACTACATTTATAATATCTTCCTTCTTGCATTTCTACATTTACATTTCCAAATCTTACTAGTACTTGGCACTGATACCTGAGGACAAGAAGAGCTGTCAAATAATTTCATGACATAGTACATAATTTCATACATTTTGAGTCAAGAACTTTTCCCTCTTGTGGACATTGATGAAATGTACTACACATATAGTATGCTTTACTGCTTGGAGGCCAATTGGGAGTAGGTCTACAAGAGGCAGCCTGCTATGCATGCATCCAGGAAAGGCATGGAAGCTTTAAGGTCATCACTTGGCCCAAATATCAATGTTAATGGGGGGCCGCCGTGGTACAGTGGAACCATGCGTGCTTTGGGGTTCGAGGGGTCTCCAAGCGCACGGGTTCGAATCCTGTCCACGGTCCGAGTATAGGTTGGGCTTCCTCACTCGGGGCAACGGTTTCCTAGCAGGTGGGCTTTGAGATAGGAGGTACCACATAAAGTACCCCCTTTAGCCCATAAGTTCCCGTGAAAAGTCCACATGGTATAAATAAAAAAAAAAAAAAAAAAAAAAGTGGACGTGCCATGAAGGTTTCCATATTTTATGAATTAATTTAATTTATTCATATACATACTTATACAGTCTACAGATTTTATATATCTTAATCAGTAATCTCACAACAGCCTTTTAACAATTATTTTATTGAGACATGCATGATGTAGATTTTGTGTAAACTGGAGAAAATTTTAAAGTATGAATCCCAGTGTCTTTCTAGACATTTTCTAAACAGATAAATGAACATTAATATAGCTGTGATAATTTTTATATTCTTATAAACTTTCTAGCAGTTACAAGAAAATGTTATAAATATTTTTGAGTAATAAATAAGGAATAGTTTGGGAATCTTGTGATTATAGGAATGTAAACCACTAATATTTTATTAGGTAAGTCCATAATGAACAATAAAATTTTCATTTCATTGTGTGTATATATTTACCTATATAGTTGTGTTTTACAGGAAAAGAACTTTGCTTGTGGTGTAGTGTCTCCATATTTATAAGCATCTAGCTTAGTTTTGAATTAATAAATATTCTTTGCTGAAACTAATGTTTTACCTAGATTGTTCCATATCTCTGAGCTTCTATTTAGGAAGCTATATTCTTGACATCTCTTCTTTAATTTCACATCATGTGGCCCATGTCCTTGTGTGTGTGTTTGTGTGAGAGAGAGAGAGAGAGAGAGAAAGAGTATTATGTTCCTATAGCTTATAGAAAATAGAATAAATTTATACTGCTATTAGTATGATTACAACAACAACTATTACTACTATTAATGCTGCAGCTACTACTATTACTACTATTAATAATAATAATAATAATGTAGTGGAATTTACTACCGTACCTAGGTTAGAAAGTGGTGACGTTTGGGAATAATTATAGTAATGATGGTAGTGGTGTAATAGCAATAATAATAGTAATAATAACTTATTATTATTATTTATAATAATGATAATAATAATTATCATTATTATAAATAATAATAATAAGGAGAAGAAAAGATTATTATGATTACGAGATATTAATGTTTCATACTTAATTGATTGTCATGTTTATTTTTTCCTTCAATTTATCTATCGTTTGAAACATTTTCTACCGTAGTTGTGTTTTAAAACATGTCACCAACATTTCAATTTTTTTTTTTTTTTTTTTTTCATAAACATTATTTTTGATCTTCCACGCAGACACTTTGCAGGGTTGAGTAGTCTTTGGAGACGTGATGGCCTCTTGTGGTAATTTAAAGGGGATTGGTGAGCGTATCATAGTACTGGATCTTTCTTTACCGCAGGGAAATGTTGTTTTTCTCTCGTCACTTATATTCCACACTCCACACTCTACACACAGTCTGGATGGTGAATAGACTACAGCTGCTTGCTGCTTCAATTACTTGGCGATGAGCAGCGAATATGAGTTCTTCGTTCCGCAAAGGTGGTGGCGGCGGTGCGGCTCAGAGGTGAGTGTGTGTCTGGTGTGTGTGTGTGTTCTTACCTAATTGTAATTTTAGGGGATTGAGTAAAGCTTGTGATGGCCCGTCTTTTTTAATGTTAACTTGTCATATTATATGTCTTTAAACCTATGGATACTTATTGCGCACACAACTTCGTCAGTCAGTGCATTATGTGTGTGGGGGTTCAGGTTGAAGTGAAACAAACTTTATTTTCTGAATTTTAATGTAGTGATCAGTGGGATCACTACATTAATGACTACCACACAGTTTTCCGGGATTGTGGATTTAATCGTAGACCGTGTTAAACTAGGTATAATCAGCTATCAGAAAAAAAAGAACATTGAGATAACCTTAGCTGCTTCACCGTAAGTTAACACTTACATGACAAATAAAAACTAAGGCTGTTAAATATCATGCAATGTGTATCAACATCTGGAAATTTGTTGGTAAAGTAAATATCAAGAGAATTCTGTGCCGTGCTATTCTTGTTGTGGTGACGAATATCTGGGTATCTTGTTGAACATGATACTGTTAGCATCCTAACCAAACTACAACTAACCTAACCATGTAACCTTGCACTAGTTACTGTTATTCTAGAAGTATTATATGTAGAGAAATCTGGTAGAACAATAGCTGCAGTATATTAATTTGAGATTACAACAATTACAAATAAACAAGGGCAATGATAATGAAGCTCTGCACAGTCTTGCACATAAGCACTTAGCCAAGGTAGATGTCAGACTGTGGAGGTGACCCAAGAAGTGGGCCAGACTACATGAGTCACAGGCAGGCAAATAAACATCAGGTATAGTTATGGTTGGATGCTATCAAGATAAAAAAATATGGCAGCCATCATAAGAATAACAGAGCCACATAACTCTTAATATTTACCAACCTTTTACCTTACTTTTTATTGCTTTAAGTTTCTGGAGGTTGGTATGTACTGTGGTATTCTGCAATCTTGATTCTATCTAACATAAACACTAACCTCAGGAAAAAATGGCTATGGTTATCTCCATATCCAAAATTGTATTTTAAATGTTATTCTAATTTTTATTTTTATACAACAGGAATTACAAATATCGAAGACTCTCAAGCACTGAAAAAGGGTCTGGCATCTACTACAGCTCCTGTGATGAAGATGAAGAAATATTTTTCTCTCAAGGTACAGAGCTGATAAAGCTTAATGGTCGAAGCAGCAGTGCTTCCAAAGACCACAGCAGTGACATAGCAGCCAAGTATGTTCCTGATTATGAACAGCTTGTAGACCGACCAATCAAGCATGGGGAGACTCTGACTGGATTGGCCCTCAAGTACAGGATCCCTGTAAGTGCAAAATATCAATGTAGTGGTTGGCTTACTTGTAATATTTTCTTACGCAGGTTAAATGATAAATCACCAAACACATTATGGATGCTAATAAGTAATTGTTAAATAACCAGTGATGATGAAGAAATACTGTGTTTAGCATTTATACCTAAGTGTACAGCATACCATCACAGAATTTTGTGGTATGCAGATCGTACTTCATCTTGTTATGAGAGGATTAGCATACCAACAGTTTACTTTTTTTTCATTGTTGAATCCAAAATTCCAGAGCAAATCCTGATTCTCTTAAAGTCTGGCAAAACACAAATGTGGAATAAATGCTCAAGTTTGGAGAATATCTTCACTAACTGTATGTACATACATTACACCTTGGAAGGGAGCTCAAGGGGTTTTTATTCATTAATGAATTTATTTATTTTATTATACTCATCACTGCATGCTCATGTATATTCTTGGGTCATTCTTCAGAGCTATAATACATCATACTATACATGTCTTTATTACAGGCTGAAATCCTCTTTCAAAAGGTATAACTAATATGATATTGAGCTGCTTCTCTTAATTTGCAAATGAAAATTCAGAGGTCAGGATTATTAGTCCTCTAATGTCATCTTTCAGTTGATTGTTATGATTTGTAAGGAATGCAGTTGAAGTAGAAGTATTCTTCTAGCTTGGTTGCAGAGTGTGCAGCCAGACTTTAACCCCAGCCAGGCCAGGTTTGACAATTCAACAAAACTAGGATCACCAATTGCTCAATTCTGCCTTGGTCAATTAACCAAAATGTGATAGCATCACACTGCTCAATCCTTCCTCTTCATTTTCCTGCAAACTCAAACTCTCTAGGTGATGTGGTGTCTCTGTGGTGAAGTGATGAGGTGAAGTAACTTTATGCGCTTTCTCAGCCTGTATTTTGATGACTGCGTGCCATGCAGCAGTCTGAATGGGTGTTCAAGGGGGGGAAAGGGGGAGCAAACCTCCTTTATTTGCTTCAGCATCTCTCAGTCACTCATTCATATGAATGCCTAAATCTTTCATTTTGTAGACATGCTAAGGGAAATAGTATTGTTGTTGGTCACTTATAGAGTGCAAAAAGTAATTGTAATTGTAACAACTGGGAAGATGTGTATGAGCAAAGCACTTTCTGGACTTGAAAGGGTAACTTCTAACTCTTTCCCTTTACTATTTACAATGAGAGGCCATTTTGGAATGTATTTACCTTTATGGGCAGTGGAAGTCACAGGCCACTTATCCTCGTATGGGGGACGAGAGGAAAAGGAATGATTGTTTTCCTATGTAGTCATTGCCATGGTCTACAGGACGTTGAAAGTTAGAGGTAGACATCGTTGTGAGGGAAGGATGTTTGCAAGCCATAAAAATTTTCATAGATAGTTGAAATTAGCCAATAAAAGGTGCTTCAACTATGGATGCTATCTATCCTTAATGTTGCATGAACTATAATCAACCAATTATCATAATGGTGTCTGAGAAATAAAAATAATATGGCAGTGTATGTATATGAAGGCAGGTTGTAGACAAAGTACTGTAGTGAATCCTATCAGCACATTTATATTGGTGTTGATATGCAGGAATGTGGAGATTCATTGCCCATTATTGTGTTGGTACCACATATGGTGCAGTCAGCACTTGTGTTATATGAGTTATTGGCTGATACTTCACCAGACGTTATAGGATGCTTTTTTTCTTACATGGGAAGCCATAATTTTTCATTTACTACATCACATTCATTGCAATTTATCACAAGTAAGAAGAAAATCATGAGGAAACTGTATGGAAGGAAGAAACACCAACATACTCTGTGACCTGGACAGAAGGTGAGTCCATCTGCGTTGAGCACATAAATCTTCTCACCATAATGCATCTTCCTAGTCACTATCAGGCATTTATATGTACAGTGAAGATAATGGTCAGATTATTCATGTTTTCAGACATATATAATGGGGTCATATACGTTAACTAAAAAGTCATATGCATGAATAATGTTAAGGGTTTCAGGAACCGTGGTGGATTGTTTTTTTGTCAATAGCATTTTTATAAGGCATCATATGAAAATTATGTTTTGGGAAAGTATATTAAGACTCCAGTTTGATTATTGTCTTTGTTTTTTTATCAAATGGAAATCAGTGAAATATTTATAAAAGTAATCAAGATACAACTTGAGGGAGGATACAAGTTAGTATAGATAGAATAATACAATGTCACAAAATAGACACTGCCCTTTAATTCACAAAATTGTGATATGATATAGTATCTCTAGGTGCCAGCCATAATGATTCATATGATGACTCCAATGTGACTTGTCATAAAGCACTATTGATATAATGTTAAGAGATGGCATCCATAAAGCAGTACTGATATAATGTTAAGAGATGGCTATCTTTTGGTAAGTGTAACATTTTAGCTGTTTGGGAAAAGTAAGCTTTGTATTTACACATTTACAGCACATATCCATTTCTACCACTTGTGAGATTTATTATTGTAAGTGTTATTACCATCTATGGTTTTCAGCAGCTATGACCCATTGTATTTTGGCCATACCATTTTCTTGTAGATTTTCACTAAGCTGTATTTTCTTATTTGTATGGAGTAGTTTTCACTGAGTGGTATTTCTCTTGTTTGTATAAATTTTTCACTGAGTGTTATTCCTCTCATTTTACTTAATTTTTCACTGAGTGATATTTTTCACATTTGCTATTGTTCCATGCACCTACACAAATGCAATTCTTCCCTGTTTCCATTGACCATTGGTGATTTTTTCACATCTTTGTCATTCTATCTCCTGTTGCCTCATGATGGACGACATGATTGGTTTAGCAGCCGAGAATTATTTTCATATGTTAAGACTTGAAATGAAGAAATTTGACACTTGATCCCCATACTTTATGAGGTTTCATCCAACACATGCACTTAAAGAAATAAAATAAATTACTTAAAAAAAAAAAAACTATTAATTGTATTAAAAATCCATAAATAAAGATTTCCAACAGAAAAACATCTTAGATGCTTGTCTTAGAAATCTTTATTCATGTATGTAATACTGCACTGTATCAGAATAAATGCAATATATATATATATATATATATATATATATATATATATATATATATATATATATATATATATATATATATATATATATATTCTAGACAGGAATCAGAAGCTTTTCATCTTATCAACTCCTCTCCTCTAACTGATTGTCTTCACCCTCTTTCTCACCTCTGCAATGTTGCATCTCTTGTTATCATCTGTACATACATTCTTCACGCAAAGTTTATAATTGGATAGAGAGAGAGAGAGAAAGAGAGAGAAAAGACGCATTTACCATCCCTTCTAACAGCATTTCTTTCAACCTGCTTGGGGACTGGCACTTCAGTGGACCTTTTTCTTTTCAATCACAGTTTTTGTTGCCATTTTTTTTTTTTTTTTTTTTTTTTTTTTTTTTTGCTAACTTCATGACTTTCCTCCTCCCACAGCCCAATGCACATGATTTTCTTCTTTCTCTCATTTCTTTTCTGCTCAAGAGTTAAACAGTATTCTCATTCATTCATCCCTTCCTCTAATGAACTCTGGTCCATGCCTACTTCTGTATTTCCACCTTCCTATGACAAACTCATGGGGTGTTTCAAGACATTCATCCTCTAGATTTGGCTAACTCTTTTGATCCTGTTTTGGGACTGACACCTCATTGGACCTTTTTTTTCAATTGCATTTTTAAAAACTTTTTAGGGGCAGATGCCTCTTATCGGTTTCCTTTCTACGTAAAAATATATGTGTATTGTATGATTCATGAGTTTTTCCAGAAACTCTGGAAATTGGAAGATTATGCTATTTTAAGGAGAAATATTTTAAGGGTATATATATATTTAATGCTTTGGATTAATAGTGAGAGAATCTTGTAAACTGGCAGGAGGTGCATTTCTCCTGTCATGGCAAGGATCAACTTAGTGGCTCTATGCTGTTACCAGATACATTATTATTATTATTATTTTATCTTCTTATCTATTTATTTTATTTATTTATTTATTTATTTATTTATTTTTCTTTATTTATTTTATTTATTTATTTATTTATTTATTTATTTTTTTTTTTTTTTTTGCTGACTCAAACTCTTTTCAGTTTCGATTTATATAAATTATTGTTTTATAAAACATGCAAACAGCATCAAGTACAATTAGTTTGGAAGTAAATCTATGACTAAAGAAATACAGCTGTAAATGTGAGGCACCAGGAGAATGAAGTGCAAGGTTTGAAGAACAAAAATCAGTACTGGCAAAAGCAAAGCAGAGGGCCACTCAGCTGGCACTCGCCACAATGGAAGGAGAAACAAGGCATGTCCTATCACTTTTCAAGCTTCCCATTATCAAACCAAAACATACATCTGGAGCTCTTAAGAACAGGCACTTCACACACACACACACACACACACACACACACACACACACACACACACACACACACACACACACACACACACACACACACACACACACTATAATCAAACAGGTCCAGGACACCACACACAGGAGCTGGACCAGGAGGTGGAGGAAGTGATTAGGTTGGAAAGATTTAGTGAGGGAGGTACAAGAACAATGTACAGTAAGCTCCCACACTTGGCAAATTAATTAGTCTGGAACACATGTACAAAACAGACCAATAAACAATAAATAAAGCTAATAAGACATAATATAAAGGCTATAAGTCCCGTTTTTTCACCTGTTTCCCTCGCCCACTTTCGTCCTTGCCGCCACCATCATTGTCCTTACGCCCACCAGTACCACCTGTTGCGCTGGTAGAGGCCATGTTGGCGGTAAATCGCCAGAATTTGTTCCCACGCTAGCAGAACATAGGGTAGGACAAACAAAATGGCTGAAGGGGACTCTCACACTGCGTTCTGATATGTTTAGAGAGAGGTCTGACGTCACTGGGGAGCTGCGTGGTTCACTGTGCGGCCGCCAAGTATGAATTCAAATCGCCAAGCGTGCACTCGGTGACCCGTGGCCACCCTACAGCCAAAAGTGAATTTTGCCAAGCTGAGATTTCCCAAGTGCAGGGGCTTACTGTAAGTGAGAATGAGATCCCAAGTGGCAGTGGAAGAAATTATGACAAGGAAAGGGAAGCTGGCCAATGATATTGAACATAAGATACAGGCAACCCCCGCTTAACGAAGGGGTTACGTTCCTAAAAAACCCTTCATTAAGCGAAACTTCATCAAGCAAACCGATTATAACAAGTTTAACCCCTGACTTGAACTTCCATTGAGAGTAAACAAAGCGAGAGTGCATCATAGTACAGTAAAAGGTTTAATGAAAGTAGAAATTATGAAGTTAAACATTTAGGCAGTTTAATTTAAGTCATTATAATGTACACTAATGTATGTATATACGTAACTTTATAATGTTGATGATCTTAAATTTATGAAGGGAGGGAGAGTGAAATGGGAAAGACACTAGCTGGCAACCTGTGGAATGTAAACAAAGGGTGCATCATTGCATCACATACAAAACTTATGTACCACATTTCCAGAAGGCTTTCCATCTTATCCATTGTAGAGTCACAAGTTCAGGTGGTTCTTTTAGCTTGCAAGGAAGATACAGTCTCACCAGCCTTCTTAATAGAGTCTGCTGACTTGAAATTAGTAGAGACAGTAGATGGAGTCAAGATGGTGGCAAGCAATGCTATTAGTTTTTTTGCCTCTCGTGTCTGTGAATAATATCCAGCTTCACTTCGAGAGTAAGAGACTTCCTGGTCATCTTAGCAATGCTAGGCAACATTGCAGGGCATTTTGGTGGTAAGTTGAGCGAGGGAAGATGAGCTGCTGCTGACGCTGTTATTGTTTTGAACAGGGGGAGTGAGTGGTGTGCGTGTTGTCCACGAGAGGCACTGGTGTATTCAAAAGCCTGTCCGCTTGCGTGATACAGCGGTGCTTTCAAACTTGGAAAAAAATTACCTGGATAAAACTTCGTTAAAGCGAGTTTGGTGTTCGTTAAACGAGCAGATGGTAGTAAAATGAAACCTTCGTTGTAGCGAAATTTAGTTGTGTGAACCTTCGTTAAGTGGGGGTTGCCTGTATTTGGATAAAAAGAGATATAAACCTAGAGGAGAGGGAAAAAGAGAAAGTGCTAAGAAATTAAGCTAATGAAAAAAAACAGGAAAAGGACAGAGATCAAGAAAAGATTTTCTATTGGAGGGTTCTGGATATGAGACTAAAGAAGTGGAAGAAGGAAGAGGTCGTGGAGGAGGCAAGAAATTAAGAGTGACTTATACTAATATAGGTGGGTTGTTATCCAGCGTGTTGGAGGTTAAGGATTATTTGAAAGAGAAAAACACAGATGTTATGTGCATTGGTGAAACAAAACTTAAGAGTGGAGATCTATGTAAATTTTAAGGAAGAGGGATACAATAGCTGGAGAAGAGAGAGGAAGGGTAAAGGGGGAGGAGGAGTGCCAATGATGGTTTGTGATAATGTATGTGTGGAAGATATGCAATATGGTGAGGGCAAGGTGGAAGTAATGGGAGTAACAATCAAAACAAAGGAATTGGGAAAAAGGAAAATCATAGTTACATATGTGCTACCTAAGACAAATACATGGGGAACTGAGGAAAATAAAGACATGCAAAGAGCGGTGATTAAGTGCTTAGGTAATATGTTGAGAAGAGATGGAAGAATACTTTTAATTGAGACTTTAACTGTAAAAAAAATTAACTGGAGAGAGATGGAAGTAATAGATAATGCTGGACAGTGGAGTGAAGAAGTGTTACAGTTGACTATGGTAAATACAATGGACCAGTGGGTGGAGGAGTCAACAAGGTACAGGGAAGAAGAACCATCGTTACTTGACCTAGTATTCACAAAGAAACCAGAGCTCCCTCCCAGCATACATTACTTTAGTCCCATGCAAAGAAGTGATCATGTGACATTAAAGCTGGAAATACAGGAGGAGGATGGGATAAGTTACAAAGATGACTATAAAAATTAGATTAAATTATGCAAGAGCAGATTTTGAAAAGTTAAGAAATTTTTTTGCTGACATTGAATGGAGAAACATTATGTATGTAAGGACAATACAAGGAAAATATGAAATATTCTTAAAGAAATATAATGAAGGAGTAAAGAAATACGTGCCTTTTTATAGAGTTAAGAAAAAGATTCACACTTGGTATAATGCTTGATGCACAGAAGCTAAAAAGGTAAAAGATAAAGCTTGGAAGAAACTTACAAAACAGAGAAATGATATTAACAGAGAGGAGTATAAGGATGCGAAAAATTAATATATTAGAGTAAGGAGAGAGGGCGAAAGAAACTTTGAGAAAGATGTGGTGAGTAAAAGCAAAGGCGAACCCAAGCTTTTTTACAAATTTATAAATGGCAAAATGAAGAACATGGAAACAAAAGAAAAAATAATTGAAGGAGGGAAGACATACCAATCAGAGAAGGAAATGTGTGAAATAATGAATGAGAGCTTCAAAATGGTGTTCATTGTAGAAGATTTTATAGAACCAAAATGCATTGCCAAGGATTACAGGAAATCACAGTGCACAAAGAAGATATTAGAAGATTATTGGATAATTTGGATGTCAGAAAAGCAAAGGGGCCAGATGGTGTTTCAGGCTGGGTGCTAAAAGAATGTAAAGAGCAACTACTGGATCCAATCCGGGATATAATTACAAGTTCACTAAATGAAGGGAAAGTTCCACTAGAATGGAAAAGAGCCAATGTAATACCGATATTTAAAGGGGGAAAGGCAACTGAGCCATTGAATTACAGACCGGTGTCACCTAAAAGCATTATGGGAAAGTTGTGTGAAATAATTATCAAAGAAAAATGGGTTAAACATCTGGAAGAAGAACAAGTCATAACAAACAGACAATTTGGGTTCAGGATAGGACGGTCATGTGTGTCGAATTTATTCTACTCGAGGGTAATAGAAGGATTGGATAACAGAGATGGATGGGTGGACACATTATACCTGGACATAAAAAAGGCTTTTGATAAGGTCCCTCATGGAAGACTACTTTGGAAACTAGAGAACATAGGAGGACTGCGAGGAACTTTGTTAGAGTGGACAAGGGATTATTTCAAAGATAGGGAGATGAGGGGTATTATCAGAGACACATATTCATCTGGGTAAAGTAACAAGCAGAGTGCCACAAGGGTCAGTGTTAGTACCCATTATGTTTCAGATTTATGTAAATGACATTCACGATGGGATAAACGGTTACATTAATCTATTTGCTGATGATGCAAAGCTACTAAGAGTTATCAAAACCTAGGAGGATTGTTTACTGTTACAAGATGATAGTTACAAGATGATATAAACAAGATCTATGAGTGGAGTAAGAAGTGGAAATTGGAGTTCAATGGCAAGAAATGTCACAGAATGGAACTAGGAAAGAGCAAAAAAAGACTATTAGATGCGAGATGAGCAAATAATGAAAACTAAAGAGGAAAAAGATCTGGGAGTGATTACACATGAAAATTTGAACCATGAAAAAAACATATAAACAAGATATTTGGTATATCATATAAAATGTTGACTAATAAAAGAGTGGCATTTCAATTCATGGACAAAGATATGATGAAAAAAAATCATTACAAGCATGATATGTCCAAAGCTGGAATATGCAGCTGTGGTGTGGTCTCCAAGCTCTATAAAAGATATAAAAAGATTAGAACGGATACAGAAGATTGCTACAAAGATGGTGCCAGAACTAAAGGACCTAACAGCTGAAGGAAGTGGGACTACCAGCCTTACAAGATAAAAGAGAACAAGGAGATCTATCAACAACATAAAAGATAGTCAATGGCATTGAAAAGATAGACAGGGAAGACCTAGTGCTGTTGACAGAAGATGGAAGGACAAGAGGTCATGTAAAGAAAATCAGGATGAGGCAGTGTGTGAAGGATATTGGAAAATACAGTTTTCCATTCAGAACGGTGGAGAAGTCAAATGCAATGAATAATGAAGTTGTTACAGCACATAATGTGCATAACTTTAAGAAAGAATTGGATAAATGGAGACATGGAGACAGGACAATATGAGCCCCACTTGAACCCTGTACAATACAACTAGGTAAATACACACACCAAGCTTGAAAAAGGATATAAGAAGATTAGAACGGATACAGAAGATTGGTACAAAGATGGTGCTGGAATTATAGGACCCAACATATGAAGAATGGTTGAAGGAAATGGGACTGCCAACCTTACAAGATAGAAGAGAACAAGGAGACTTAATAACGATGTAAAAGATAGTCAATGGCATTGAAAAGATTGAAAAGGAAGACCTGGTGCTGGTGACAGAAAGAAGATAGAAGGACAAGAAGACATGTAAAAAAGATCAGGATGAGGCAGTGTGTAAAGGATATTGGAAAATACAGTTTTCCACATAGAACAGTAGAAAAGTGGAATGCATTGAATAATGAAGTTGTTACAGCACATAATGTGCATAACTTTAAGGAAAAATTGGATAAATGGAGATATGTAGACAGGACACTATGAGCCCTGCTCGAACCCTGTGCAATACAACTAGGTAAATACAACTAAGTAAATACACACACACACACACACACACTCTCTCGCCGTCGCTGAGAGAGGACGGCTCGTCTCCGGCTGCGGACGGGAAGAAGTGAAAATACCTATGGTGTTACAGGGTCCTGTTGATGTCCTACTGTCGCATAGTGTTGAAAGTGAGGGATATGGAGAGTGGTCCCTGAGAGGAGAGTGTGGGTGGTGATTGTTTTGGCCGTAATCAGCTGACGATAACAAACATGGCAGCTACTCCTAGGCAACCCAAGGATTTTGAAGGTTTTATAACTACTCCAAGAGGACTGGAGAAATTAGATATGGATGCAAGAATCCAGGCACTGGAAAGTAAGTTCCTAAATATTTTGTCCATAGAAGAAAAACTGGATAGAGTTATAGCCGAGAATGATTCGTTCAAAAAAGAGATCTATTTGTTAACGATAGCGAATAAAGAGCTATTGAAGGAAAAAGTAGAGATGGAGAAGGGAAACCAACAACTAAGGAAACAATGTGAAGAGATGAAGGCTAAACTACTAGAAATGGAGATGAAAATATCCGAAGGGGACTTGAGGAAGGAGGAATGCCTTAATCTAATTGATGCCAGGATGAAAGAAGTGAACCATAAATATCAGAAGGTACAAAGGTCCTTTAGGGAGATAGTGAAAAAGCAGGAAGAGGAAAATAAAGTTATTACGCAGAGTGAAATGGTAAAGGCACTAAAGGAAAATAAGTATGTGGTGAGAGATATTGCTGAAAAGAAAAAATGTGTGATCATAACAGGATTGAGGGAGGAAGCTAACAGAAACTGGCAGGATAGGAGGAATAAGGAAAATGACAGGATTAAGTCTTTACTGAATAAGATCTCTGTGGAGGAAGAGGACCTATATGCTGAGGTAGAAGAAAGTGTGAGATTGGGAGCTTTTGAGGAAGGCAAGAATAGACCATTAAAATTGAAATTAAAGTCTCAGGTGGCAGCTGAGGCCTTGTTGAGGAGGGCTTGGAAACTTAAGGACTCTGAGGAAACCAAAACAATTTACATAAGAAGAAATATGTCACAGGATGAGCGAATGAAAATGAAAGAGCTTGTAACTGAAGTGAAAGAGAGGAATGACGAAAGAACAGAGGAGGAAAAGACCAAGTTTTTTTGGAGGATGAGAAATGGGAGGCTAAAGAAGTGGTGGATAAAACAGGCGGAATAGACATTACATGGAAGAAAGAGACTAGGAATGGAATACAAGTGACTTACATGAATATAGATGGATTTCTGTCTAAGAGGCTAGAATGTATGGATTACCTAAGAAATAACGAACCGGACATAATGTGTGTAGTGGAAACAAAGCTAAGGCCCGAAATAAAGCTAGACTGGTTTGTTGTAAAACACTACAAAGTATGGAGAAATGATAGAAAAAATAAAGGAGGTGGTGGTATAATGGTTCTTACTAAGGAAGATCTGATAGTGAAGGAGGTGAACTATAGTAAGAGAAATGAGGAAGTGATAAGTATGCTTATAACAGATGGCAAGAGGGACATTAATATTATAACAGTATACATACCACCCAGAACCAGTGCTTGGGAATATGAACAGTACCAAATGGTGATGAGAAATACTCTAGACAGAATGAAGCAAGAACTCATCAGAAAGGATAGAGTGATGATAGTTGGAGACTTTAATTGCAAAGAAATAGTGTGGGAAGACTATGAAGTGGTGAACGGTGGTGAGTGGGCAGAAGAATTGTTAAAGGTAGCAACAAATAACTTGATGACACAGTGGGTGAGATCACCAACAAGGTGCAGGGGACAAGATGTTGCAGCAAGGTTGGATTTGGTATTTACCAGGGGCATCTCTCTAAAAGAGGAAATTGAACATAAATGTCCCTTGGGGAGAAGCGATCATGATGTCCTAAGCTTTGAGCTGGATACGGAATTAAGCACAAATAAGATTGTGGAACGGGAGGAAAAATTAAATTATATTAGGGCAAATTATAACCATATAAGGGAGTTCTTTAATGAAATTGACTGGTCCGTGGTATACCAGGAAAGGGATATGCAATTGAAATACGATAAATTTATGGATTTGTATAACTCTGCTGTGAAAAGTTTGTGCCATATTACAGAAAGAGGACTTTAAATAATAAACAGTGGTTTAATAGAAATTGTGAAGAAGCAAAAAAGAACAAAGAAAAGGCATGGAAGAAACTTAAGAAAAACAGTGATGTATTATCAAGAGAAGTTTACAAAACAGCAAGGAATAGATATGTTGAAGTAAGGAGAACAGCACAGAAGGAATATGAACAGAGGGTGGTGGAAAACTGTGATAGTGACCCAAAAATGTTTTACAAATTCATAAATGGAAAACTAAATATAAGGGAGGCAATAGAAAGGTAAAAATGGGAAGAAGTATATGAGGATGCTGGAGATATAGCTGAAATTTTGAACGACAACTTTTGCAAAGTGTTTACAAAGGAGGAGCATTTTATGGGAGGAAGACCTACGGAAATAAAGCAAATGCAGGACATCATGGTTACTAAGGAAGATGTAAGGAAAATTATAAGCAATCTGGATATTAATAAATCAATGGGGCCTGATGGCATATCTGGGAGGTTGCTAAATGAATGTAAGGATCAATTGTTGAACCCCATATTTGATATTGTGGAAACCTCCATACGAACAGGATTAGTCCCGAAAGAGTGGAAAAGAGCTGACATTGTGCCTATATATAAGAATGGTAGTAGAATGGAACCGCTAAATTATAGACCAGTATCGTTGACTAGTATATTGTGCAAGGTATGTGAAGAAGTAATTAAAGCTAAATGGAGTGAGTATCTAGAAAGTGAAAACATTCTGAGTGAAAGACAGTTTGGTTTCAGAAAAGGAAGATCGTGCGTATCCAATTTATTATGTTTTTATTCAAGAGTGACTGACATACTACAACATAAAGTACCATACAATAGACTGATGTGGAAACTAAAGAAGATTGGAAGAGTAAATGATAAACTAGCAAAATGGATGGAAAATTACTTAATGGGAAAAGAAATGAGAACAGTGGTGAGAGGAAGGAAGTCCGAGTGGAAGAAGGTAACCAGTGGAGTTCCACAAGGGTCAGTGCTTGGTCCCATCATGTTTTTGATTTATGTTAATGATATGCCAGTAGGAATTGACAGTTACATGAACATGTTTGCGGACGATACTAAAATTATGAGGAGAGTAAAGAATGTGGAAGATTGTAACAAGTTACAGGAAGATCTTGATAAAATATATGAGTGGAGTAAGGAGTGGCAGATGGAATTTAATATAGACAAGACCCATGTTATGAAAATGGGAAGAAGTAGATACAGACCAAACTGGGATTACAGGCTGGGTGATGAGAAAATTAAAGAGACCAATGAGGAGAAAGACTTAGGAGTAACCGTGCAAAACACTTTGTCACCGGAGAAACACATTAACAAGATTTTTTGGAAAACATATAACATGCTTCAAAATATTGGCCTTGCATTCCACTACCTAGATGAAGGAATGATGAAGAAGATATTATGTACCTTAATAAGACCCCAGTTAGAATATGCAGCTTGTGTCTGGTCACCGCATATGAAGAAAAATGTGAAGAAGGTAGAAAGGGTACAGAGGCTGGCAACAAGGATGGTACCAGGACTCAGGGAGTTAGACTATGAGGAAAGACTGAGGAAGCTGGGGCTGACCACATTAGAAGAGAGAAGAACAAGAGGAGACATGATAACTATGTATAAATTGGTGAACAAGATTGACATACTGGACAGAGAGTTGATAAAGGTGACCACAAGTAATCATCTCCGAGGACATGGAAAAAGCTAATAAAGACATCTGTCTAAATGACGTGAGAAAATACAGTTTCCCACATCGTAGCATTGATAAGTGGAATAAACTGAGCAGTGATGTCGTTGATGCAGTGTGTGTCAATCAGATGAAAGAGAGATATGACAGGAATGGACAAGGAGACAGGACACAGAGAGCTTAGCTCGGGCCCTGTAATACACAAATAGGTAAATACAAATAGGTAAATACACACACACTACTAGGAAAGAGTAAGAGAAGACCAGTATGGAACTATTTGATGGGAGAGGAGCAAATAACAAAGAGTAAAGAGGAAAAAGATCTTGGAGTGATCATACAAGAAAATCTGAGCCCTGATAAATACACAAATAGGATATTTGGACTATCATATGGGATGATGACTAATATAAGAGTGGCATTTCATTACATGGATAAAGATATGATGAAAAAAATCATCACTAGCATGATACGCCCAAAGGTGGAATATGCAGCAGTGGTATGGTCTCCGAGTTCTAAAAAAGATATAAGAAAACAGGAAAGGATACAGAAGATTGCTACAAAGATGGTGCTGGAATTAAAGGACCTCACATATGAAGAATGACTGAAGGAAATGGAATTGCCAACCTTACAAGATAGAAGAGAACGAAAGGACCTAATAACAATGTATAAAATAGTAAATGATATTGAAAAGATAGACAAAGGAGACCTGGTGCTGTTGGCGGAAGAGGATGGAAGGACAAGAGGACATGAAAAGATGATCAGGATGAGGCAGTGTGTAAAGGATGTTTGAAAATACAGTTTTCCACACAGAACGGTGGAAAAATGGAATGCATTGGATAATGGAATTGTTGCAGCACATAGTGTGCATAACTTTAAAGATAAATTAGATAAATGGAGATATGAAGACAGGACACTATGAGCCCCGCTCGAACCCTGTACAATACAACTAGGTAAATACACACACACACACACACACACACACAAAGAGTTGTTGATATTTTACTGGAGCGAGACGGCTGGGTCGACTGTGTGCATCTTGATTTGAAAAAAAACATTTGATAAGGTTCTACACAATAGGTTAATGTGGAAGCTGAAAGGTATTGGGGGATAAGGGGAACCCTGGCAGACTGGATGAAAAACTACATGACAGGCAGGGAAATGAGAACGGTGGTGAAAGGAGTGAAGTCAGAGTGGAGGAGAGTGACCAGTGGAGTTCCCCAAGGTTCTGTGGTTGGTCCCATAATGCTTCTGATCTACATAAATGATATGCCAGCAGAAATGAAAAGTTACATGAGTTTGTTTGCAGATGATGCAAAGAATATGAGGAAAATAAGAAATGTGGAAGATTGTAAGATAAGATAAGATAAGATAAGATAAGATAAGATGCTTTATTCATCAAATTGTTTTACAAAATGTAATACAAAATGAAATTCATTTTGGCATTAGAGCTTCTTAGTAGTTGTATACACATTAAAAATATAGATAAAACCAGAGAAACAGGAAACATAAAATATTAACAAGAAACATTGCATAGGTTATTTTGTATAAAATGTAACATTGTTATAATATACATGTGATATCAAGTTGTCACCATCCCTATCATGAATCATCACCTACAGTTATCATGACAACTTAAAGCTAGAAGTTATAGTGATGATAGATGATTGAAAAGCAGAATGCTTTTGGAGTGTAAAATGGCAGATGGAGTTCAACATTAACAAAAGTCATGTAATGAGAATGGGCAAAAGCAAATATAGACCATATAAGGAGTACCAGCTAGGGAGAGAGAGATAATAACTGAAGTCAGTGAAGAAAAGGACTTAGGAATGATTATACAGAACAACTTATCACCAGAAAAGCACATTAACATAACATTTGAAAAACTTACAGCACACTCCAAATTATTGGATTCTCATTCAACTATTTGGATGAGAATATGATAAGGAAAATATTAACCATCTTAATTACACCTCAGTTGGAATATGCAGTGGTGATTTGGTCACCACATATGAAGAAACACTTGAAGAAACTAGAAAGAGTGCAGCAGTTGGGAATGAAGATAATACCAGGTTTTAAGGAGGTGCCGTACGAGGAGAGATTATGTAGACTGGATTTACCCACGTTAGAAGAAAGAAGAGAGAGAGGGGAGATATGATAACAATGTATAAAATAGTAAATGGAATGGATATCCTAGATAGAGAAGACTTGATAAGGATGTCTTCCAACAATCAACTGAGAGGACACCCAAAGAAAATACAAAAGGATCCAGTTGTATAGGAGATGTCAAGAAGTATAGCTTCCCATATCGTGGCACTGACAAATGGAACAAATTAAGTAGAGAGATGAAGGACAAAGTTGGATAAATGTGGACAAAGAGACAGGACATAAAGAGCCAAGATCAGGCCTTGTAAATCACAATTAGGTAAATACACACACACACACACGGCCCGGTAGCTCAGTGGTTAGAGCGCTGGCTTCACAAGCCAGAAGACCGGGGTTCAATTCCCCGGCCGGGTGGAGATATTTGGGTGTGTCTCCTTTCACGTGTAGCCCCTGTTCACCTAGCAGTGAGTAGGTACGGGATGTAAATCGAGGAGTTGTGACCTTGTTGTCCCGGTGTGTGGTGTGTGCCTGGTCTCAGACCTATCCCACGATCGGAAATAATGAGCTCTGAGCTCGTTCCGTAGGGTAACGTCTGGCTGTCTCGTCAGAGACTGCAGCAGATCAAACAGTGAATTACATCAAGAAAAAGTGTGTTATATCTGAAATGCTCCAGAGAGTTGTTTACAACTTTTTTGCATTCTTTTCTCAATGTTGTTGAATTTCTTTCTTGACTTACCTTAATCTTTACTCTTTTCTCACCTTTTCTCTCCTGTTCAAGTACTAGCCCTCCCTTTATAACAGAGGCTGTTTGTTTGCACTCATTGCATTCATCACACTTTTTCCATTTAGCTTAAAGAAATTGACACTGGTATTTGAATGCTGAATCAGTGTTTTTGATATTTCAGGTAGCAGAGTTGAAGAGAATCAACAAAATTATCCAAGAAAAAGAGTTCTATGCTTTGAAGTCATTAAAAATACCAATTAAAGCGAATTCTATACTCGCTGAAGTGCTGCAGCAAGAACAGTGTCAGAATGAGCCTGCATCAGCTAGTGTGGCCAGCACAAGAGCAGCAATGCTGGGCACTAGAAGTGTCAGCAGTTGCAGCGAGTATGAAAGTGATTCTGAGATGCATGTTGGTTACATAAGTATTGATCGTATTTTGAGAGACAAACGAACCAAGAAGGAAGCAAAAAAATTTCTAGATTCAATGCAGAAAGATTTAGCAGATATTCGAGAAAAAACCAACTCTTATAAGAACTCTCTAGATGAAGTAGCTGCAGTACTGACAGACCAACGTTTCCAGCCACTGGATCGGCAGGAGAGTGGATGCTCAGGAGCTGATTGGGGGATTTCATGGTGGAGAATATTATTAATTGGAGCTTTACTTCTTGTTGGTATCCCTTTCTTGGTATATGTTTATTTGAATTATCCAAAGAATTAATGGTTATATTTATTAACAAATTTAGTGTGTAGTAACATTCCTACTAGTTGGAATTTCTTAAGATTGGAATTGTGTACCAGAAAAGAAAACAATGTTTATTTGTTGTATTAATCATACTGTTCCTGAAGTGATATAATAAAACAAAAGAAGGATGTATCTTACATAAAAGTAAACATGTATGTGAGATAAGGAAGGAGAAACCTTTGAACAAGTTTAACCCTTAAACAGTGGCATGTATCAGAACTTAAAGTCTCCATATACAGGGTAAAATGGACATTTCATTATGAAAACAAATTCTGTCAATGCATTGCTACATAACATTCTAGTAATCAAAATTTTTCTTATGAAATTACATTTTATGTATATGAAGAGCAGCAAAATATAAAACTTACTTTTTATAAATAAACGGCAGATTTGTAGACAATGGTGTTCCACGATGTGGGAAGATTGCAGTAGAGGTAGAAAAGAATGCATTGGACTCAAGATAAAGACAATGTTTTTTTGACTAATGCATTTTCTCTTGTTTTCTTGTATTACTTTACAGATCAAAAATATTAAACTGACTTTCTATTGCTTTATCATAACACTCAGCAGTATTTGTTTTGTTAGTAGCAGTGGTGGCTATGGCTGTGATATAAGGGAATGGAACCCAAAATGAAGGTAATTTCCCATATCCTCATATGCTCTCTGCTTATGCCGAAATAAATGAGCACCACTGTTTAAGGGTTTACAAGAGATTCTTGATGGCAGCTTTTGGTATAGATCATCATTCCCTCCAAGTATTTTGAGAAGTTATAGAAGGCATGGTTCTTTGAGACTGTCTTTATTATAAGACAGGATGTAGTGGATTCCAGGGAATCAAAGGCTTATGTAGTATGTGGAGGAAGATATTTTTGTATGTGGGCTTTTAATGGAACTGATATTCAACTCTTTATTAAGAAGAATGCTTTCTCTACAGAGAGAGAGAGAGAGAGAGAGAGAGAGAGAGAGAGAGAGAGAGAGAGAGAGAGAGAATTATGTAGCATAGATTGTCTTGTATTCAATATTATGTGGATTTGTAAATCTTTAATAATTTGGTGTTTTGATGAAGTGTTTGTTAATCATTGGTTGTGGGGGTTTCATTATATATAGCAAATATACTGTGTGTGTGTGTGTGTGTGTGTGTGTGTGTGTGTGTGTGTGTGTGTGTGTGTGTGTGTGTATATATATATATATATATATATATATATATATATATATATATATATATATATATATATATATATATATATATATATATATATATTATTTTAAGTAAAGCAATTATCTGATAATTTCCTATGTATTTGAGTGAAAATTTGATAGGCTTAAGTTCTTGTTATCATTTTATCAAGCTTGGAAATCATTCAAAATACTTTTTCCTTGGAAAATCCAGTTTATTTATTTATTTTTTTATCCAAACTCAGTAAGTTAATTCAGACCTTATTTCAGTCCTCTTGCACATCAAATGGAGATTTGTAAAACATTGTAATATTTTAAAATCAGAAAAACACTGCATCCACTAAAACAAAATCTGACCTGAAATAGAAGACAGTGGAGTCTACATGAACTGAACTTTGTCAACTGGTTTAGTTATAGATAGCTAAATAATCTAAAGATTATTATGTATCAGCTAGGCTGGAATTGAACTGTTAGAAGTACAGTCAACTTTGATTAACGTGAGTTTGAATAACATGATTTCAATTTAACATGACAATATTTAAGGAGATATGATCAAATAATTTAATGTTGGTTTACTCAAGCTGATGACATCACACGCACCCACGTCACTTCTGGTGGGAGCTACACTGGGCCGGGATCCAAGAAACTTAACAAATAGTGGATCAACTTCCAGCCGCGAAATGGTATCCACCAACATGTAGGGAGACATTGTTGCCATGGTAACAAGGCTGCTGGTAGGTTGCCAAGTAAAACCACCTCCTGGGGAGGTGTTACTGTCTCATATATATATATATATATATATATATATATATATATATATATATATATATATATATATATATATATATATATATTTACAAAACAACATTTCTATTATCTTTTCACAAGCCTTACCACCAAAGAAGGATTGTTTTGTGATGCACAAAGTGAAATATTGCACTTGACATGGAAAAAAAAAGCATGAGATGAGGAGGCATTTCTGATCAGTGGCGGCTGCTTCTTTTTCTTGTGACCCCCTTTACCTAGCTTGTTGCTTCCACCACAAGTATGAGAAGGAACAGAGTGTTTCTGAACTACCACTCTGCCACAGAGTCAAGGTGATCTTCATGGCATGATTGTATATGAATACAAATGTATGATATCCATTATAGCAGGTAATAAAGGAGTTGAAATAAATATTGTGGTGAAAGCAACACACAAGATAAAGAAGGTAAGAAGAAGAAGCGGCTGCCGCCAATCACAAATGCCTCCTTATCTCCTTTGTTTTCTGTGTTTCATGAAAGATTTCACTTTGTTCATCATAAAACAATTCTTTCTTGGTTGTAAGCCTTGTAAAAAAGCTAATGGAAATGTTGTTTTGTGAACATAAATGTATATATAAGAACATAGTCCACAGTCTAGAGTTAACCTACACCGTGAGTGGATAATTTCTCTGCGTTTTCACTTAGTGTCTTATACTATGGCATCCAAGAGTCCTTCAATCTCCTCACAGGAAAGTGATTCCAAGAAATCAAGGAAGAGTGTGAACATTGAAAAGAAGTTGGAAGTGTCAGATCACTATGCTAGGAAAGAAAAGACCTCAATGATTGTCCATGTGATGGAACTGAGGGAGAACATGTTGCATACCATCAGAGGTAATAAAGAGAATGTGTTCTTATTTTTTCCGTGACTTGGTAATGTATTAATAGTTTTTAAGGTTTGAGTAACAAAATCCTCAAAATAGGCAGACTTTCCCAGTGGCCAGGTATGTAACCCCCTATTACCATATTGTCTTCTATGGGAAAATTATGTTTGAATGACCTTATTTTGAATAACGTGACATCTCCAGGAATGTAACACTCGCTTTAATCAAGTTGACTGTATTTGAAATGCCTGTATCCTTCTCACACCACTTTCAATCTGTTTGCTTTAAATTTTGAATCACCTAAATTATAAATTGCAGTGTGTTCTAGTATCTGTGTACTTGTGGATAATTCAAGTAAATCTAGCTAAATTGTGACCACATGACTAGTGTAGGAGAGATAAACACTACATTGCCTTGTGGATTAGTAGGATGAAGTGATGTGGTTTGATTAGTGACCAAAATACCAAAGAAAATTGTTGAAGCACCATATCCCTTTTTCTAATTCCACTTCCATAGGAGCTGACCATTTCCAGAAATAAGACTAGGAAGCATGATTGTGACAGTAATGGCAAGAAAAGAAGTGCCCTTGCTATGGAATAAGGAGGAAACATTGTTATAAGTTATGAGCACTTTTCATAAACTTTCTTTTTTCCATAAAAGGGAATAAAACTATTTACTCTATGAGTAAGTCAATTATATATCTGATATAGCACTGTGAAAGCATTCTATTAATGGTAATTTTGAGTTGCTAATCCTCAAAAATCACATTCCTCCATCTGAAAAAATGCCTGGTGAAGTAAAAAAATAAATGTTACCAATACCTAAATATGATAGTGCGTATGTTACTAACTTTGTATACAGGTATTAATGTAGATGGAAATGAACATTAGTTAAGGCTTCTTGGTGTTGGCTACTAATGTTGTATTGATGTAATTTGTTTTGTCACCAAATTTTTATTTCTTCTATGGTTCATGTATTTTAAATTTACTCATGCTACTAATGAATTTTTATTGAAGATTTGTAGCTTATTCTGTGAGTGATTTCTACTATTTAATGACACGTTTCCATAAGTTACTAGCTAAATGCAACTAAAAATGTAGAAACAATATGTCAAAAGGGCACGATTTTGGAAGATTAAAAAACGACCATAATTAGAATTTGTGATGTGCAAGAGGTTTAGTAAATGCAAAGTCAAAAGCACATTGAGCATTGCTGTTACTTGAAACCTTATTATCATGTGACTCTTACAGTATTTTCCATACTTTCAACCCATATTCAAAGTTAGTTTACAGGTGTGATCATGATGTAAAGGCTGGATTGGTTTTCATATAATCATGGTGCAATTTTTATTCACTACAGTCAGAAAAGGGGATATGATTGAAATTGCAATTAAACAGACAATGATAACGGCATTGTATGTGTGGCAGCAGCCACTACTGTAGTTGACAAATATGGGTTATCATTTATAGAACTGCTGATTTTAGCAGCATGAGTGAGACTGTCAAGTGCAATCATGAGTGAATGAAATTATTAGTGAAACTTTCTCTAAGTCATGGAGCCCTTTGTTTTTAAGTTTAACCATAGAACTAGACAACACTATATTGAATTAAGCTAAAGTTCATTGTAGCCTAAGATCAAGTTTCTTTTTTAGCTCACTGTAGCTAAAGTTGAAACTTCTATTACATCTACTGGAACAGATAGTTCATCCAGTTAAATCCATTTGCTTGCTGGAGGGTATAATTTCCCAGTTATGGTTTTACTGAAGTGCCATAAATACTGAATGGTAGTAATGTGGTAAATCTTGTGAGTTTTTATCTTAAATTCTCAGCCTTTATCATGTATGGTTTTACTCTGGGTCTAATTTCCATTGCTTATTTGGTATTTGAATATTCTCTCCCATTCATTATAGTTCTATGCCTCAGTGCTATTCATTGTAAAACTGTTCCACTGTTATTTTTGTAAGGAAAAATATTTTTCAATAAAAATTGAGAAATCTTTATAACAAAGTAGCCAAGAGTATCAATGTCATGCATATATATATATATATATATATATATATATATATATATATATATATATATATATATATATATATATATATATATTGTCAGTCCTAATATTGTATCCTTGTGGCAGGTAAACTGTCTTTCCTTTCAAGAGGGAGATTTCAAAACATTTGCTATTTAATCATTTCATTCGGCTTTGCATTATTATTTATTAATTTATTATTATTTTTTTTTGCCAGTGGTTCTCCTAAGAAAAAAAGTTGATCAGATTTTTTCCATTTTAAGGCATTAAGCTCAATATATCAAATTAGTTGAGTAGTTAGAAATAATAATAATAATAATAACAATAACAACAAGTGTGATACTAGTAGCTTCATTTCTGCTTTGTATCGTCTGATACATTAGTGATATGAAATAACCACGAATTAACAGTTAAAATGAGAGAAAAAAAATGGCGATAGAAGTATTAAGCTTAGACCACTAATTTTCTTAGTATGAATGTCACAGGTAACCCCTAGTTGTAATTTAATCATGTAGTATGAAAATTATTGAATGACATGAACCGAAACAAAGCGAAGCGAACGTCTCGAAACTCGCTTACTCACCCATGCAGCAGTGCATCCAATCCCAGCCTTAGACGTGGCAGTGTTCCTCCACAAGCCGTTGGCTGAAGTCACACCACTTACCTTTCCAAAAGCAAGATGGCCCTCCACTGCCCCTGGTACCCTACACTGCCTGACACCGCGGAATACCTGCTGCTACAATGAAGTGCATTGTCCTCGTCACCACTCACACCGTGTGGCACTTCTCCACTCAATTACCGCTCTCCAACCACACAGGCCAACACTGACAGTGCCTGACTGACCTCTGGGAAGTTCCATCTATCCCAATTTAGCCTTCAAGACCCTTAACCTCACCAGAGCCTTCTTACACAAGACAAATCAGCTCCCCCTTGGGACACTAGAGACTGCCGCACAGCCTGCACGGTCCCAACAAATTACCAAGAAGAACTGGGTATTTCATAACTTCGTTAAACTACAAAGGTGAACGTCTTCAAAATTTGTGTGAAGTATAATATACGCACATCCTGGACGTAACGCAGTGTGCGATTGTTAATATTTACGCATTTGAATGAGATGAAGATGCAGTAAACGGTAAGTGTTACTTAAATTAGCAACCCGAAATCGAGACAGTATAGTTCTAATAGGCGTCCGCGCTGGCAGTAAGCATATATTATTATGTAGTGTTTGTTTGACGTAGCTCCCGTCTGACACATCATGTTTACTTGATAGATATTGGAGAACATCACGGTAGACATGTCTTCCAGATTATGACCCTATTACTATAATAGTGGTTCGTTACTTTGTCTTTGAGGCAATAGTCTACTATTTTTTTTTTTTTTTTATGATAGATATCAATTTATTAGCGGCGATAATGATGTTAATTTCCTTTTGATGGCGACTCATATATGCCTTGTACACTAGTCGCTTAATTGTGATTATTCATTAGTGGAGATGACGGCAATAATTTCCTTCTGATAGTGGCTCTTGTTAATATTGGCGCCTCATGAGTTTAGTAATGGCAGCGAATGTACGCGTACGTGCGGCTTGGTGTCCAATTGCGCGTTAGATGGGATAATTCCTGTGTTGGGATTGCAATAAGAAGACCAAGTAAAGCGTGCCTAAGGAAATAATTAATTCCCAAATCGATGTTGGTAGATTAAATTACTGCTTCATACCACTGACCCCACCATTGTCAATGCACACCTCACCAGACGCTCACACAACTGACATTGTAATGTTTTTTTTTTTTTTTTTTTTTTACATTACAAGGGCACTGGCCAAGGGCAAACACAGTGTTGGAAAAAAAAAAATCCCGCTGGTTGCCAGGCCCTGTTAAAAGAAAAGTAGAAAGAGAAACATAAAAATCTAAAAGGAGGGTCCAGTTAACGTAAGAGGTGTCTTGACACTCCTCTTTTGAAAGAGTTTAAGTCATAGGCAGGTGGAAATACAGACACAGGTAGAGAGTTCCAGAGTTTACCAGTGTAGGGAATGAAGGAGTGAAGATACTGGTTAACTCTTGCATTAGGAAGATGGACAGAATAGGGATGAGAAGAAGTAGAGAGTCTTGTGCAGCGAGGCCGCAGGAGGGGGAAGGCATGCAGTTAGCAAGTTCAGAAGAGCAGACAGCATGAAAACAGCGGTAGAAGACAGATAAAGATGCAACATTGCGGCGGTGACTTAAAGAATCAAGACAGTCAGTTAGAGGAGAAGAGTTGATAAGACGAAAAGCTTTAGATTCCACCTTGTTTAGTAAAGCTGTGTGTGGATCCCCCAGACATGAGAGCCATACTCCATACACGGGCGGATAAGGCCCTTGTACAGAGCAAGCAGCTGGGAGGGAGAGAAAATGGACGAAGACGCCATAGGACACCTAACTTCTTGGAAGCTGATTTAGCAAGAGTAGAGATGTGAAATTTCCAGTTTAGATTTTTAGTGAAGGATAGACCGAGTGTGTTTAATGTAGAGGAGAGGGAAGTTGAGTGTTATTGAAGAAGAGAGGATAGTTGTCTGGAAGGTTATGTCGAGTAGATAGTTGTAGAAATTGAGTTTTTGAGGCATTGAACAAAACCAGGTTTTCTCTGCCCCAATCAGAAACAAGTGAAAGATCAGAAGTTAGGCGTCCTATAGCATCTCGCCTTGAGTCATTTAATTGTTGTTGGGTTGGGCGTCTGTTGAACGCTGTTGAATAATGCAGGGTGGTATCATCAGCATAGGAGTGGATAGGGCATTGAGTCAGATTTAGGAGATCATTGATGAATAATAGAAAGAGAGTGGGTGATAGGACAGAACCCTGTGGAACACCACTGTTGATAGTTTTAGAGGAAGAACAGTGACCGTCTACTACAGCAGCAATAGAACGATCGGAAAGGAAACTGGAGATGAAGGTACAGAGAGAAGGATAGAATCCGTAGGAGGGTAGTTTAGAAATTAAAGATTTGTGCCAGACTCTATCGAAGGCTTTCGATATGTCAAGGCCGACAGCAAAGGTTTCACCGAAGTCCCTAAAAGAGGATGACCAAGATTCAGTTAGGAAAGTAAGAAGATCACCAGTAGATCTGCCTTTACGGAAACCATACTGGCAATCAGAGAGAAGGTTGTGAGCTGATAGATGCCTCATTATCTTCCTATTAAGGATAGACTCAAAGGCTTTAGAAAGGCAGGAAATCAAAGCTATAGGGCGGTAGTTAGAAGGATTGGAGTGGTCACCTTTTTTAGGGACAGGTTGAATGTGAGCAAACTTCCAGCAAGAAGGATAAATAGAAGTAGAGAGACACAGATGAAAGAGTTTGACCAGGCAGTGAGCGAGTTCGGAAGCACAGTTTTTGAGAACAACAGGAGGGACTCCATCCGGACCGTAAGCCTTCCGAGAATCAAGGCCAGAGAGGGCCAGGAAAACGTCTTTATAAAGAATTTTAATTTTAGGGATGAAGTAGTCAGAGGGTGGAGGAGTAGGAGGAATATGCCCAGAATCATCCAAAGTTGAGTTGGTAGCAAAGGTTTGAGCGAAGAGTTCAGCTTTAGAAAAGAAGAGACAGCTGTAGAGCCATCTGGATGAAGTAAAGGAGGGAAAGACGAAGAAGTAAAGTTGTTAGAGATATTATTGGCTAGATGCCAGAAATCTCGAGAGGAGTTAGAATTGGAAAGACTTTGACATTTTCTATTGATGAAAGAGTTTTTAGTAAGTTGGAGAATAGATTTGGCATGATTACGGGCAGAAATATATAGGGCATGAGTTTCAGCAGTTGGATGGCTACGGAACCGTTTGTGAGCCGCCTCTCTATCATTGACAGCACGAGAACAAGCAGAGTTAAACCAAGGCTTTTTAGCTTTAGGGTTAGAGAAAGTATGAGGAATGTATAGCTCCATGCCAGAGATAATCACCTCTGTTATGCGCTCGGCACAAAGAGAAGGATCTCTGACATGAAAACAATAATCATCCCAAGGGAAATCAGAATAGTGCCGCTAAGTTATATTATAAACTATGTTCTACATCAATTTGACTTCCCTGCTTCTCAAAACCGAATGTTTACTTTGGCACCTCGCTTTTTTTTTTTTTTTTTTTTTTTTTTTTTTTTTTAATAGGGCCCGTTAAGTTATATCCTGTAGGTAGCACAGGATGATTGGAGGTTGATTTTTTTCCGCAAGTTCATAATTCAGTGAGAAGCTCTTGTCAATTTATTACACATTTTTTTTGTTAATGTTTCCTGAACTGAGTTTTTAAGTACAGTACGTAATCGAGAGCAGTGGTTTCCAAACGTATACTGTAGGACTGATTTTAATTAATTAATTTATTTACTTTCTTTCTTTCTTGATAATTTCTAAGCGAATTGAGAGGTGAGTTGGACTGAGGGGTAATGTATATAAGAGGGGAAAGCCGGTCAGTGGCAGCAAAAAAAAAAATAAAATAAAAAAAATAAAAAACCGGCCAGTGGCAGGAAGAAGAAGCAAAAAAAAGTTACCAACTCCTCTTGTAGGTCTGTTAGAGTTAGCCAAAAGACAGACAAATGTCTTGAAACCTCCCTATTAAATAAATTAAAATCATAGGAAGTTGAAAATACAGAAGCAGACAGGAAGTTCCAGAGTTTACCAGGTAGTTGGGCAGAGCAAGGGTGAGAAGAAGAAGAAAGCCTTGTGCAGCGAGGCCGCAGTTAACAATTAAGATCAGAAGAGCAGTTAGCGTGAAAAAAGCGATAGAAGATAGCAAGAGCGCTAGATGCAACACGACGGCGGTGAGGGATGGGTTGAAGACAGTCAGTCAGTCAGTCACAAGAAGGGAGTTGATGGGACGAAAAGCTTTTGATTCCACCCTATCTAATAAAACCGTATGAGTGGAACCTCCCAAACATGCGAAGAGTACTTCATACAGGGACGGATAAGTCCCTTCCTTGTAAAGAGTTAGCAATTGTAGGGGCGAGAAAAACTAGCGGAGACTCCTCAGAACGCCTGATTTCATAGAAGCTAGCTGTTTTAGCAAGAGATGAGAAATGAAGTTTCCAGTTTGGATTATGAGTAAAGGACAAAGCGAGGATATTCAGTGTAGAAGAGGGGACAGTTGAGCGTCATTAAGAAGAGGAGGTAGTTGTCTGGAAGGTTGTGTCGAGTAGATAGATGGAGGAATTGAGGTATAGTGAAGACTATACTAAAAGAAGTCAGGCGTTCTGTGACGTCCCTACGTGATTTGTTGATTTCTTGTGAAGGGATAGTCGTCTCTGAAAAGACGTGGAAAGGTGTAGGTTGGTATTATCAGCGTAAGGGTGGATAGGGCAAGAAGTTGGGTTAAGAAGATCATTAATGAATAATAGAAAAAGTGGGTGACAGGACAAAACCCAGAGGAACACCACTGTTGATAGATTTAGGAGAACAGTGGCCGTCTACCACAGCAGCAAGAGAACGGTCAGAAAGAAACTTGAGATAGAGGTGCAGAGAGAAGGATATGAACTGTAAGAGGGCAGTTTTGAAATCAAAGCTTTGTACGAGACTATATTTAACGCAACAGCAAAGGTTTCACCGAAATCTCTAAAAGAGGATAACCAAGTCTCAGTAAGGAAAACCAGAAGATCAATATAAACAAGCGGCCTTGACGGAAGCCATATCGACGATCAGATACAAGGTTTTGAAGTGAGATGTTTGAGAATCTTCTTATTGACGATAGATTCGAAAACTTTAGACAAACAAGAGATTAAAGCTTTAGGGCGGTAGTTTGAGGGATTAGAACGATCACCCTTATTACGAACAGGCTGAATGTAGACAAACTTCCAGCAAGAAGGAAAAGTAGAAGTCGATAGACAGAGTAGTTGAAAGAGTTTGGCCAGGGATAGCAGGAAAATGTGAATTCTGGAAATGTAAAACAATATGGTACAGTGGTAAACTACTTGACATTAGGATTAATTGCAGTTTTCGTATATGAAGTTGTATAGCCATTACAATTAAGAAATAGTTTATAGATCTGTTTCAATAAACACACACACACACACACACACACACACACACACACACACTAAAAACTACAGTATGCCCTGGAAAACAGACAAGCTGAGTGTTTCAACAGATTTTCCAGACACAGTCGCTCTGTTGTTACCTGTCCAGTGTGTGTCACGACTTGCCTGGCTGTCTGAGCCTGCTACCTTTCACACTGTCCTTTTTTCTCTGAGCTTTGTCAGAGGTGAGCTTCAGCAGGTATGTGTATACATTGCCTCGTGTATTAACATCAATATTTACTCACTGCTGCATCCTTCCCATGCTAGACTTAATTTGGCATAAATAGCAGCTGACATTGTGATTCAGGTCACACGGATAATAAGTCTGAGTCTAATTCTGGGTTAGCATTTATTTTTAAACTATTCATAAGATGTAGAATTTCTTGATTCTAACTTTTTTGCATTAGGTACACGTACGTACTAATTCTATAAACCATCAAATTTGACACTATGGCTTTGAATGGGTGAAGATATGCAAAGTAAGACTGAATTATCTGTATGTTAAATTCAATATTTTTGGAATCTCTCTCTCTCTCTCTCTCTCTCTCTCTCTCTCTCTCTCTCTCTCTCTCTCTCTCTCTCTCTCTCTCTCTCTCTCTCTCTGAAAGGGTAACATAAATAATTTTTACAATTCTCGTAAATTGCACAAGATGTTTAAAAAGTCATGCATGCAATTTTCCTTATCTGAAAATTTTGACAATTAAAAAAAAACTATTGTCTAAATGAAAAGAAAGTGTGACCACAGATTTGTTTAGTACTAGCATATCTCAGAAAATCAAATGTCAAAAGGAGGAACTTGTAATGAAATGAATGAAAACTACATACATGTATATGCACATAATACATACAACAATATGTGATGCCCAATTCATATATTGCCACTGCAAGGTCAGTGAAATGGTAAAAAATGTGAGTATACTCGACAAGCATTTGCATAGATCAGATCGCAGTTGGTGTAGTTCTAATATGCATGGACTATGAGTGTATAGATATCATGGGTAGTGATTAAGTTAGTGTGTGTGTGTGTGTGTGTGTGTGTGTGTGTGTGTGTGTGTGTGTGTGTGTGTGTGTGTGTGTGTGTGCGCGTGTGCGTGTGCAGTTCCGTGGTTGCACGGTTAACATTAACATTACTGTGCAAGGAACCAGTGAGGATCTTGCTCAGAAGAGCACAGCCATTCGGGGATACATCCGCGTTGCATCTGGAAAGAATCAACATCTGTAATACATTTGGCAGAGCTATTGAACAAGAATTTCTATAATTCTACAAGAATAAATTACTTTCTTGAAAGAAAAAATAGTAAGTTAACAAATTTCCCAGGTATCATAATGCAAAATACTGGCTGATATTGTCAGAGGTGTTACAGAACGAGGACACACTTAACGTGCATGTGTACTGTTTTATTTGCAATTAGAGTTTAAAATTTTCACTTCTATCGGTTGTTCACTGAGGTACCATTTTCAAGCCGGTACCACACACTGATAGCTTATTGTTAAATTAACCATACGTTCCCTCTCCTCCACTCCGACACTCATCCTGAGCGATAGGGAAGTAAGATGCAACAACAACAGATCAAATAATTTTTAAGCATCACACCAGCCTCCACAACATTGCTAGAATTATTGATGACGAAAGAGTGAAACGTGCGTTTGCAGCGCTCCATACCAATACCAGTTGAATAATGACCTCTTGACCTGAACCACGATCACACCATCGTCTCGCAATACAGTATAGGTCACTGAGATAACACTGCACTGTCACAATTCTCACTTTCAAAGTGCATCACACCCAGTACATTCGTATCCTTTCCTTTTGCTACAAAGTTGCATATGATAAAAGTACACTGTCGTTGACATACCAGCATTGCGTGTAAAGAGGAGTTTGGTGTTCCTTTTATTTAGTTTTTAACTCCTTCAGTTCTGGGACACATTTCTACCATGAATTTTGGGTATGATTAGACGATTTTAATTACATTTGGAAGGGTCTAAGGAGCTCAGAAGATTAATGGCCAGAGTCTTCACTATTTTAATCCCCACATAAGTTTCTGAAGCTGTATAAAATAACAATAATTAAAGTAATTAAGCATAATAGATATGAAAACGTGTCATGGTACCATATATTAAGTAGAATAAATATGAAAACGTGCCATGCATGGTACTGTGGTATTCAGTTCTAGGTAGAAAGCAGTATGCATAGTGCAGGTACGAATCCAGTGGCGAAAAAGATGGTAGTATATAATTATTTTATTTTTTTATTGCTATTCTGTATGTTTGTATGACCTACGTAGATAACAAACTTATCATTGTTACTAAACCACAGACGAGACGCAAAAAAAAAAAAAAAAAATCATGTAAGTGTTAATGAATCTCTCTCTCTCTCTCTCTCTCTCTCTCTCTCTCTCTCTCTCTCTCTCTCTCTCATTTAAGTTTTCCTTAAGCACAACACACAGACTACTACTAGCGACGCAGCAGAGACATTGCTTACGTGTTTTCTGGGCGAGCGCCTCAGTCTGCTGAGCAAATTTCGACCCATTACTGAAAGAAGAAAGAAAACAAATCAGAGAGAGAGAGAGAGAGAGAGAGAGAGAGAGAGAGAGAGAGAGAAACATATCCTTCAAAGTAAGGTTCCTTCAAAATCAGTATCGTGACAAGTTATTAGTGCGATTGAGTACATACCTGCTGGTATTGCCAGTATTAGCAAGGCCACCACCGCTATCACCAACCACACAATGTATTTCATGGTGATGTCTGTGCGAATTGGAGACAGCGATACGTATAGTCTGTCTGCGATGCTTGTCACACTATTACTGCTTACCACGCAGTATAAAAACCCGTCGCCGGCGCCTACTCATGACGTGATGTCATCACCTCCCTGTGGTGTCTGACTTTAAATCACTGCAGGAAATTTTAACGAACTAAAAGTGCAGAATATGCTTCCATATATCATTGATTCTTTAATAATGGTAAATTAGTATAAACCTGTAAAAACTACATGCTGTACAACATTCTCGAAATGCCGATTACCTAGACAAACTCAATTCATGTCACGCTATGACCTTGAAATCCCTAGTCCACATAACAGTTTTACATGTCCAAAAACCCGGCATTGATATTCTGCCCCCCCGTTCCCCCCCCCCTCTCTCTCTCTCTCTCTCTCTCTCTCTCTCTGTGTGTGTGTGTGTGTGTGTGTGTGTTGAATTTTAATCTATTGAGTATTTACAATGTTATTTTCCTCCAGTACTTTAACCTTGCATATGCTTATTTCATGTTTAGGGGGGAGGCCGGCATATGCTCAGACCTCCTCCTTTGTTTTCTGCTTTTGGAACAATAAAGCCATCAATCTCTCTCTCTCTCTCTCTCTCTCTCTCTCTCTCTCTCTCTCTCTCTCTCTCTCTCGAATACTGGAATCTAGTTGTTCATGAATATAGTTGCACATTTCGTTGACATAAAATCAAAAAGTAATGTCTTAACTTTCTTTTTCTTTATTGACGGCGTGTATCATTAGTACTTACCTTTTTACTACCTTCATCATACGTGGAGATAGTTTTACATAAGGTCCAGATTTTACCTACACACACAGGTGAAATTGTAATATATATATATATATATATATATATATATATATATATATATATATATATATATATATATATATATATATATATATATATATATATATATATATATATATATATATATATATATATATATATATATATATATATATATATATATATATATATATATATATATATATATATATATATATATATACACACACACACATATATATATATATATATATATATATATATATATATATATATATATATATATATATATATATATATATATATATATATATATATATATATATGTGTATATATATATATATATATATATATATATATATATATATATATATATATGTGTGTGTGTGTGTGTGTGTGTGTGTGTGTATATATATATATATATATATATATATATATATATATATATATATATATATATATATATATATATATATATATATATATATATATATACATACACATATATATATATATATATATATATATATATATATATATATATATATATATATATATATATATATATATATATATATATGAGTGAGTTACGGGAGAGGGGAATGCTGATACAGTAGCGAGGCTTGCAAGCAACGTGACGGTGTGCCGATACAAAAAGGTTGACCAACAACGGACCACAACAACTATCGTCAACAACAGCAGTTTGCCTAGAAACATGTGGGGTGGACACATGTGGTCGTGCTCATAAGGATCTCTAGATCATCGCGGCCCTAACAACAATAACAACACATGTGGTCGTATGAAGGAGACATTTTTTTAATTTTGATACACTAGTTCAATTACATATTAAAGATGGGTGATTTATCGGAGGATTTTGACAAGAAGAAGAGCCACAATCAGCGGCATGCAGGGCGAAAGGCGGAGAGAAAGGCAGCTAAAAACAAACATGTCCAAGAGTTAACATCACAACAACGCAACCCAAAAGCTTCTGCCTTTCAGTCTGCTGTAAAGGCACAACGGAAATTTGCAAGGTATAAAAATTGTGTGTGTGTTTGCCTAGTTGTGTTTTGCAGGAAAAGAGTTATGCTTGTGCAATCCTGTCTCCATATCTATAGTCGTTCAGTTTAGCCTTAAAGTCATTAGTATTTCTTGCTTCAACCACTGTTCCATCCAAATTGTTCCATATTTCTATGCTTATGTTTAGAAAATGGCACTGTCCCTGAGAAGCCGTCCCGCACACTCACCTCCATTCCCGGCTCCCCCTTCGCAGCTCCTCCACCCAGCTGATTTGACGTCACATATATGAAGCCACGCTATTGGTCAGAGAGAGAGAGAAATATGATCACGAATAAGGAGAGAGAGAGAGAGAATGATAAATGAAAAACTTGTCTCGTGACATAAAAGTGATCTCACACACACACAAAATGAATAAATAAAATGAGTAAATGAATAAAGAAATTAAAAAACAAACTAATATTAATAAACATAAATGTCTGCTGTCTCGTGACGTAGAAGTGATCACACACACACACCAATACTGTCTGCTGTCAGGCGACAGCAAAGTTCTCTCTCTCTCTCTCTCTCTCTCTCTCTCTCTCTCTCTTATCATATTCTCTCAGTGATGATATTTGTCACGTGAAGATACGATATTTGTCACGTGAAATACGATGAAAATAAAATGAGAAATATATGGTGTATAATTTTGTTTTTACGCAGGGGTTCCTTGAGCCATATAATTTATTTTAGTGTTACGCAAGGGTAAAAAGGTTGAGAAACGCTGCCTTATTCGTTACCATATTCTCTCTCTCTCTCTCTCTCTCTCTCTCTCTCTCTCTCTCTCTCTCTCTCTCTCTCTCTCTGACCAATAGCGTGGCTTCATATGTGTGACATCAAATCAGCTGAGTGGAAGAGCTGTGAAGGGGCAGCCGGGAATGGAGGCGAGCGCACGGGACAGCTTCTTGGGGACATTGCCTAGAAAACTATATTTCTTAACGCCACTTCTAAATACTATCTTTTTTCAATTTCATGCCATCTCCCCTTGTATTTCTTGAGTCCCACATCAAGAAGTCTTCCTTGTTAACTTGGTCGATCCCCTTCCATGCCCTATATATATATATATATATATATATATATATATATATATATATATATATATATATATATATATATATATATATATATATATAGCAATTAGGTCTCATTTTTCTCTTCTGTTGCAATGTTGGAAGTTTTAATTTTTTAATCTGTTGTCATAAGTTAAGTCTCAAACCTGGAACCAGTTTGGTGCAGCTCTTTGTATCTTTTCTACCTTCCTTATATAGTTTTTATTATGTGGTGACCATATAAGTGTAGCATATTCTAGTTTAGGTCAAATTATGTATTCTATTAGTTTTTTTTTTTTCAATATCTCTTTGTTTATATATATAGGTAAATGCCTATTTAATTTTTCTTAGGAACTCGTATGTTTTCCTAGCTATATTGTTGTGTGTGTGTGTGTGTGTGTGTGTGTGTGTGTGTGTGTGTGTGTGTGTGTGTGTGTGTGTGTGTGTGTGTGTGTGTATTTACCTAGTTGTAGTTTTACAGGGCCTGGGCTTTATGCTCGTGTGGCCCCTTCTCCATATCTACACTTATCCAATCTTACTTTAAAAGTATGCACACTTGTTGCAGACACTACTTCTTCATTTAAACTGTTCCACGTCTCAATACATCTCTGCGGGAAACTATATTTTTTAATATCTCTCAGACATCTTCCTTTTCTCAGCTTTTTACTATGCGATCTTGTGCTTCGGATGTCATATTCTTCTCTCAGGATCAGTTCCTCATTATCCACTTGGTCTATTCCGTTGATCAATTTATAAACTTGTATCAGGTCTCCTCTCTCCCTTCTTTGTTCTAGGGTTGGTAGATCCATAGCCTTTAGTCTCTCCTCATATGTCATCCCTTCAAATTCTGGAACCATTCTTGTAGCTATTTTTTGTAGCCTCTCCAATTTCCTTATGTGTTTCTTTTCATGAGGGTTCCACACTACTCCTGCATATTCCAATCTGGGTCTTATTATAGTACTTATCAATTTCTTCATCATTTCTTTGTCCATGTAGTGAAATGTCAGTGCAATATTCCTTAGAAAATTATATGTTTCTCTAAAAATTCTATCAATATGGCTTACTGGTTGATTGTTTTCTTCCATCGTCACTCCTAAGTCCTTTTCCTTTTTAACTTTCTCCAGTTTTATTCCATCTCCCATCTTATAGATTCCCACAGGTCGTCTTTCACTCTTTCCCATTTCCATGACATGGCTTTTGTTCACATTGAATTCCATTTCCCACTTCTTACTCCATTCCCAGATCTTATTTAGGTCTTCTTGCAGTGTGTGTGTGTGTGTGTGTGTGTGTGTGTGTGTGTGTGTGTGTGTGTGTGTAATTCAGTGTTTGATCTGCTGCAGTCTCTGACGAGACAGCCAGACATTACCATACGGAACGAGCTCAGAGCTCATTGTTTCCGATCTTCGGATAGGCCTGAGACCAGGCACACACCACACACCGGGACAACAAGGTCACAACTCCTCGATTTACATCCCGTACCTACTCACTGCTAGGTGAACAGGGGCTACATGTGAAAGGAGACACACCCAAATATCTCCACCCGGCCGGGGAATCGAACCCCGGTCCTGTGGCTTGTGAAGCCAGCGCTCTAACCACTGAGCTACCGGGCCGTGTGTGTGTGTGTGTGTGTGTGTGTGTGTGTGTGTGTGTGTGTTGCGCCTAGATCTTCACTACCCTATGTTTTTGTTGTGGATTTAAAGTAACCCTGGTAAATTTAGTCTTTCACCATATTCTCACTTCAAGATGAAACAATTTTTTTTCTGATAGTTTTCAACCTGTTTTAAATGAATCTGCACTTTGTTTCTGTCACAAATCAACTTTTTTATATTCACTTAAAAGCACTGTATTGCAATGAAAAAAAGATTAATACAAAACAGACCACAAAGTACCATAAAAGTAACAGTCCAAAATTTTGAATGTTACTTCTTAGGAGAGTACTTGCTGCCACCACTGATCACCACTGGTTACACCAACCTATTGAAACTTATCTATTTAACCTAAACTAACCTCACCCTGACTTTAACCTTACCTTACCTTACCATCACCTGATCTAACCTAACCTAACCAAACCAAACCTAACCTTGGTGACACGCACCAGTGATACGTCGTCTTCAGGACAAATTAATTTTGTCTAATCAAAATTAATTGATCTAGTTATGAAAGCAAACTAGTCTAACCTGAATAGCAATACTACTAAGAAATTGATACGAAGTCATTATCTTCTTTCTCTGTGTAGAATCTGGTGATACACTGGAAATAGTTGAGGTGACACCCTGCCCATTGAGACATCTTCCATAGACTGATTCAAATTGAGTCACTTCTCTCCTAAAATTGCTCTGATTGGCTAGATTTATTATGTATTATTTTTATTGGTCTGTGTCTGCATGTTCATACAAAAGAACCAATCACAGTGATCGATTTCATGTGTGTACAAATAATGTGACTAAACACCCACATGAATGAATACAACTAATGGCTTTCCTCAGTGCCTGATAGTCCATCACATGTGTGGGTGTTGCAGCATGTTAGCTTGTTCCCCCAAAACTGGCAAGTCTTTAAAAATTGTTGTCAACATTATAAACAATTTGCAGTGGGCATGTATGGGCTTAAATTACAGTGGAGACTCGATACTCTAACTTAATTAGTTCCAAATGGCTGTTTTATTATTAAAAAGTTTAACTATTGATATCTATAAAGCAGGTAATTCGTTCCAATCTTAGCAAAATCTCAAGTTTATAAAAATTTCAATTTTTTTTTTTACAATTTTGATCTGTACATAATGTAAGTGAAGGCTGGTGATGGAGAACTTAGAAGAGGAGGGGAGAAGGGTGGGGAGGAGGAGGGAGATCACTGGAGGATGAATTATCATCCATGAAAATGTCTGTTGTAACTTTTCTCCTGGTGTGATTCCTGTAGATCCACTAATGGAGTGCTGTGTCTCACTAACACTTGCACTTTCACCAGATTCCTTATTTTCATCACTAGTAAGCCTCTTTGGTGTCATCGTAAGTTTCTAAATGAAAAGCTACTGATAGGACGCAAAAGAATGTTGTTTTTCTCAAGACTGTGGCAGGACTAAGGATGCGCACCAGCATCTATTATACTGGTATTACGGTAATACTGGTATTACCAGTAATACAGTATCAGAACGGTACAGTGGTGGCTGCGAGAAGGGAGATGACAGAGCTCTGTGGATGATGGGTCTTATGAGTGGTGGTGTTTGGCAGCCTGTGTTGGAAGACCCTCCTGACAAATGATTATGTAGCATTCCCTATGTCTGTGAAGGGAATACAGCTTCAGTTCCTTGAGTCTCTGCCAGTAAAAGGTTTATGTGCCAAAGTCACAAGATAATGTTGATGAATGTCCTTTTATCAGGGATTCAATGCCCATGATGTCAGAAATCTTTTAAGGACACTAGAGCTGACAGCAGTACTCTAGTCATGGCAGGGTGAGAGCTTTCTATAGGGTCTGGAAATATTTTGCATTCCTTGTCTGGAAGGTCCTGATGATCCATCCTGCTAGTTATCTTGTGGTGGAGGTGACTTGGCTGATGTGTAGAGAAGGCATCACTGCACATCATCACTCCGAGGCCTTTCACTGAATCCTTGCCAGTTCTTGGCCACAACTGTATTTATTATGTGGAGTTTTTTGAGTTCGTCTTTGTTGCCATACCTTAAAAGGTAAAATTTTCCCCCATTTAAGACCATGTTATTTTCTTCTGCTCAAGTGAGTATTTTGTTTGATTTGTTTAAAATTTGCAATGTTACAATTAAAACTATTTTATGCTACAGTATACATTAAAATTAGCCACTTTTTGATACATATATCTTGTAGGCCTACTTTGAAACAAAAATTGTATTTAGTATAACAAGTCTAGGGAATGAAAATATATAGATAAAATAGTCTATTACTTCAGTTGCATTATTTTATGGTTATATTTTTTAGGTCTCAAGACATAAAATCTAAGAAACATCACATCCCAGTTGTTGATCGGACTCCACTTGAGCCTCCACCTGTCATTGTGGCTGTGGTGGGTGGACCCAGGGTGGGAAAATCCACACTTATGCGATGTTTGATAAAGAACTACACCAACCAAAGATTTTCTGAAATCACTGGGCCTATCACAGTTGTTGCTGGTAAGAAATGTGAAGCATGTGCATTTATTTATATATTTTTTTAATAAAAAGTATCAATGAAAAATTATGGGATCCTGCAAGAAGTGCCAATAATTCAGTAATTTAGATCACTGAACTTCACTTCTGAAGTTGCTATTATTGCCTTTATTTAGTGCTTGAACATTATTAGTAATTGGAATGAGTACCCATAAACAATTTGATTTTGTTTTCAGGCAAGAAGCGGAGATTGACATTTATAGAAGTAAACAATGATATCAATTGCATGATTGACATTGCTAAGGTTGCTGACATTGTCCTGATGCTGATTGATGCCACATTTGGAATTGAGATGGAAATATTTGAATTCCTTGAGATTTGCAGAGCACATGGGACTCCTCGGGTTATGGGGGTGAGTGTAGCATTTTATAGTTTATGAGATAGGGTGGAATCAAAAGCTTTTTGTCTTATCAACTCCCATCTGACTGACTGTCTTCAGCCTCTTTCTCACTGCTGAAATGTTGCATCCCTTTCTATCTTTTATTGTTATTTTCATGCTAACTGCTATATTGAGCTTGCTAACTGCATGCCTTCCCTCCTCCTACAGCCTCGCTGCACAAGGCTTTCTTCTTCCTCTCATCCTTATTCTGTCTAACCCTCTAATACAAGAGTTAACCAGTATTCTCAGTCATTCATACCTTTCACTGGTAAACTCCGGAACTTACTACCTGCTTCTGTATTTCCATCTTACTATGACTTGACTCAATTTAAGAGAGAGGTGTCAAGACATTTGTCTCAGGGTTTTGGCTCATTCTTTCTAATCTTTTAGGAAGACTTGTTGTTTCAGTGAGCTTTTTTTTTTTTTTTTTTTTTTTTTTTTTCTAATATTTTGTTGCCCTTGGAAGCTCTCTTTCATAAAAAAAAAAAAAAAAGTATTGTCTGGGTTAGTTTTGGGATTTCACTTACATAATCAATCAACATTTATACGATATGAACTAATACCATACATTATTTCATGTGAGAGATTATTGGAGAAAATTTACATGAAAACATGCAACAGTTAAGGTACACCTAAAGTAGCTGGTATACTGCAGTGCATCCAATATTTGGTTTATTCATCAGGCCGGCCATACACTGCATAATTTTTGTAATTTCTATTTATACTTCACTATGGATTGAGAATTGAACATCTCTAGGATTATGGATTGACTAGAGACTTTGTTACAGATTGGCTAGAGGTTTGGTTACAGATTGATTAGAGACTTTGGTTTTTAATAACGTAAAATTTTTATTTTCCAGGTACTGAATCACCTGGATATGCTTAAAGACAATAAATCACTCAAAAAAAGGAAGAAAGCTCTAAAGCACAGGTTTCAAGTTGAACTTTATCCGGGTGCAAAGCTTTTCTATCTTTCTGGTAAGATCTGAATATTGCATATAATATTGCTGTTGTGAATATTTTATGTAGTGTGTAAATTCTGTGTTATGCCAAGAAAAATAGTTTTATGGTATTTCATTATTTTCAGGTCTAATTCATGAAGAATACTTGAAAAATGAAATAAAGAATCTTGGTCGATTCATATCTGTAATGAAATTTCGGCCACTTACCTGGCGTACTACTCATCCTTTTGTAATTGGTAAGTATAATCAGATAGACCATCCTACATCCTCTTGTCTCTTTCATAGTTGTGTTGTGTTCAGTGAGCTTGGTGAGCAATGCTGAAGCATGGACTGAATTCACATCCTGCTCATATGTAAAAAGTAAAGATTTTATATGGTACATTATGAAATAGTCAAGTCTTGACTGAGTGGATCTTTCACCTTGTAATTCATGACAACATTACCAAGAGTAAACAATAGCAATTATGTGTCGTGTGTGTGTGTGTGTGTGTGTGTGTGTGTGTGTGTGTGTGTGTGTGTGTGTGTGTGTTGTATTTACCTAGTTGTAGTTTTACAGGGCCTGGGCTTTATGCTCGTGTGGTCCCGTCTCCATGTCTACACTTATCCAATTTTTCTTTAAAACTATGTACACTCTTTGCTGACACCACTTCCTCACTCAAACTGTTCCAAGTCTCAACACATCTTTGCGGGAAACTAAATTTTTTAACATCTCTCAGACATTGTCCCTTCCTTAGTTTCTTACTATGCAATCTTGTGCTTCTAAAGTCATATTCTTCTCTCAGGATCAGTTTCTCATTATCCACTTCATCCATTCTGTTAATCAATTTATAAACTTGTATCAGATCCCCTCTCTCTCTTCTCTGCTCCAAGGTTGGTAGATCCATAGCCTTTAGTCTCTCCTCATATGTCATCCCTTTAAATTCTGGAACCATTCTTGTAGCCATTTTTTGTAGTCTCTCTAATTTTCTTATGTGTTTCTTTTTATGGGGAGTCCACACAACTCCTGTATATTCCAATCTAGGTCTTATTTTAGTACTTATCAATTTCTAAATCATCTCTTTGTCCATATAGTGAAATGCTACTCCAATATTCCTTAGCAAATTATACGTCTCTCTGAAAATTCTATCAATATGGCTTACCAGTTGATTATTTTCTTCCATTGTCACTCCCAAGTCCTTTTCCTTTTTTACTTTTTCTAGTTCTACTCCATCTCCCATCTTATAGATTCCCACTGGTTGTCTTTCACTTTTTCCCATTTCCATGACATGGCTTTTGTCCACATTGAATTCCATCTCCCATTTTTTGCTCCATTTCCAGATCTTGTTTAAGTCTTCCTGTAGTATTTCACAATCCTCTTTTTGTTTAATGACTCTGCACAGTTTCGCATCGTCCGCAAACAGATTTATGTAGCTGTGTGTGTGTGTGTGTGTGTGTGTGTGTGTGTGTGTGTGTGTGTGTGTGTGTGTGTGTGTGTGTGTGTGTGTGTGTGTGTGTTTACCTAGTTGTGACATATGAGAGAGAAGCTAAACTTGGACTGTCCTGTCTCTATAACTTTTTATTTCATTTATCCTTAAAATCATGAATATTTCTAGCTCACACCACTTCTCTCTCCAGTCTATTCCTATTATGTCCCTTCTGCAGATAGTTATTTTTTAGTTTCTGTGTTCTCTTGTTTCTTTCATTCAATACAAGTACTGCAGATTTTATTTTTTCCATTCCACCCAATAATCATTAGCTTATGGTGGTCACATTATAGACAAGATGACACTAACAATAACTGATTATCACCTGTCTTATCATGCAGTTGACCGTTATGAGGACATCACAAACCCCGAAACCCTGAGGACAAATCCCAAGTGTGACCGTGATGTTGTGCTGTATGGGTATGTGCGAGGGATCCCATTCCATCAGTCTCAGCCAGTCCACATCCCAGGTAATTCATATATATTTCATAATGTAATATACATATATTTTATTAATATTTAAAGTATTTACAATTCCATGGGTTAACATTCTGAATGAAATAGATATAAAAGCATACACATGCATTCTTAATCCACCGATATTTATTGCATTCAATTTTCCTTTCAGCTACTCTCATGTTCTAGTCCTCTGTGATAGAGTGCACACCACTACTACATCATACAGTTTTCTCTTTGTGTGTGAGCTACACCTAGACACTATTCATTCTTCCCCATACTTTTGTTTAATTCACTCTGCAGCTATTCCTCCATACACATTGATACACCTTATGCTACAATTAATGTATATATGACCTGGAATAGGATTGTCATGTATCCAAATTTTCTTGGATATGTCTGGAATTCACTTGTTAAAATCTGTGTCCAAAGGTATTTCTGAAAAAAACTACTATATATTCTGGACTATAAAGCAGCTGGGTATATAAGACAATCCCCAATTTTTTAATAAGACAATCCCCAATTTTTGAGGGAAAAGTTTGGTTTTGAGCTATTACTGCTGTATAAGATGATCCCCTTAATGGTGGAGGGAGCTGCTGCTCACATGGTTGGCCAAAGGGTAAGGGAGTGCATCACTGATGGACTATAATATGAAGGGTTTGTATGGCAGTTGGTTGCTTCAGTTAAGTACATTAGTATCTTGCCAAAATTGAAGATGGCAAGAAATTGCCAGTTTATTGATAAATTGCAGCATAAAACTGAGGATCAGGGGAAGGGTATACAAAGCCTGCGTCAGATCTGTTCTTCTGTACAGAGCAGAGAAACATGGGCATTGACAAACAGTCTGACAAATATTCTATGTAGCTGTGACCACAGGATGCCGAGATACATGGCAGGAGTGAGGTGGCAAGATGGGAGGTCCAGCAGTGAGGTAACAGAGATGTGTGGAGTTAAAGACATCTCTTTTGAGCTGAGGAAGAGAAGATTGAGATAGGTCGGACGTGTGAGAAGGGCGGAGGGAGGGGTGTTGAGCGAGGTGGAGGAGGTGAGGGTTGGAGGCTGACAGCCAATGGGAAGGCCAAAGAAAAGATTGAGGGAGTGTGTGACAGGATATGAATCTGTTGAGAATAAAAGAACATACGGCAAAAGATCGCCAGTTGTGGAAAGCAGTCATCGCTCGTGCCAACTCCGTCCTAAATGAGAAATGCGAATGTTAAACAAAAATTATGATGATGATGATCAATAAAATATAATGGCAATTTTATTTCAGGTTGTGGAGACTACAAGCTGAAAGACATTAGTTTCTTACCTGATCCATGTCCACTTCCGGAACACCTGAAGAAGAGAGCATTGAATGCAAAGGAGAGGCTCACCTATGCACCATTATCTGGTGTAGGTGGAGTGGTTTATGATAAAGATGCCGTTTACATAGATCTTGGAGGATCACATCATGGAAACAAAAATAAAGTAAGTATAAAAGAATTGCAATAATTTGTCCTTTGTGAAAAGACAGTCATGTTTTTTTTTTTTTTTTTTTTTTTTTGTCAGTTTCTCTAATAAGAGTCAGCATGAATTATATTTGTGGGGTTCTGGAATGTTGAGACAGTGGGACAAGGAAAGCCACGTGATGGGTTGTGGCAGAATTATGTACAGTTGATTGAGAAAATATTCATTCACTTTGACATAAGGAATTATGTATAGTTGGTGCTGAATTTATAACTATAGTCCTGATTCTTTTTTAGAATATAGTCAATGAAAGTGAAGATGAGGATGATGTCTTTCAACCTCTACTAGATCTGCAGAAGACGACAGATGAGAAGCAAGCCCAAAGCCAGATCCAGCTTTTCCCTCAGTCCAAATTTATTGGAAATGATGATTTTAATAAAGAACAGGTGGACGGTACAAATATAGATAAGTAAGTAAAAAAAATTTTTGAAAATCACCATCATTGATAATTGTCTGCATAATCATCAAAAAGTGAGGTTTTGTAGCTTTAGGTAAGAGTCTTTTTGTTATCATATTTTATGCATATGAAGTTATATTGTTGCTAATGGGATATTTGTATTTATTATTTATTTATCTATTATTATTTATTATTTAGGGATGGCTCTAGTAGAATTCCTCCATTTGAAACTGTAAAAGATAGTACTGGGAGAATTCGAAGAAGAGCCATATTCTCAGATGGGTTGGAGGAAGAGGAAAGTAATAATGAGGAAGACTCTGACAGTGATGAAAGTATGAGTGAAGAAGAATCAGAAGAAGAGACAAGTCATGAAATGGAGCCTCCAAGAAAAAAATCAAAAGTATGTGAATTATGTTTAGTGAAGGAAAAGGATGCTTGTAGACTTAAGCGAATAGAGATGATGGTTAGGTAAAAGCTTCACTGAACTAGACCTGATGGAATATTTAGCTCAATTTAATGATAAAAATATATTTGAATTTTTATAGAGAAAAAAAGCTCCTTCTAAAACAAACATAAAAACCTGTTTGCAGAGTAATCAATGTTTTAAACATTTGAGATTTCATTTACATACATTCCATGTTGTCTTCAATATACAGTTGACTCTTGATTAACACAAGTTTGATTTAATGTGACTTCATATTTAAGAAGATATGATTAAATTTGTTTGATTTAACATGGGTTAACTCAATGTGATGACGTCATGCGCACCCACGCAAATTGTTAGAGAGGGAGAAGATGGAAACAGCAGAGTTAAAGGCATCAAAAGCATGGTCTGAATTAGAAACCCCAGAGCCGGAGAAAATTTTAAAGAAGAAAAGACCTATAGGAAGCACTCGCTTCAATAAGGGAAGGACTGGACTTACTAGAGGCCAAGTATCCTAATGTAAACAAACATAAGTGCAACAGTGGCAAGAAAAGCAATGGCAAAACTAAACTGCTATAAATCATCAGAAAATGATGATTAAACAAACCACGCTAGATCAATTCTTCCAAAAGAATATTGTAGAAGAGGAGCTGGAGGAAAAGGGAGACGTGAGTGAGGTAGAAGACATGAGCAAGGGAGAGCCCCCCAAAATAGGCAGATTTCCCAGTGGCCAGGAACATAACCCCCTATTACCATTGTTTTCTAGGGTAAAATTATGTTTGAATAATGCAATTTTGAATGACGCGATGTTTCCAGGAATGTAACCCTCGCGTTAATTGAGAGTTGACTGTATCTACAAAAATTCCAATAGTTCCATCCTGGTTCTTGATTTCTTTTCACCCTGTCATTCTGATTTTCTTGCAGCTTATGCTTAATAAGTTTTTTTTTTTATGAAACATTGATAATGATTTTAATTAGACAAGATCATTATTTTTTCATCTCTGTTTTTTTTAGAGCACTTCACATGTGCAAGAAGATACTAATAAGAACAGTTCTGCAAGTGATTCTGAAGATTATGACTTGGATGCAGATTTGAAAGAGGTTCAGAAAAGTCAAACAGGTCAAGACAGTCAAATCGAATCCCTTCTTACAAACAGAACTGAACCATCAGCCCTGCATAAAACTCCTCTCTTGAAAAACAACAGTAGCTCTTCAGTGACAGCTAAACTCCAAGGACTATTAGAAAAGATAAACACATCAACATCTCAGCAAGTAAAATCTAATGACACTCATGACATGTGTGATGAAAAGGAACTTTCTGAAGATAAGCCAGATGAAGAAGATAATGATGAAGACAACACAGATAGTGATGAAGATGTCAAAATGCAGTACCGCAAGATGATGCTCAAACAAGCCTCGTCAGATTTTTACAAAAGTCAAAGTACTGTTGCATTTTTACGAAAGTTCATTTACACGGATGGTAAGTACTAAATCTATTCCTCATAAACTTCATATTTATCTTTGAGAAGTTTATACTATTGAAAGCAACAGGATTAGATTAATTTGCCCTCAAGAAGAGTACTATGAGAGTTGTAGTTATATAATCACTGTCTCATCATTTAAAATTGAAAAACCTTATCTCACAAAATTTGAACTTGCATAACCTTATGTTTCTTAAAAGCTGAAGTTTTAATCTTCAAGAAAAAAGGTGAGATATACTTTGGCAGTCTCCAAATGTAATTGTTTATCTCCATAGTGTGTATTTACCTAGTTGTATTGTATAGGGTTCGAGCAGGGCTCATAGTGTCCTGTCTCCATATCTACTTTTTCTTTAAAGTTATACACACTATGTGTTGTGACAATTCAATTATCCAATGCATTCCATTTTTCCACTGTTCTGTGTGTAAAACTGTATTTTCCAATATCCTTCACACACTGCCTCATCCTGATCTTTACATGTCCTCTTGTCATTCCATCTTACGTCAACAGCACCAGGTCTTCTTTTTCTATCTTTTCAATGTCATTTACTATCTTATACATTGTTATTAGGTGCCCGCATTCTCTTCTATCTTGTAAGGTTGGCAGTCCCATTTCCTTCAGTCGTTCTTCATATGTGAGGTCCTTTAATTCTGGCACCATCTTTGTAGCAATCTTCTGTATCCTTTCCAATTTTCTTATATCCTTTTTAGAGCTCGGAGACCATATCAATGCTGCATATTCCAGACTTGGGTGTATCATGCTTGTGATGATTTTTTTCATTGTATCTTTATCCATGTAATGAAATGCCACTATTATATTAGTCAACATCTTATATGATAGTCCAAATATCTTGCTTATGTGTTTATCAGGGTTCAGATCTTCTTGTATGATCACTCCAAGATCTTTTTCCTGGTTAGTCTTCATTATTTGCTCCTCTCCCATCACATAGTTTCATACTGGTCTTCTCTTACTCTTTCCTAGTTCCATTATGTGGCATTTCTTGACATTAAACTCCAATTTCCACTTCTTGCTCCATTCATAGATCTTGTTTAAATCTTCCCGCAACAGCAGACAGTCCTCTCTGGTTTTGATAACTCTTAGCAACTTTGCATAATCAACGAATAAATTTATATAACTATCCCAATGTGAATGTCGTTTACATAAACTTGAAACATAATGGGGGCTAACACTGACCCTTGTAGCACTCCGCTACTTACTTTACCCCAAGATGAGTATGTATCTCTGATCACAGTTCTCATTTCCCTATCCTTCAAATAATCCCTTATCCATTCGAGCAAGGTTCCACGCAGTCCTCCTATGTACTCTAGTTTCCAAAGAAGTCTTCCATACTAGACTTTATCAAAAGTGTGTGTGTGTGTGTATTTACCAAGTTGTACTGTACAAGGTTTGAGCGGGGCTCATAGTGTCTTGTCTCCATATCTCCGTTTATCTAGTTTTCCTTTAAAGCTATGCACTCTATGTGCTGTTACAATTCCATAATCCAATGCATTCCATTTTTCCACCGTTCTGTGTGGAAAACTGTATTTTCCAATATCCTTCACACACTGCCTCATCCTGATCTTCTTTTCATATCCTCTTGTCCTTCTATCAACAGCACCAGGTCTTCTTTGTTCCCACATTCTCTTCTATCTTGTAAGGTTGGCAGTACCATTTCCTTCAATTGTTCTTCTTGTGACAGGTCCTTTAATTCCGGCACCATCTTTGTAGCAATCTTCTGTATCCTTTCCAATTTTCTTATATCCGTTTTAGAGCTCGGAGATCACACCACTGGTGCATATTTTTTTCATCATATTGAAATGCCACTCCTATATTAGTCAACATTTTATATGATAATCCAAATATCTTGCTTATGTGTTTTTTTTGGGCTCAGGTTTTCCTGTATGATCACTCCCAGATCTTTTTCCTCTTTTAGTGTTCATTATTTGTTCCTCTCCCATCAAATAGTTCCATGTCAGTCTTTTACTCTTTCTTAATTCCACTTGTGACATTTCTTGGCATTAAATTCCAATTTCCACTTCCTGCTCCACTCATTGATCTTGTTTATATCTTCCTGCAACAGCAGACAGTCCTCCTAGTTTTGATAACTTTTAGCAGCTTTGTATAATCAGCAAACAAATTTATGTAACCGTTTACCCCAATGTGAATGTTATTTACATAAATCTGAAACATAATGGGGGCTAACACTGACCCTTGTCCTTGTGGCACTCTGGTAGTTACTTTACCCAAGATGAGTATGTATCTGATCACAGTTCTCATTTCCCTATCCTTCAAATAATCTCTTGTCCATTCTAGCAAAGTTCCTTGCAGTCCTCCTATGTTCTCTAGTTTCCAAAATAGTCTTCCCTGAGGGACTTTATCAAAAAGCCTTTTTTATGTCCAGGTATACTGTGTCCACCCATCTGTCTTTGTTTTCCAGTCCTGCAATAACTCTCAAGTAGAAGCTTAATAAGTTTGATACACATGACCTCCCTGTCTTGAACCTAAATTGTCTGTTCGATATGACTTGCTCCTCTTCTATAAATTTAATCCATTTTTCTTTAATAATTATTTCACACAACTTCCCAAAAACACTTGTAAGTGACACTGGTCTGTAGTTTAGTGTTTCAGTTGCCTTTCCTTCTTTAAATATCAGTATTATGTTGGCTCTCTTCCATTCTAGTGGAACTTTCCCTTAACTTGTAATTATTTCCCAAGTTTGATCTTTACACTCTTTTGGAACTTGTAATTATTTCCCAAATTGGATCTTTACACTCTTTTGGAACTTGTAATTATTTCCCAAATTGGATCTTTACACTCTTTTGGAACTTGTAATTATTTCCCAAATTTGATCTTTACACTCTTTTGGAACTTATAATTATTTCCCAAATTGGATCTTTACACTCTTTTGGAACTTGTAATTATTTCCCAAATTGAATCTTTACACTCTTTTAACACATAGCCTGATACACCATCTGGCCCCATTGCTTTTCTGACATCCAACTTATCCAATAATCTTCCAATATCTTCTTTGTGAACTGTGATCTCCTGTGGCAATACAATGTCCTATTAGGTTCTGTGAAATCTTCTTTGACAGTGAACACCATTTTGAAGCTCTCGTTCATTATTTCACACATTTCCTTCTCTGTTTGAGGTTTGGTATGTCTTCCCTCCTTTAATTATTTTTTCAATCGTTTCCTTGTTCTTCGTTTTGCTATTTATAAACTTGTAGAAAAGTTTGGGTTTGTCTTTGCTTTTACTCACCACATCTTTCTCAAAGTTTCTTTCTTCCTCTCTTTTTACTGTAATATAATTGTTTCTGGCATCCTTGTACTGCCGTCTGTCATAGTCATTTCTCTGTTCCATAAGTTTCTTCCATCCTTTATTTTTTTATATATTTTTTTTTTTGGCTTGTATGCATTTAGCATTGTACCAAGCATTGTTTTTTTTTTTTTTTTTTTTTTTTTTTAACAGGAACAAATTTTTTTACTCCTACATTATATTTCTGTAAGAATATGTCATATTTCCCTTGTATTGTCTTTCTGTACATAATAGTTCTCCACTCAGTATCAGTAAGATAGATCCTTAATTCTTCAAAATCTGCTCTTGCATTATTTAATCTTTCTCCTCTGTAGTCATCTCTGTAACTTATCTCATCTTCCTCCTGCATTTGCATCTCTAATTTCACATGATCACTTCTTCCCATTGTATTGTATGATTAGAGGGGACTCTGGTTTCTTTGTGAAAACGAAGTAAAGCAACAGTGGTTCTTCTTCCTCTCCTGTACCTTGTTGACTCCTCCACCCACTGATCCATTGCATTAACTATAGTCAACTGTAACACTTCCTCGCTCCACTGCCCAGCATTATCCATTACTTCCATCTCTCTCCAGTTTAATTTTTTCCAGTTAAAGTCTCTAATTAAAAGTATTCTTCTATCTATTCTTATCATGTTATCTAGACACTTAATCTCCTCTCTTTTCATATCTTTATGTTCTTCAGTTCCCCATGTATTTGTCTTAGGTGGCACATATGTAACTATAGTTTTTCTCTTCAATTCCTGTTTTGACTATTATTCCCATTATCCACTTTGTCCTCTCCATATTGCACATCCTCCACATGTACAGGCAACCCCCGTTTAACGAAGGGGTTACGTTCCTAAAAAACACTTTGTTAAGCGAACCGATTATAACAAATTTAACCCCTGATTTGAACTTCCATTGAGAGTAAGCAAAGCGAGAGTGCATCATAGTACAGTAAAAGGTTTAATGAAAGTCAGAATTATGAAGTTAAACATTTAGGTAGTTTAATTTAAGTCATTATAATGTACACTAATGTATGTATGTATGTAACTTTATAATGTTGATGATCTTAACTTTATGAAGGGAGGAAGAGTGAAACAGGAAAGACACTAACCGGCAACCTGTGGAATGTAAACAAAGTGCGCATCATTGTACTGCATACAAAACTTATGTACCACATTTCCACAAGGCTTTCCATTTTATCCATTGTAGAGTCACGAGTTCAGGTGGTTCTTTTAGCTTGCAAGGAAGATACGGTCTCACCAGCCTCCTTAATAGAGTCTGCTGACTTGAAAATAGAGACAGTATAATATGGAGTCAAGATAGTGGCCAGCACTGCTATAGTTTTCTGGCCTCTCATGTCTGTGAATAATATCTAGTTTCATTTGGAGAGTAAGAGACTTCCTGGTCTTCTTACGAACACTAGGCCAATTGCAGGGCGTTTTGGTGGTAAGTTGAGCTAGGCAAGACAAGCTGCTGCTGAGGCTGTTATGTTTTGACTGGGAGTGAGTGTTGCGTGTTGTCCACGAGAGGCTTGATCTTGATCTTGATCTTTATTCTATAGGTGTCCCAGGATTTTTCCTGAGGTAGGCCTTAGTACCAGCAGCTCCTGGTGTATTCAAAAGCCTATCAGCTTGCGTGATATGGTGGGGCTTTCAAATTTGGAAAAAAATTACCTGGATAAAACTTCGTTAAAGCGAGTTTGGTGTTCGTTAAACGAGCAGATGGTAGTAAAATGAAACCTTCGTTGTAGCGAAATTTCGTTGTGTTAACCTTCGGGGGTTGCCTGTATATTATCACGAACCATTATTAGCACTCCTCCTCCCCCTTTATCCTTCCTCTCTCCTCCGGCTATTATATCCCTCCACTTTAAAGTTAACATGGATCTGATCTCTGAGTTTTCTTTCAACGATGCACATAACATCTGGCTTTTTCTCTCAAATAATCCCTAACCTCTAACATGCCTGATAACAACCCATCTATATTAGTATAAATCACTCTTAATTTCTTGCCTCTTCCACAACCTTCTCTTTCTTCTGTAGGTACCACTTCTTTAGTCTCATATCCAGAACTCTCCAGTAAAAATTCTTCTTGATCTCTGTCCTTTTCTTGTTTTTTTTTCCTTAACTTCACTTCTTAGCACTTTCTCCTTTTCTCTTTCCTCTAGGTTCATATTTATTTTTATCCATATATCCTTGTGTTCAGTATAATCGGCCAGCTTCCCTTTCCTAGCCATGATTTCCTCTAGTGCCACTTGGGATCTCAGTCTCACTTTATTGGTCTCCTACCCCATTCACTGTATCTTCCTAACTTGATCACTTCCTCCACCTTGGCCTAGTTCTTGTGTGCTAGCTTGAACTTGTTTGGTAACAGTTTTGGCCAATTCTCTCTCTTCATGTTCTCATGAATTCGTTTGGATTTTTTCTTTTTCCTTCATCCCAAAAATCACGAAGCTTTTTCTCTTATCCACTGTATCCTGCACCATGTCTTCTTTCCCTTTAATTACTTGACTTACAGTGACTTTCGTGTTTTTCTGAATTTGTCTCTTTACAACCTATAAGATTTAACTTTTTCTCTTCCTGTTCATGCTTCCATTAATTTTGTAGTTCCTTCAGCTTGTTTTCACCCAATTCACCTTCTATCCTGTGCACAGTCCCATCGTGCACTTAAACCTGTAAGCTCCTTAAGAAGTTTTCGTGGTCTTGGCATGTGGCTTTTAGTATGTCATTTTGTTTCTTTATTTCTTGTATCTAATATTGTATTTAATATGGAGTAGGCAGTAGTCACCTGCCGCCCGGTGGAATACTCCAGGAGAGGTACTTACGGGGATGTAGGCAGTGCTGCAGACTGAGTGATTCCCCGTGTCCTCTCTTCCCGGTTCCCTTTGTGGTCTCATTTATACAATTGAGCAGCTGCAGCCTGCCCTCTAAAGACAACTTCTACTACTTCCTACACTACACTACAACACCTTACACTTTTACACTCTCTTCAAATCAAAATTTAATAATGGCTTCACCACGCCCTGCCTCGGAGTCCCCTCTGGGAGGGACCATAAATGTCCCCAGGTCGGACTGCCCTCTGCTGTCGACCTTGGGTGTCTTGACACTTCATCTAATACTTTCACTATCAATTTCTGCAACATTCGTGGCCTTCGTTCTAATTTTCAATCTGTGGAACACCACCTCTCCTCTACTAAACCTCATCTTCTCTTCCTAACCGAAACACAGTTGTCTGTGACTACTGACAGCAGCCCTTTTCTGTTCCCTCCTACTTGCTCTATCCTCATTTTCAATCCAAAGCTGGATGTTGCGCATACGTGCGTAACGACACCACTTGCTCTCGTGCCCACAATCTTGAATCTTCAGAATTTTCTACCATCTGGCTAAGACTTCAATGTCACTCTCTAACTAAATTCATCTGTGCTGTATACCTCTCACCTAATTCCTCTGACTATGTAAAATTCTTTGACTATTTGACTTCCAAGGTGGAGCACATCTTATCTCACTTTCCTTTTGCTGAGATCTCCATTTTAGGGATTTCAATGTTCACCACCAGCTTTGGCTTTCATCTTCTTTCACTGACCAACCTGGTGAACAAACCTTCAACTTTGCTATCCTTCATGACCTAGAGCAGCTAGTGAAGTTCCCTACCCGTATTCCTGACCGCCTTGGAGACACGCCCAACATTCTTGATCTTTTCCTAACCTCCAACCCTTCTGCTTACTCTGTTAAACTTTCCTCTCCGTTGGGCTCCTCCGACCACAATCTAATTTCCGTTACCAGTTCTATCACTCCAGTGCAGCCTCAGGACCCGCCTAAGCGGAGGTGCTTCTGGCATTTTAACTCTGCTAAGTGGGAGGAACTAAGGCAGTACTATTCTGATTTCCTTGGGATGATTATTGTTTTCATGTCAGAGATCCTTCTCTTTGTGCCGAGCGCATAACAGAGGTGATTATCTCTGGCATGGAGCTATACATTCCTCATACTTTCTCTAACCCTAAAGCTAAAAAGCCTTGGTTTAACTCTGCTTGTTCTCGTGCTGTCAATGATAGAGAGGCGGCTCACAAACGGTTCCGTAGCCATCCAACTGCTGAAACTCATGCCCTATATATTTCTGCCCGTAATCATGCCAAATCTATTCTCCAACTTACTAAAACTCTTTCATCAATAGAAAATGTCAAAGTCTTTCCAATTCTAACTCCTCTCGAGATTTCTGGCATCTAGCCAATAATATCTCTAACAACTTTACTTCTTCGTCTTTCCTCCTTTACTTCATCCAGATGGCTCTACAGCTGTCTCTTCTTTTCTAAAGCTGAACTCTTCGCTCAAACCTTTGCTACCAACTCAACTTTGGATGATTCTGGGCATATTCCTCCTACTCCTCCACCCTCTGACTACTTCATCCCTAAAATTAAAATTCTTTATAAAGACGTTTTCCTGGCCCTCTCTGGCCTTGATTCTCGGAAGGCTTACGGTCCGGATGGAGTCCCTCCTGTTGTTCTCAAAAACTGTGCTTCCGAACTCGCTCACTGCCTGGTCAAACTCTTTCATCTGTGTCTCTCTACTTCTATTTATCCTTCTTGCTGGAAGTTTGCTCACATTCAACCTGTCCCTAAAAAAGGTGACCACTCCAATCCTTCTAACTACCGCCCTATAGCTTTGATTTCCTGCCTTTCTAAAGCCTTTGAGTCTATCCTTAATAGGAAGATAATGAGGCATCTATCAGCTCACAACCTTCTCTCTGATTGCCAGTATGGTTTCCGTAAAGGCAGATCTACTGGTGATCTTCTTACTTTCCTAACTGAATCTTGGTCATCCTCTTTTAGGGACTTCGGTGAAACCTTTGCTGTCGGCCTTGACATATCGAAAGCCTTCGATAGAGTCTGGCACAAATCTTTAATTTCTAAACTACCCTCCTACGGATTCTATCCTTCTCTCTGTACCTTCATCTCCAGTTTCCTTTCCGATCGTTCTATTGCTGCTGTAGTAGACGGTCACTGTTCTTCCCTAAAACTATCAACAGTGGTGTTCCACAGGGTTCTGTCCTATCACCCACTCTCTTTCTATTATTCATCAATGATCTCCTAAATCTGACTCAATGCCCTATCCACTCCTATGCTGATGATACCACCCTGCATTATTCAACAGCGTTCAACAGACGCCCAACCCAACAACAATTAAATGACTCAAGGCGAGATGCTATAGGACGCCTAACTTCTGATCTTTCACTTGTTTCTGATTGGGGCAGAGAAAACCTGGTTTTGTTCAATGCCTCAAAAACTCAATTTCTACAACTATCTACTCGACATAACCTTCCAGACAACTATCCTCTCTTCTTCAATAACACTCAACTTCCCTCTCCTCTACATTAAACACACTCGGTCTATCCTTCACTAAAAATCTAAACTGGAAATTTCACATCTCTACTCTTGCTAAATCAGCTTCCAAGAAGTTAGGTGTCCTATGGCGTCTTCGTCCATTTTTCTCTCCTCCCAGCTGCTTGCTCTGTACAAGGGCCTTATCCGCCCGTGTATGGAGTATGGCTCTCATGTCTGGGGGATCCACACACAGCTTTACTAAACAAGGTGGAATCTAAAGCTTTTCGTCTTATCAACTCTTCTCCTCTAACTGACTGTCTTGATTCTTTAAGTCACCGCCGCAATGTTGCATCTTTATCTGTCTTCTACCGCTGTTTTCATGCTGTCTGCTCTTCTGAACTTGCTAACTGCATGCCTTCCCCTCCTGCGGCCTCGCTGCACAAGACTCTCTACTTCTTCTCATCCCTATTCTGTCCATCTTCCTAATGCAAGAGTTAACCAGTATCTTCACTCCTTCATTCCCTACACTGGTAAACTCTGGAACTCTCTACCTGTGTCTGTATTTCCACCTGCCTATGACTTAAACTCTTTCAAAAGAGGAGTGTCAAGACACCTCTTACGTTAACTGGACCCTCCTTTTAGATTTTTCTGTTTTTTCTCTTTCTACTTTTCTTTTAACAGGGCCTGGCAACCAGCGGGATTTTTTTTTTTTCCAACACTGTGTTTGCCCTTGGCCAGTGCCCTTGTAATGTAAAAAAAAAAAAAAAAAAATCTCTTCTTTTAATCCCTTATTGATTGCACTGACCTTCTCACATTCTACCAATCTCAATTTCAGCTCTATTTTTTCTGTTGTCAGTCCTTTCTACGTTGATCAACCTTCTCATACTACATACTTCGTCCCTGAATCCAGAAAAATCCTTGTCCATAATATCCTCAGTTAGTTTCCATAGTCCAACAGGATCTTCAATGTACCGTTGATTTTCACACGATGGCGTATGTTTTGTTTCAGTCGTACGTCTGGCAGCACTACTTTGTTACATCTCTCTCTTGTTTTTCTTTCCATAAATATGGTCCAAAACGTATTTAATGTGGCTCTCTCCCCCCTGTACATACGTCTAGGCCAGTCTCCAGCTCCTATTGTAGCTTTTCCTTGCAAGTTGTTCAGAGACGTCTGATCGGCAGTGTGTCTACGGTGTATGTGTGTGTGTACATTGATGCATTTATGAATGCTTGTGCATGCCAGGTTTGTTATGTTGCAGGGTATTCTTTGATATGTGGAAAACTTTGAGTATATATTTAGCTTTCTTATTACACCTTTACAGTAAAAGATGAAGAGGACAGTAGTAGTGAAGAGGATGACAATAACATTGGAGGTCTATTCTACAAAGTATCACAGTCAAAACCCAACAAACATTTATCCCAGGCCCCAATGGACGAAGTTGATACTAGTCGTTACATTCCCCCAGCCCTTCGAGATTGGAGTAATGATGAGGTAACATAATGATACTACTGGTAAAATTTATTATGTTTTTTGACAATTTAATCTACAGTGCAGTAAGTATAACAAAGATGAGAATTAGTGCCATAAGAAGGACTAATTTCACATTATAATTAAGGTTTTTATTTAATAAATTTATTTACTTCTTTTAAATCAGGTATTCAACTCCATCAAAGATTGCTTTGTAACTGGGGAATGGAAAGAAAGTGAAAATGCTCAAACTCTTTTAAAAAGTAAGTCCTCATTTTATGATAGTTTGGTTTACGATAAATTCACAGATACGATAGTTGACAATTACTACCATTTTTTTCAATTTACAATAAAAAATTTGCAGTTACAATATTCAAATTCCCATCAAACTTGTTGCTGTAATTATGCCGCCGCACAGCAGCCAACTATGAACTAGTCACTTTCGTGCTGCCACTACGAACACAGTGAAACCTTGTGCTCGGTGATATACTTACATTATTCTCCGCATTTAATAGAAGTGTCACAGAAACGTAATTTAGATTGTGGTGAAGACATCAAGACTCTGCAAAAAGCTTTCAGTTTTATTGACTATGCAATGGAAATGCTGCAAGAACATGACCCTAACCCCAAAAGAGTAGCAATGTGGTTAATGAGATGAAACAGACGATGAAAATCTACAGAGAATTATATGACGAGAAACATAAAAAGAAGAAACAGTCCACAATCTCAGCTTTTTTCAAACCTGTAGCTAGACCATCCATTTCACTCACTGTACCTTCAACCGTCAATTAAAGCTGGGTCATCAACTTCAAGTGACCAGTTTGAAGGATATGATTCACCTGCATCACACTCGGCCAGTGCATCACCCACTTCATCTGCAACATCAGCTGATCATTCTCCTGTGAGCCCTCCTTCCGAGTAAGGTAGGCGAGGTCCCTGCTGCCCCTTAGCCTCAGAAGGGACAAAGGAAGGGCATATATAGTCCTCTACCCTAGGAGAGGATCTATACAGAAGATTAACATTAAGAAAGGTAAGTAAAACAGTATTCTTGTTCAATTTTTTTTTTTTTCCCCGGTAATACATGGCTTGTCCAATTTGATTACTTTTTTCTATTGACTTCCGTATTCAGCTAGAACGTATTCCTATCTAATCTGTGTAAAAACGGGTTTGATTTACACAGGTTCGGTTTACGATAAGGTTTTAAGGAACATATTTCTATCGTAAATTGAGGACTTACTGTATTTTTTTTAATCATGGACAAAAGTAAATTGAGACTTCTATTATAACCATGTGCTGGAAATACTTTTTAGGAACAGGCACAAGATAGAAATACATTGATAAACTTTGTTTATCCACAGCCTGAATTTCGCATTGCTGCTAATGGAGTTGTATTGGAAGCAGACCAGAGTTGTAAGATAGTGAAGAAACTCAAGTTGATGGGCACTCCAGAGAAAATTCTAAAGAAGACTGCTTTCATAAAAGTATATATGTGTATTGATAAGAATTAAGTACTGTTTAAAGTTCATGATATAATTTTTAAACAATGTAATGATGAAGAAAGTTTCTTAATTAATATTGATTATTTCCAGGACATGTTTCATTCAGATACTGAAATTGCCAAGTTTGAAGGAGCAAAAATTGAAACTCAATCTGGTATTCGAGGTATCATCAAGAAATTTCAAGGAGACAGAGGACACTTCCGTGCTACTTTTGAAGATGTAATCAAAATGAGTGGTAAGGTTTTTTTAGTGTGTATGTGTGTGTGTGTATTTACCTAGTTGTATTTACCTAGTTGTATTGTACAGGGTTCAAGCGGGGCTCATAGTGTCCTGTCCCCATATCTCCATTTATCTACTTTTTCTTTAAAGTTATGCACACTATGTGCTGTAACAATATTATCCAATGCATTCCATTTTTCCACCATTCTGTGTGGAAAACTGTATTTAACAATACCCTTCACACACTGCCTCATCCTGATCTTCTTTCATGTTCTTTTGTCCTTCCATCTTCTTCTGTCAACAGCACCAGGTCTTCTTTGTCTATCTTTTCAATACCATTTACTATCTTATACATTGGTATTAGGTCCCCACATTCTCTTCTATCTTGTAAGGTTGGCAGTCCCATTCCCTTCAGTCGTTCTTCATATGTAAGCTCCTTTAATTCCGCCACCATCTTTGTAGCAATCTTCTGTATCCTTTCCAATTTTCTTGTATCCTTTTTAGAGGTCAGAGACCATACCACTGCTGCGTTTTCCAGCCTTGGGCGTATCATGCTTGTGATGATTTTTTTCGTCATATCTTTATATTTGTAATGATAGTCCAAATATCTTGCTTATATGGTTATCAGAGCTCAGATTTTCTTGTATGATCACTCCAAGATCTTTCTCCTCTTTAGTCTTTATTATATGTTCCTCTCCTATCAAATAGTTCCATATCAGTCGTCTCTTACTCTTTCCTAGTTCCATTATGTGACATTTTTTGGCATTAAACTCCAATTTCCACTTCCTGCTCCACTCATAGATCTTGTTTAAATCTTCATGCAACAGCAGACAGTCCTCTCTGGTTTTGATGTCTTAGCAACTTTGCATCATCTGCAAATAAACTCATATAACTGTTTATCCCAATGTGAATGTTGTTTACATAAACCTGAAACATAATGGGGGCTAACACTGACCCTTGTGGCACTCCCTTAGTTACTTTATCCCAAGATGAGTATGTATCTCTGATCACAGTTCTTATTTCCTTATGCTTCAAATAATCTCTTGTCCATTCGAGCAAGGTTCCTTGCAGTCCTCCTATGTTCTCTAGTTTCCAAAGTAGTCTTCCACTTTAGCAAAAGCCTTTTTAATGTCCAGGTATACTGTGTGTACCCATCCATCTCTGTTTTCAAGTCCTGCAATAACTCTCCAGTAGAAGCTTAATAAGTTTGATACACATGACCGCCCTGTCCTGAACCCAAATTGTCTTCGATATGACTTGCTCCTCTTCTAGAAATTTTACCTATTTTTCTTTGATAATTATTTCACATAACTTCCCTACGACACTTGTAAGTGACACTGGTCTGTAGTTTAGTGGTTCAGTTGCCTTTCCTCTAAATTATTACGTTGGCTCTCTTCCATTCTAGTGGAACTTTCCCTTCACTTATTGTAATTATTTTCCAAATTGGATCCAGTAATTGCTCTTAACATTCTTTTAACACCTAGCCTGATACACCATTGCTTTTCTGACTTCCAGCTTATCCAACAATCTTTCAATATCCTCTTTGTGCACTGCAACCTCCTGTAATCCTTGGCAATCTAATGTCATATTAGGTTCTGTGAAATCATCTTCTGCAGTGAATACTGTTTTGAAGCTCTCATTCATTATTTCACACATTTCCTTCTCTGTTTGGTATGTCTTCCCTTCTTTAATTATTTTTTTCAATTGTTTCCTTATTCCTTGTTTTGCCGTTTATAAACTTACAGAAAAATTTGGGTTCATCTTTGCTTTTATCCACTACATCTTTCTAAAAATTTCTTTTTTCCTCTCTCCTTACTCTAATACACTCGACCCTCGAAACAACGGAGCTCCCATCAATTTCTACAAATTCTGGAGTCGGTTTAATCTACGGATGAATATTAAAATGTGCGCGATTGTCCGTTCCCGGCAAATTATTGTCCGGTAAACTTCATTTTCTGTAGTTTATTAATATTTATTAAACTGACCATGCTCATATCATCTATTTCAGGTTATTTGTTGTACTTAATGTTATTTTACATACTTTTGCAAAGAACGGACTTTTGCAATCTACACATCTCCATTTGTCCGTTGTTTTCAGTGTATATTAATTTCTAGCATCTTTGTACTGCTGTCTGTTATAGTTGTTTCCTTGCTTTAAGAGTTTCTTCCACGCTTTATCTTTTACCTTTTTTGCTTGTATACATCTAGCATTGTACCAAGCATGTATTTTTTTCTGAACTCTATAAACAGGAACAAACTTTTTTAATCCATTATTTTCTGTAAGAATATATCATATTTCCCTTGTACAGTCTTTCTGTACATAATATTAGTCCACTCAATATCAGCAAAATATATCCTTAATTTTTCAAAATCCGCTCTTTCATAATTTAATCTATCTCTTTTATAGTCCTCTTTGTAACTTATCTTGTCTTCTTCCTGAATTTGCATCTCTAATGTCACATGATCACTTCTCCTCATTTGACTAATAAAGTACACGAGACTTACCTTGGTCAGTTGAAGTGTGCTTGTAATTTAACGAGGCAAGTCACCTGTGCTGAGTGGGAGCTTTCACATACCCACCGCTCCCTCCCTGGTTTGTATGTTACAATAATTCCTAGTGCTTTTAATTTTATATCATGTGGGTGGTCATATACTTTGAAGTCTGACTGCATGACGTGGCAAAGCGTATCTCTAAGGTATTGTATGATTGGAGGGGGCTCTGGTTTCTTTGTGAAAACTAGGTCAAGCAATGATGGTTTTTCTTCCTCTATAGTACCTTGTTGACCCTTCCACCCACTGGTCCATTGTATTAACCATAGTCCACTGTAACACTTTCTTGCTCCACTGCCCAGCGTTATCCATTACTGCCATCTCTCTCTCCAGTTTATTTTTTTACAGTTAAAGTCTCCAACTAAGAGTATTCTTCTATCACCTCTCTTTGCATATTTGTTCTTCTGATCCCCATAATTAGTCTTTGGTGGAACATATGCAACTATAATTTTTCTTTTCTTCAAACCTTCTATTTTGATTGTTACTCCCATATTGCACATCCTCCACACATATATTATCACGAACCATTATTAGCACTCCTCCTCCCCCTTTATCCTTCCTGTCCCTCCTCCAGTTATTATATCCCTCCTCTTTAAAGTTGACATGGATCTCTGCTCTCAGTTCTGTTTCAATGATGCACATTACATCTGGCTTCCTCTCTTTCAAATAATGCCGAATTTCCAATATGCTTGATAACAACCCATCTATGTTAGTATAAGTCACCCTTAATTTACTGCCTTCTCCACAACTTCCTCTTTTTTCCTTCCTTCTTTAGTCTCATATCCAGAACCCTCCAGTAAATATTTTTCTTCTCTATCTCTGTGCTTTTCTTGTTTTTTTCCTTAGCTTCACTTCTTAGCACCTTCTCCTTCATTCTCTCCTCTAAGTTCATATCTCTTTTTATCCATATATCCTGTGCTCAACATCATCGGCCAGCTTCCCTTTTCTAGCCATAATTTCCTCTATAGCCACTTGAGATCTCATTCTCACCTTCATTGGTCTCCTACCCCCTTTACTGTATCTTCCCAGCCTGATCACTTCCTCCACCTCCTGGTCAAATTCTTGTGTGCTGTCTTGTACTCGTTTGAAAACAATTTTGGCCAATTCTTTTTCTACACGTTCTCTAGTGAATTTATTTAGATTTTTCTTTTCCTTTATGCCATAAAGGAAAAGAAAAATGTGTTTGTGTGTGTGTGTATTTACCTAGTTGCAGTTTTACAGGGCCTGGGCTTTATGCTCGTGTGGCCCTGTCTCCATATCTACGCTTATCCAATCTTACTTTAAAAGTATGCACACTCGTTGCAGACACTACTTCTTCATTTAAACTGTTCCACGTCTCAAAACATCTCTGCGGGAAACTATATTTTTTAATATCTCTCAGACATCTTCCTTTTCTCAGCTTTTTACTATGCGATCTTGTGCTTCGGATGTCATATTCTTCTCTCAGGATCAGTTTTTCATTATCCACTTGGTCCATTCCGTTGATCAATTTATAAACTTGTATCAGGTCTCCTCTCTCCCTTCTTTGTTCCAGGGTTGGTAGATCCATAGCTTTTAGTCTCTCCTATGTCATCCCTTCAAATTCTGGAACCATTCTTGTAGCTATTTTTTGTAGCCTCTCTAATTTCCTTATGTGTTTCTTTTTATGAGGGGTCCACACTACTGCATATTCCAATCTGGGTCTTATTATAGTATTTATCAATTTCTTCATCATTTCTTTGTCCATGTAGTGAAATGCTACTCCAATATTCCTCAGCAAATTATATGTTTCTCTAAAAATTCTATCAATATGGCTTACTGGTTGATTGTTTTCTTCCATCGTCACTCCTAAGTCCTTTTCCTTTTTGACTTTCTCCAGTTCTACACCATCTCCCATCTTATAGATTCTCATCGTCTTTCATCTTTCCCATTTCCATGACATGGCTTTTGTTCACATTGAATTCCATTTCCCACTTCTTACTCCATTCCCAGATTTTATTTAGGTCTTCTTGCAGTATTTCACAATCCTCCTTTTGCTTTATAACTCTACACAGTTTCATATCATCTGCAAACAGATTTATGTAACTGTTCACTCCTTCTGGCATGTCGTTAATATAAATGAGGAAAAGTATTGGTGCCAATACTGACCCTGTCACTCCGCTTTCTACTGCTCTCCACTTGGACTTCATATCTTTAACTACCGTCCTTATTTCTCTCCCCCTCAAATAATTTTCTATCCATCTCAATGTGCTTCCTTTTTTAAGCCACCCTTCTCCTCTAACTTCCATAGTAATCTGTGTGTGTGTGTGTGTGTGTGTGTGTGTGTGTGTGTGTGTGTGTGTGTGTGTGTGTGTGTGTGTGTGTGTGTGTGTGTGTGTATTTACCTATTTGTGTATTACAGGGCCCGAGCTAAGCTCTCTGTGTCCTGTCTCCTTGTCCATTCCTGTCATATCTCTCTTTCATCTGATTGACACACACCGCATCAACGACATCACTGCTCAGTTTATTTCACTTATCAATGCTACGATGTGGGAAACTGTATTTTCTCACGTCATTTAGACAGATGTCTTTATTAGCTTTTTCCATGTCCTCGGAGCTGATTACTTGTGGTCACCTTTATCAACTCTCTGTCCAGTATGTCAATCTTGTTCACCAATTTATACATAGTTATCATGTCTCCTCTTGTTCTTCTCTCTTCTAATGTGGTCAGCCCCAGCTTCCTCAGTCTTTCCTCATAGTCTAACTCCCTGAGTCCTGGTACCATCCTTGTTGCCAGCCTCTGTACCCTTTCTACCTTCTTCACATTTTTCTTCATATGCGGTGACCAGACACAAGCTGCATATTCTAACTGGGGTCTTATTAAGGTACATAATATCTTCATCATTCCTTCATCTAGGTAGTGGAATGCAAGGCAAATATTTTGAAGCATGTTATAGGTTTTCCAAAAAATCTTGTTAATGTGTTTCTCCGGTGACAAGGTGTTTTGCATGGTTACTCCTAAGTTTTTCTCCTCATTGGTCTCTTTAATTTTCTCATCACCCAGCCTGTAATCCCTGTTTGGCTTGTATCTACTTCCCATTTTCATAACATGGGTCTTGTCTATATTAAATTCCATCTGCCACTCCTTACTCCACTCATATATTTTATCAAGATCTTCCTGTAACTTGTTACAATCTTCCACATTCTTTACTCTCCTCATAATTTTAGTATCGTCCACAAACATGTTCATGTAACTGTCAATTCCTACTGGCATATCATTAACATAAATCAAAAACATGATGGGACCCAGCACTGACCCTTGTGGAACTCCACTGGTTACCTTCTTCCACTCGGACTTCCTTCCTCTCACCACTGTTCTCATTTCTCTTCCCATTAAGTAATTTTCCATCCATTTTGCTAGTTTATCATTTACTCCTCCAATCATCTTTAGTTTCCACATCAGTCTATTGTGTGGTACTTTATCAAAGGCCTTTCTCAAGTCCAGGTAGATAGCATCCACCCATCCCTCTCTATGTTGTAGTATGTCAGTCACTCTTGAATAAAAACATAATAAATTGGATACACACGATCTTCCTTTTCTGAAACCAAACTGCCTTTCACTCAGAATGTTTTCACTTTCTAGATACTCACTCCACTTAGCTTTAATTACTTCTTCACATACCTTGCACAATATACTAGTCAACGATACTGGTCTATAATTTAGCGGTTCCATTCTACTACCATTCTTATATATAGGCACAATGTCAGCTCTTTTCCACTCTTTTGGGACTAATCCTGTTCGTATGGAGGTTTCCACAATATCAAATACGGGGTTCAACAATTGATCCTTACATTCATTTAGCAACCTCCCAGATATGCCATCAGGCCCCATTGATTTATTAATATCCAGATTGCTTATAATTTTCCTTACATCTTCCTTAGTAACCATGATGTCCTGCATTTGCTTTATTTCCGTAGGCCTTCCTCCCATAAAATGCTCCTCCTTTGTAAACACTTTGCAAAAGTTGTCATTCAAAATTTCAGCTATATCTCCAGCATCTTCATATACTTCTTCCCCATTTTTTACCTTTTCTATTGCCTCCCTTTATTTAGTTTTCCATTTATGAATTTGTAAAACATTTTGGGTCACTATCACAGTTTTCCACCACCCTCTGTTCATATTCCTTCTGTGCTGTTCTCCTTACTTCAACATATCTATTCCTTGCTGTTTTGTAGACTTCCCTTGATAATACATCACTGTTTTTCTTAAGTTTCTTCCATGCCTTTTCTTTGTTCTTTTTTGCTTCTTCACAATTTCTATTAAACCACTGTTTATTATTTAAAGTCCTCTTTCTGTGATATGGCACAAACTTTTTCACAGCAGAGTTATACAAATCCATAAATTTATCGTATTTCAATTGCATATCCCTTTCCTGGTATACCACGGACCAGTCAATTTCATTAAAGAACTCCCTTATATGGTTATAATTTGCCCTAGTATAATTTAATTTTTCCTCCCTGCGTTCCACAATCTTATTCGTGCTTAATTCCGTATCCAGCTCAAAGCTTAGGACATCATGATCGCTTTTCCCCAAGGGACATTCATGTTCAATTTCCTCTTTTAGAGAGATTCCCCTGGTAAATACCAAATCCAACCTTGCTGCAACATCTTGTCCCCTGCACCTTGTTGGTGATCTCACCCACTGTGTCATCAAGTTATTTGTTGCTACCTTTAACAATTCTTCTGCCCACTCACCACCGTTCACCACTTCGTAGTCTTCCCACACTATTTCTTTGCAATTAAAGTCTCCAACTATCATCACTCTATCCTTTCTGATGAGTTCTTGCTTCATTCTGTCTAGAGTATTTCTCATCACCATTTGGTACTGTTCATATTCCCAAGCACTGGTTCTGGGTGGTATGTATACTGTTATAATATTAATGTCCCTCTTGCCATCTGTTATAAGCATACTTATCACTTCCTCATTTCTCTTACTATAGTTCACCTCCTTCACTATCAGATCTTCCTTAGTAAGAACCATTATACCACCACCTTTATTTTTTCTATCATTTCTCCATACTTTGTAGTGTTTTACAACAAACCAGTCTAGCTTTATTTCGGCCTTAGCTTTGTTTCCACTACACACATTATGTCCGGTTCGTTATTTCTTAGGTAATCCATACATTCTAGCCTCTTAGACAGAAATCCATCTATGTTCGTGTAAGTCACTTTTATTCCATTCCTAGTCTCATTCTTCCATGTAATGCCTATTCCGTCTGTTTTATCCACCACTTCTTTAGCCTCCCATTTCTCATCCTCCAAAAAAACTTGGTCTTTTCCTCCTCTGTTCTTTCGTCATTCCTCTCCTTCACTTCAGTTACAAGCTCCTTCATTTTCATTCGCTCATCTTGTGACATATTTCTTCTTATGTAAATTGTTTTGGTTTCCTCAGAGTCCTTAAGTTTCCAAGCCCTCCTCAACAAGGCCTCCACTGCCACCTGAGACTTTAATTTCAATTTTAATGGTCTATTCTTGCCTTCCTCAAAAGCTCCCAATCTCACACTTTCTTCTACCTCAGCATATAGGTCCTCTTCTTCCACAGAGATCTTGTTCAGTAAAGACTTAATCCTGTCATTTTCCTTATCCCTCCTGTCCTGCCAGTTCCTGTTAGTTTCCTCCTGCAATCCTATTATGATCACACATTTTTCTTTTCAGCAATATCTCTCACCACATACTCATTTTCCTTTAGTGCCTTTACCATTTCCTCTGCGTAATCCCTTTATTTTCCTCTTCCTGCTTTTTTACTATCTCCCTAAACGACCTTTGTACCTCCTGATGTTCATGGTTCACTTCTTTCATCCTGGTATCAATTAGATTAAGGCATTCCTCCTTCCTCAAGTCCCCTTCGGATATTTTTATGTCCATTTCCATGAGTTTAGCCTTCATCTCTTCACATTGTTTCCTTAGTTGTTGGTTTTCTTTCTCCATCTCTACTTTTTCTTCAATAGCTCTTTATTCGCTAACGTTAACAAAGAGATCTCTTTTTTGAACTAATCATTCTCGGCTAGAACTCTATCCAGTTTTTCTTCTATGGACAAAATGTTTAGGAATTTACTTTCCAGTGCCTGGATTCTTGCATCCATATCTAGTTTCTCCAGTCCTTTTGGTGTAGTAATAAAACCTTCAAAGTCTCTAGCTTGTCTAGATGCCATTTTTGTTATCATCAGCTGATTAAGGCCAAAACAATCACCGCCCACACTCTCCTCTCAGGGATCACTCTCCATATCCCTCACTTTCAACACTAAGCGACAGTAGGACATTAACAGGACTCAACACTAAGCGACAGTAGGACATTAACAGGACACTAACTTAGAGGTACCCAGGCCCTGTAACACCATAGGTATTTTCCTTCTTCCCGTCCGCAACCGTGTGTGTGTGTGTGTGTGTGTGTGTGTGTGTGTGTGTGTGTGTGTGTGTGTTGTTACTGAGTACCATTAATAAAATCTGAGAGCATTGTTGAAGGGACTTGTAACTTCCCAATACTTATATTACAGATGTGATAATTCTGAAGACATGGGTGCCTCTAGAGATGGCAAGGCACTGCTTTCCTGTCCGCACATTGTTACTTCCACCCAGTGAGAAGGCAGCTTGGCAGGGCATGAAGACAGTGGCCCAAGTGAAAAAGAGCAAAGGGATAAAAAATCTAGCTAATCCTGATTCCTTGTATACTGTAAGATGAAATCAAAGTATTCTGTTTAATCCAGTTTTCAGAAACAAGTAATTCTGAACATATCTTTCCCATCTCGTCACTCCACATGCCCATTTTAAATAGCTAATTTCCATATCTTGCTGTGTTTGGTGTACCATGCTACAAAACTAATTTTATTCTATTTATTCTTATCCCACAGCCTATCACTAAGCGCCGTGAGTATGTACCACTTCCACTGAAGATTCCCAGAGAACTTCAGAAAGCTCTACCATATAGTGATAAGCCAAAGATCACTCCAAAAGCTGCTAAAGAACAAAGAGTCATAGTTGTAAAAGATCCCAAGGAAATAGAGGTAAGTTTTTTTTTTTTTTTTTTTTATGGATCAGTGATTGACATTTAGAACCCTACTTTCCTATTAGTAGCTCAACTTCCTCATATACATATTTGATTTTTCTAGTCTTGTGAATTTATATTTCACAAAATACTTAATATTCTCTGAACTTTCATCTTGTGCGGCACAACCCTTCTCCTGTTTTTTTTTTTTTTTTTTTTTTTTTTTTTTTTGTCACTTCATGCCAGTCAATTTTCGGATGTTCTATAGGTATGTTTTTCGTGGTCAAGTTGTCTTGAATTCAAGTTGACTTGAGATTGGCGTGCTCGCCAAAACACTCCACCTTGCTCTATAGGTTGCTAGGACTCTTCTGATACACAGGTCCTCTTTTATTGCACACCTCAGTTAATGTGTTTCTGGCTTTATGCACACCCTCACTTTGTTTCCATCACTCGTACAATGCACAAAGTTTCCACTTTATGTGCACATGGGGAAAGAAACTTTCATTTGAAAACAAAATATATTTGCTTTAAAATTATTTTTTCTGCCAAAAACAAATAAAATAAATTAAAATAAATTTAGAAATGATAAAGACTTTAACAACAAAAATAATAATTAAGTAATTATATTTTTACAACAAAAATAATAATTAAATGTCAAAATACAGGGATCCTCCCTTAATGAATGGGAAAAGGACTGAGAAAATGTGCGTATTGAAAACGCACTAATTGAATAATAGAACCTTTTGTTATAAAAGATTGGGACCGGGACCCACCAAGACTGGCCTTTTGAGACCCTCCCCCCTTATAACTGCCCCCAAATTGATCATTCCTGAAACATAAAACATTATTATTCCACATACAACAAAGCTTACTTACATATATATAGTAGCTGTACAGTGAGCTTGCAGGGGAAATTTGGGGTCACAAGCTACCTTCATAATATTATCCCTAGCACGAGGTGATGCCTGCTGCACTGCGTTCATGGAGTTTATCACCTGCCTCAACTTTGGCTTTGATTATTTTCTCTTTGCGTTTCTTTATAAGTTTATCCCTCAATATATCTGTAACACCCTTCTTTTTTGTATTTTTGGAAGAAGGCATATTCTCAAACCTAGAAAGATCACAAATATTACATATTACCAGCCTATGAAGGTCAAAAATATCATAATGCTTAGCAAATGTGAAACATGAAACCGCAACACATGCAAGCTGGAACAATGTGGCTGGACCAAAATACACATGCTGTTGAACTGTCTTGTTGGTTCTTCGATATGTAATGTTTAATTTATATATTTTGACATTTAATTATTTTTGTTGTTAAAACATCATTTCTTAATTTAATTTTTAGCAAATATATTTTGTTCTCAAATGAAAGTTTCTTTCACTGAGTGCACATAAAGTTGGAAATCTTACGCATTGTATGAGTGATGGAAACAAAGTGAGGGTGCGCATAAAGCCAGAAACACAGTAACTGAGGTGTGCACTAAAAGAGGACCTCTGTATATAAATAAAAGATTACATAATGTAAAGAACCAATGAGACAGTTTATGTTTTTGTCCCAGCCATGTTGTACCAGCTTGCCTGTGTTGCAGTTTCATGTTTGCTAAGCATTATGTTATTTTTGACCTTTGTAGATTGGTGATACATAATATTTGTGATCTTTTAGGTTTCTGAATATGGCTTCTTCCAAAAATACTTAAGAGAATGAATGGTGTTACGGATATAGCTTATCAAGAAATGTAAAATACTTTCCCTTCAAGAGAAACTAGACATCATAGCCAAGGTTGAGGCAGGTACGAAGCTCCATGAAATAGGCAGATTTTACTCTATTAATAGAGTCCACAGTGCGTAACATGATGAAATGTAAAGATGCCATAAAGAACGCAGTGCAGGAATGATCGATATGGGGGCCCTTTTGGGGAAAGTCTCAGGGGGTCAGTCATGGTGGGTCCTAGTCCCAATCTTATTTATAACATAGGGTTCTATTATTTGGTTAGTATTTTTCGATGTATGCGCACATTTTCTTGGCCCCTTTCCTGCACATTAAGGGAGGACCCCTGTATTACGAAATACTATTCTGATATTACAAAACACTAATTTATACAGTTTAAGTGACATTAATGTCCATATGGGAAAAAAAATATATAATGAGATTCATGTGAGGCCTTCAATATTCATTAATTGAAGACATTCATTCGTGGCAGCTAAATAAACCATACCTGTGCAGCAAAATATTTGAATGGTAGCTGCCTTGGCGACTGGTGTGGGATGCCACACCGTCATCACCACACTATTTAAAGGGTATCATGGGCAAGTGGGATGTTACCTTCAACACTGGTAAGGCAGTTTACATTCATTAATGTGAAAATATTATGCTTTTATGTGATGTACAGGCACAAACACACAACTTCTGTGTATATGACGTCATGACTCGAGTTTGTGACGTCATATCAATAACGGATGGGAGCGTCTTGAGCTGGTGGCAAGATCAACTCATCTTGAAGTCAAGTTAACTTGCACGGAAAAACACTTTTGAGCAAGATGGCTGCAAGTTGTGACATAGCTATGACAGTTTTACCGTGAAAACACGGCTTATAACTGAAATATCATTTATAAGGATTGAATTTGTTATTTAATTTTTTCTTTTCGTAACTTGAGTGTTTCATTGAAAAATGAAAAAAAAAATTGCTTAATATTAAAATACATACTGTATTTGATGGCATGTAAGATGTATGAAATGCATACCCATTTCAGCAGGAACCAGAAGTTTTTCCTTTTATGTATTCAAGCATGTAATATTGATAGCTTTAAGATACAAGAAGCCTATTTTAGGTCCAGGAAAAGAGCTAGTGCACATTGGTAGCAAGAGAAGACGATTGCAACACAGGGTTAAACCCTTGGGGAAACTGGCAACCTTATCCCACATCTGGATTTAGGGAAAAGGGGCTTGTGATTTAGTACCTTAAAGCAGTCATTTTAGGTTCCCTTCAGAACTAGTGCACATTGCTACCTAGCACAAGAGCTGGGGCAAACAGTCCGCTACATCATTGTAGGGTTAAGGACGTTTAAGTACCCACAAGCCCAAAGAAACAGAGTATGAACTTATATGGGAAAAAAATGACTTATTCTGGAAACTCTTGGCCAGTCAGAGCCAGAGCAAACAGTCCCCTACATCACCATGGGGTTAAGAAAGGCAATTGCCCACAAGCCCAAAGAGAGTATGAATTTATTGCAAAAAAACAAGAGCATTAATTAATGAATACCTTATTCTGGAAACTCTTGGCCAGTCATCCCTCCCACCATCTGAGATCTCTCAGGTGGTGGGAGACCCAATGCAACACATGACACGTCTAAGACCACATGAAAAAGATACTGAACGATGAAGCAGGAAGCCATGCTATACTGGCCCCCTTCCTACACCTTATGCAGAGAGTGTATGTGTAGGGAGACGAGTGATGCTTCTATACCCCTCATGTCATAAGCATAGAGAGGGGGGTGGGACATGATCTGGATCAGCTACTTTAATCTCCCTACCAGAGAGAGGATGACCCATTTTTGCATCATGAAACCACCTTGACATCAGTATCACTTGAACCAAACATGGAATAAGTACTTCCTGAGCTGCAACTGGACACAAGTGAAAGTCATCACCCACCTTCCAAGCCAGAACTACTATTGGCTGAAGCCTATGATCCTCTTGCTCATTCTTGCCCAGAGCCTTGGGTGAGAGGGAGAGAAAAACAGCAGAGAGCTCTCTGATGGGAATCAAGTCCACTGGGGAAAACGCATTAATGCTTTCAGCTGTGATGCTCCAAACCCTGTTGCCAGAGCAACTGAGAACAACACTTTCATGAATAGACCAGATGTCGGTGCCTCTGTGTTGTACTGAGGTCCCTGAAAAAAAATCCTACAACTTTTTCTAGGGACCACAAAGGGATCAGGCAGGGATTTGGTGGGATAACTCCCTCTTAGGCCACTTTCACACCAAGGTGGCACATTACACGTGGCAAGCAACGTGGTGTGCCACGTGAAAATGAACATCCGGAAACACATGAAACCTTTCACACCGAAGTGGCGCGGCATGTTGCATATGGCACGTCGCATGTGGCACATACGACGTGCCGCACCACTTGGGATCGGACTTGCCCATTATTTTTGAATGTGCAACTTGCCACCCTGGACTCTTTGGATGAACGGACTATAGATGAAAAATCTGCTGCAGAAACAACAGCTATTTGGATCTAGAGGTGCCTTGGCAAACAATGTAGTAGACTGCTGTTGTGTTGTTCATCTCATAGCAGACAGTAATCTGTTTGGGGAATGTTGTTTACTTAAGGAGGAAGGAAACCAACAGTTCCCTGATGTTGGTATGTTGACTCCTCTCCTTCAGCCAGCTGAAATTTTTATAAACTTGGTTTTGTTAAGATTAGAATGAATTACCTGATTTATAGGTATCAATAGTAGAACTTTTTAATACTCGAACAGCCATTTGGAACTAATTAAATTTGAGTATTGAGTCCCCACTGTATTTTAAAATATCCTACATGATTGCAGTTGTTGTAGGCACTAGCAACAAAGTTCCTATGTGGTGAGAGAGGATAAAGACCTATCCAGATAATCGCTGTGCTCCATGGGTACTACCCAAAAACAGGTACAGCAAGCCTAGGCAACTCCAGGCAGGATGCAGTACAATAACTATGAGTATGGTGATCAATAAAGCTCTGTTAGATAAAGAATAGGATCTCGACCAGTGATCCATAGTAGGAACATGTAGCATTACAATAGCAGGCAGAATAACTGAAAGAATGATGTGTGGGCTGCATAATCATTCTGTTTAATACTTACAAGCCAGAATAAAAGTTTTCGGAAAAAGATGAAAAACTAAAACATAGTGACAGAGTGAAGTTACAACAAGCTGGGGAAGGACTTAAGATGGTGCAAAATAAACAATATTTAGATGTGATAGTGCAAGGTGTCATGACTAATTTTTTATCCATAGAAGTTTTTTCTTTCTTCCAAACAGCATATAGACTAAATTGGACCTTACCCCAAAGTGGGCATATACCAAGATACCACTGTATAACAATTATTTTAATTAATCTCCTATTATAATATTTACAAGTGGTATAACAATTATTCTAATTCATCTCCTATTATAATATTTACAGATGGATAGTTTCATGAAGCGGTTGAAGACAATGATGGAAGACAAGATTCAAAGGGAAGAGAAAGAGAAAGAAGAGAGTAGAAAGAAGTTCAAGAAAGATATTGGTGAGCGTGAACATATGCGTCAAGTTAGAGAAAAACGAAAGAAGGCTGCAGCTTGCAGAATTAAGAGTAAAAAGTATGGGAAGAAAGACATTGTTTAAGTAGTATATTTTTGTACATGCACATGCATACCTGACTGACATCCACTGAAAAGAGGGAATATCTGAAGCAAGATGCCCATCCTTGCATATGCAATCACAATCACCTCAAGTATTCTTGTACATGAAAGCTGCAAGACCTCTAAGAGGGAAAGACCATTCCTCATTGTTCACACTGTGTGGTCATTTGCACATCATAAAGACTGGGATCAGGGCTCAACAGTAGAATTGATGTAGTCATACTTAACCATAACAGATGTCAATGGAATGAATCCATGATCTAAGTGTAATTATTTTGATCATGAAGTATGCAGTGATGGGTATGAAAGCTGCAGGTTTGGATGATTGTGCTGTTTAAAGAGTGGCAAACGACTCTTGTAGTGTGGTAGATGAAAATGAAAAGAAAAAAGTATTTTCACTATCTACATATAACATTGTAAACAGCTTGGAGTACAGCATAATAAACAATTTGAAAAAAAAGAGATTATATTTACCTCTAGCATTTTGTTGGATGTTGGCTTACAAGGGACTAACAAAGAACTACAAGTTTTCCTCTGCTGGAAGAACTCAAGTTATGGTTCAGGCAGTGGTAGAAACCTCCGCTTGAGTGCTTTAACCTTCACCTCAGCCTCGAGTTTTTCTTTCCATATCTTGTAATCCTGCTAGCAACAATGAGAACAAAGCAAAAATTTTGGTAACACTATTGGACAGGAAGAATTCTAGTCCATGCCATAGTAACATGTGTATCATCATTTTGCTTGGTTACAACAAATTATAACTTAGTTACATAACTAATTATATATAATTAAACATCTTAATCATAAACAAATCAACAAAATGATTCTCAAAATTTGGAGAATATCACAACTATATAGATGCTAGTACAAATATAGGAACTGAATGCCTCATTTTTGCTTTATTCAGGCTTCATTCAGCTAAATAATAAGTTGGTAACAATAAAGAAAAGTCAGTAACAATAAAGAAAATAATGACGTTTAATTTTTCTTTGTGACAGTTAACAATCTTATGCCTGATCACCCAGTGCAATACACAGTAGACCTTACCCACCCTGAAGGAGCTGATTATTCAATGGCATACCAATACCCAAGCATCTACTACTACTACTATTAACACATACTTCCATCATGATCATGGTCATTACCACTGAACCATTTAAAGCAAGCTAAATAATAACACACACTAAGAAATAAAGAAAATAATGAAAGAACAAGATGTGTATCAAAAGCAAAAGAACCACATGAAATTGCAAATGAAGAATTCCTTGGAATCATGTTTCAGACTGAATCCCTGAATCCTTTGTCAGCCAAACTTAAACTTTTAGACATAGCCCTAACTGTACAAAAAAATATGAATAAATCCTACCACTATATAAAAACTGAAAGGAACCTTTATTCAATACTTTTATTGCATTGCACTCCAATTCTAATTCCACTAAACTCTTATACACAAAATTTTTTCGTTCCATAAATCTATGTATACAGTGGAACCTCAGTTACCAAATGACTCCATTTTCAAATAAATTGTTTTCTTAACAAAATTTTGAACTCACTTGCTTCAGTTGCCTTCATTGTGAGAGGTGAGTTCCTTCACTCTGTGTCACTCTGTAAGGTTTCCCTTCACTAGATTGGTGACAACCTGCATGGTCTAAACAGTGGCTTCTGACAAGTTTGTCAATAAGTTCATTCAATACATTCTTTCTGGATAAATAATACCTGAGCTGGAAGTGTTGTGAAACAGCCATTATTCCAGTAGGACCATTGTGGTGGACGGGTGTCTAGGAATGGATTAATCAAGTTTTTGTTGATCCCTATGGGGAAAATAATTTGGTTTTCCAAGAATTTGAATTTCAAGAGAATTCAGGAACAATTTAAGTTTGAGAACTGAGATTCCATTGTAATATACCTTAAATACATCAGCTTGATGCAAACTTATCTATAAGATGGAGCAGAACTTGTCCTGATGATGCATGATGTACATTTTGATATATACTGCTTAAAATGTAATGTCTTTGATGGCTGTGAACATTTCTCACAGTGAAGAGTTACTTTATTGATATGCTTAGTTTAATAAGTACTATATATATATATATATATATATATATATATATATATATATATATATATATATATATATATATATATATATATATATATATATATATACACGTATACTATTACTATACTGACTGTAAAAAGACACTCCATAGTCATTCTACAAGTTAGTTGTTCTGTTGCATTCACATTTTACAAGACTAGTATACTGCATAGGAATGCTGTACATCTTTCAGTACACTGTTGCTAACATGCATACAGATAAACAGATCCAACACTATTAATGTCAACCAGAAGTTAATGTGGTGTGGCAGTAAGCTAACTAGTTTACATGATGTTTGGTTTTGGTTCAGTTTGATGCACATACATGATTCTACATAACACATTTACAGACATATTGGAAAAATGCACCTCAGGTATAAAAAAAAGTGAAGGCAAAAATTGACAACAAACTATTAAGTAAAGATAAGCTTAAAATATGTAGATTGTAACTCTAAAATTAATCCTAAGGAATATGCACCATTTTATATCAAATTGAATTGTGCTTAGGTATAGGTTGTAAACAGTATCCCTGTAGGCAAGTTTAGCCTGTCCCTAAAAGAACTAAGTAATGTATACTTCTACACCTGTTCCACCAGACTGTATCTGAAGTTCTAATATTACAAACTTGGGCAGAATCCGATATCTCTTGGTGCTCACTTCTGACATCATCAGTAATTCTGTTTTCCATTCTTAACAGCTCAACTCATACTGATATTATTGTGTGATTTCTATTCCTTAAGAACAAACATGAAATCAAGACATCACAAAAGAAAATAAATAAAATAAAATAAAATGAAAAAATAATAATAAATAAAAAAAAATAAATAAATAAATAAAATAAAATAAATAAATAAAAAAGTAAATAAATAAAATGAGGATTGCTGGCCCTTAAACTATGGGTTATTAATAACTTTATCTACAGTATCTATGTATCTACTGACTTTTTGTAATGTGAGCAAGTGCCCTACAGTAAGAAAGGACCCCATCAATATAGTCTTCATCTTACAAAGGATGTAAACTCTGCACCATTCAAGTGGGAACTAAGCATGCTAACCACACCAGGCAACAGCTACCAGCATTCTACATACTATCCACAACCAAACTTTCCTGTATCACAAATAGGAAGTAATGTTGGCTGGAACCTGAGTCTGAGGCAAGATGTGGTGAGCAATGTATGAGTTTTTCTTTAAATGGACAACTTAAAAACAGCATAAACAGTTAAGAGAAAAAAACATGAAAATAACACAATCTATATCAGCCATTGGTGGAAGAACTTGGGGATCTATGATTAGTTGTTATATTATATTATATTATATTATATTATATTATATTATATATATATATATATATATATATATATATATATATATATATATATATATATATATATATATATATATATTACATATCACAATGTTAAAGGAACATCTGAAATCTATGATACACTAAACTGACATAAAATGAGATACCACCCATATGATTTTTATGTGGTGGTGTTATCAGATTGCTGTATCAAATGCTGTTAAAAATATACTTTTAAGGCTTTTTATGACAATATATATCATCCACAGAGTTGTTCTTATGTAGAATAGTCCTTACTATTCATATTCTAGTTGCATGAAAGAATTAACAGGTGAGTGCAACAAAATCCTGCTATCCATCAAGTAGCTTAAAAAAAAACCCAGAATCAATCCTACGGAGATAGTTTGAAATAATTATGATGTTCTCACAGGAAATGATTTCAAACAAATAATGAGGTAAGTAAATGAGCAAATGGACTCAGTAAATGAACTGATTCTGAGGTAGGAGATACTATCATAGGTTACAGATTGTTTACAAATACAAAATCCATACCTTATTCAATTTTGGATGTTATCCTCTTCACAATTACCACCTGATGCAGTGATACATCATCCACAGTGTTTCTGCCATGCTTAGGACATTTTCCGAAAGTCTTGGTATTAAGATTGTCAAATGTTTGTAACATGCTGCATCTTTCCTTATATCAAAATCATGATCCTTTGTTTCAAAGTTAATCTTACAGAAGAGAATGTAGGCACAGAGTGACAAATCAGGTATATAAGGTGTCCTGGTGTTGGAGAAAAGCTATGCATATTTTCAATACTGCATGGGAAGTGTTGGTGGGGTCATAAGGCAGCCTGCCCAAGTGGAAACTCAGCAGGGACACAGTGCATGTTCTCATCATAATGGCATATATTGTTCTGGTACACATGCTGATATTACAAAAATGCTGTACACAACTTCCTTGATAGTGCTCCAATTATCTTGATGAAATTTTATCTTTTGGGAGACGCACTCCTGTAGGGGTGTCTTATTGCCACAGCATCCCTCAGTGCATTATGTACATCACTCAAACTAGCTTGCCCACTTCAGTAAGTCTAAAACAATTTGATAGGTATTTGCTCATTGCTCATTCTGAAGATCATTTTGAAAATGTGAGAGCATGTGAATGAGTGGAAAAACTAATATAGCACAGGTCCCAATGGTAGACACTCCTTAGCATAATGACATAAAAGTTACTGCTTACTTCTGCTGGGCACTTATGACTGTAACCTAGCTCTGTTTCCTTGCAATGGAAATAGCTATGAAACTTTTTGACTGCATCTCAAATTTGTATCCTTGTGATGGTAGATCTCATATTTGTATCCTTGTGATGGTAGTATCAAGATATACTGATACCTACACAAATTATTAAAATAAATTTTTTATACTGCACATAAAATAACCATTATCTTAGACATTCTGATTCTCTAAAAATGAAAGTTATTTAATGGAGAGAAACAACTCTCTTTAGATTTTATCACATCGTTTGATTTCACAACTTACTACTGTGTTTTGGAGCAGTTCATAAAGCAAATTCTGCTTTACATTTTTCAGCAATCATCTTTGCAATTGAAAGTGATGATGTGGCTCCGGGAGAAGGAGCATTGCGACAATGAAGAATGCGAGAACCCAGTTTGCAGTCTGTTTCTCTATGGAATACAAAGTCATCTTCTAGTGAGCCATCAACATTCATTGCTTGTGCACGTACTCCAGCTGGGCCACGGGTGATGTGTTTGGCAGATATTTCAGGAATATATTTCTGTAGAGTTGCTACCTGAAAACCATAACACAATGTAATACCAAACATGGATATTAGCAACATGTTCTTATACTACTAAAAGCTTAATTGCACACAACTATCATTACACTTCACTCATACTAATTTAAACATTATAGTTTGTGGATAAACAGAAAGTGTCTCCACCATTCCAATCAAATGTTGCTTCTCCATGATAAAGTTTCAATGTAGATCATGCATGATGATAAATATAAAAGGTTATAGCAACTGCAAATATTCTTGTGAAACATTTGAAGTGAGTCAGAATTTTTTAAATATGCACAATTGAGGCCCCACCCGCAAGATAAGGATAACCTTCACGACCCTACTTTCGAGAAAATTGCGCTCAAAGTTTCTCAATTCTCAGGGTAATGAAAACGAACACAATGTATAACTATTATTTATGAAATGAAAGGTCTGGTCTAGCTTTTTCTCGTTATATGATTTCTATTACATAATAATTTTAATGCCCACACCAGAACATTTTGTTTACCTCCCTACCCCAAATACCTAATAAAATATTATTCCTTTTATTGTATTACTGATTGTAAGCATTCTATGGTTGATTCTCATCCTTTATACTAGCTTGAGACAGTTAATTTCATCATTAGGAACTCCTTTTTGTTCCAGATAATGCCCTTAGCGGATTTACCAACCAAATAAATCCCCATCCAACCGAATAAAGAGAGTTAATTGGGGATTTACTTCCATCCCTCCACCCCACACACAAGGTTGGTGGTCACAGTGATGGAATTTGTGAAACTTAATTTTGGTTCTCCCACTGCTGCTAGTAGTCCAGGATGTCATCAGCTGGTCTGTTTGTGTGAAGGTGGCATAGGAGGCAATGGACGGAAGAGTGGCGCATGTGATTAGCTGGCTGTGGGGGCACAGCAAAATCCTCCGCGCTGATTGGTTCAGCACCTCCACCCATGTGTGAGGCTTGTCCCTCTCTTGCAGGGATTTCGGATACTTAGTCTGGCCAAATTTTTTCACCAAGTTCCCCGACTTTGAGCCTTAATTACATCATCAGGAAGGTCGAATATTGTGATGCCGACACTTCCACAAGAATTCTACAACCCTTATCAACGAGTTCCCACCCGTAGCTCAAAACCAGCAACTTTGAGGGTTATCCCACTCTTGCGGGTGGGGCCTCAATTAAACAACACAGACTAGCATAACATGGAATATTTATAATCAGAAAATTGACACAATTAGGAAACACCATATGTTTTAGAAGTGCAATGGCATTCTAATGAACAAGGTTTATTGAGAAGACAATTTACAAACTAGGAAGAAGCACCAGAGCAAATTCACAAGTTTTCCAGGTTTGTTTCCTGTTTCTAGTTTAATGATAAACATGTTTTTCATTTACATTTGCCACAGAAGCTATTGAACTACAGTAATACCTTGAAATATGAGCTGCTTGACATGAGGGTTTTTTTGGAGATATGAGTTACATTTTTTTTTTTTTTTTTTTTTTTTTTTTTTTTAGATGAATGAAATTTTGAGATACATATAGTACTTCAAGATACTGCCACTAGTTGGTGCATCAATCCAGCCTCAGCTAAGCTAGTATCCACATGTTTCCTGAAGATCTGGTGCATTATGATTGTTCTTTCATCCTTTTGATACTATTTACTAAACTTTTTTTTGTTTAAAGAAAGTGGTTTTAGTTTACATTTAATGTTTAGATGTGAATGGTGCCTACATCCCTCCCTTCTTCCTTCCTCCTCCATTACCTCCAGACTTTTGTGTCCAATATAAGAACACTATATGAAACTTTTTCTTTTATATTACATATTTTTTATGCATTAATATAGCATACACATGTACATAACGGAAAAGGCGAAACCTCCTCACTATTTACCTCCTTCACCCATGCTTAACTCCCCAAGGAGAACAATGTAAACAAACCTCTGCAACCTCTCTCTCTCTCTCTCTTACCTATTTAAAACTTCATTTATTTCATGAGTAATACTTGTTATATTTGTACAGTCCAGCTGAATCAGTTTAAAGTGGGGGAGGAGGGGGCAAGAAGCGGCGGAATGTACCCCTGATCTCCGAGATAAACATACAGTAATACCTTGAGATACGACCCATGATTTGGTCCATTTTTTATTTTGAGATATGAGCAGAAGTTTGGGATATGAGTCGTCCTTCGGGATGCTGCCGCTAGTTGGTGCATCAGTCCAGCCTCAGCTGAGCTAGTATCTATGTGTTTCCCGTGGGTCTTGTGCAATGTGATCGTTCTTTCATCATTTTCACATTATTTACTTATATTTTTTTGTTTAAAGAAAGTGCAGTTTTAATTTACATTTAATATTTACATGTGAATGGTGTCTGCATCCCTTCCTCCCTCCCTCCTCCTATGCCATTCACCACGACTGGCTGAAAATGTCAGTCTCTAAGTCTAAGGTAAGAATATTAAATAAACTTTTGCTTTATTTATACATTTTTTATGCACTGATAAAGTAAGTATACATATGTACGTAAATTAAAAAGGCGAAACAAATTTCTCCCTTCCTTGCCTACCTCCTCCACTGACACTTCTCACTGAGGGAGGCAACAATGTAAACAAACCTCTGAGGTGGTGGCAGCAAGGCCTCTCTCTCTCTCTCTCTCTCTCTCTCTCTCTCTCTCTCTCTCTCTCTCTCTTGCCTAATTAAAGCTTCATTTGAGGCATTCAGAATAGTAGTGACGTAAGCGCCAAAAATAAAATAAAAAAAAACTGAAAAACGCAATTAAAGTTTTGTAACATTCAGAACGCAATAACCTTTTACTGAGATGAGGTAGAAAGCTCTAGTTTTTTGTAAAGTGAAGCTCTACAACAGGGCTTTGCAACCATTGTAAGCAAAATGTTATTAGGTTCTGAAGTTGCTCATTAACTGCATTTTTCCAGAGGGGGGCACCTGTATTTTCAGAATGAAAAATTAATTGTAATATTAATAATAAACAACCTCCACCCATTAAAAATAATAAAAATAAAAGTTACTGTGTAAAGCTGGTGGAGATATGTTGGTGCAAAATTTACTGTGCGGTCACTTTAATGTAATGCCGATACGGTTGATTAATGTCTTTATTATTAGCAGAATTTCACCCTTATTGCCATAATACTTCTGACAGCACACATGTGAGCCAAACACAATAGGAAGAAGATACTGCTATACCACAGCTTGCTGAGACACACCAGCGTGAAAATGCAGGCCTCCCATTGCCTGCCTGAGTACATACATCATTATTGAGTGAGCACGAGAGGTGCATTATTTTTTTGTCGACGGCCACATGGCCGTGCATACCCCTCAAAAGAATGGGAATTTTGACCATGTTGCGGGCCGAATTTTGACTTGGACATTGCAGATTCAGAAAGCTGAAGGCGAGATGAAGAAAATGCTATACAAAACCTCAAAATCGGCCGGGATGGCACTTACGTCACTACTATTCTGAACACCTCACTTATTCTATGAATAATGTTTACAAGGTCATCTGTAATTATTAGAGAAGCCAGTCTCCTATGGGTAGCTATATTTGTACACTCCAGCTGATCGACAGTCCCAAGTAAGGGTAGGGGGCAAGTTGTGGTGGGGTTACGTCACGTGGAATGTATCCCTCCAAGATAAATATACTTTAAAAAGTAGCTCATCTATTTATATTCTCTTTTGTTATGTTTTTCTTATCACGTAAAAAAGAAAAGGGAGGGAGGGTGTGAGGCTGAGACTGATAAATGGCATTTCAATGCATTTCAATGAGAAATATTGTTTTAAGATATGAGCTCTGTCATGGAACGAATTAAACTTGTATCTCAAGGTACAACTGTGCTTTATAAAACCAGTTTATCTATTCATATTCTGTTTTATTATGTTGTTATGCAATATCTATTATTTATAAATAGCTTTTTCTTACAACAAAAAAAAAAAAAAAAGGGGGTGCTTTTTTGGGGAGGCTGGAATGGATTAATGGCATTGCAATGCATTTCAATGGGGAAAATTGGTCTTCAGATACAAGCAATTTGGGATATGAGCTCCATCATCGAACAAAAATTTGTATCTTGAGGTACCACTGTAAGTTCAAAAATATTTTTTGGCATATTTCTAAATTTTTTTTTTGGCATATTAAGCACACTATGTAAGTCTTTTTTAAAACAAAGTAGAAGGTACATTAGAGGTGTCAAAAGGTTAATATAGGGAAATAGCCGAATCAGGATAGCTCTAGAACCAAGGATGCCAAAGTATTGATGGTCAACCTGTCTCTTTTGAAGAAAGATTGCCTCTAACAAAAGGCCAAAGGAAATTACTAACCAGCAAAGCAGTTAAATACATAGTAGACACACATAAATGGATGAATATACAGGATTCTATTAGCAAAGAAGTTAAGATGATGAGTTCACAGATATAGATGGTACTTGGACTTGTGATTGTAGGTTCCTTATACAGACAATAAATCAAATATTTCTGAACTCAGTATAATAATGACCATACCTGAAGCCTTGGGATAGCAGATCGAAGAACCTCTTTAAAACCAAAAGTTACATATTTCAAGGCAAGCTTTTGGAAACCACGGTAAGTGATGGATTCCCATAACTCACGAAGATCAATATCAGTCCATCTGAAATTAATGACTATCTTTAATACAAAGTAAAATTTTATTGCATCTTAATGACACACACACACACACACATGCATGCATGCATGCATGCACGCACGCATGCACGCGTGCACACACACACACAAGCTCAGTGGTTAGAGCGCTGGCTTCACAAGCCAGAGGACTGGGGTTCGATTCCCCGGCTGGGTGGAGATATTTGGGTGTGTCTCCTTTCACGTGTAGCCCCTGTTCACTTAGCAGTAAGTAGGTACGGGATGTAAATTGAGGAGTTGTGACCTTGTTGTCCCGGTGTGTGGTGTGTGCCTGGTCTCAGACCTATACAAAGATCGGAAATAATGAGCTCTGAGCTCGTTGCGTAGGGTAACGTCAGAGACTGCAGCAGATCGAACAGTCAAACACACACACACACACACACACACACACACACACACACACACACACACACACACACACACACAGTCCTATATACATCATAAAGTGCTCAATAGAAAATGGAACAGTATCAGTAGAATGGAAAAGAGCTGAGGTGGTTCCCATATATAAGAGCGGAAGGAAGGAAGAACCTTTTAATTACACACAGGTATCACTAACTAGTGTAATATGCAAGATGTGTGAAAGAATAATAAAGAAACAATGGATCGAGTTCCTTGAAGACAACAAATTAATATCAAATAGCCAATTTGGTTTTAGAAAAAGACAATCATGTGTAACTAATTTATTGAGTTTCTATTCTAGAATAGTTGATAGAGTACAAGAGAGAGAGGGATGGGTTGACTGTATTTATTTGGATTTAAAAAAGGCGTTTGACAAAGTGCCACATGCAAGATTACTATGGAAGTTAGAGGAGAAGGGTGGCTTAAAAGGAAGCACATTGAGATGGATAGAAAATTATTTGAGGGGGAGAGAAATAAGGACGGTAGTTAAAGATATGAAGTCCAAGTGGAGAGCAGTAGAAAGCGGAGTGCCACAGGGATCAGTATTGGCACCAATACTTTTCCTCATTTATATTAACGACATGCCAGAAGGAGTGAACAGCTACATAAATCTGTTTGCAGATGATACAAAATTGTGCAGAGTTATAAAGCAAAAGGAGGATTGTGAAATACTGCAAGAAGACCTAAATAAGATCTGGGAATGGAGTAAAAAATGGGAAATGGAATTCAATGTGAACAAAAGTCATGTCATGGAAATGGGAGATGGAGTAGAACTGGAGAAAGTAAAAAAGGAAAAGGACTTAGGAGTGACGATGGAAGAAAACAATCAACCGGTAAGCCATATTGATAGAATTTTTAGAGAAAGATATAATTTGCTAAGGAATATTGGAGTAGCATTTCACTACATGGACAAAGAAATGATGAAGAAATTGATAAGTACTATAATAAGACCCAGATTGGAATATGCAGGAGCAGTGTGGACCCCTCATAAAAAAGAAACACATAAGGAAGTTGGAGAGACTACAAAAAAATGGCTACAAGAATGGTTCCAGAATTTGAAGGGATGACATATGAGGAGAGACTAAAGTCTATGGATCTACCAACCCTGGAACAAAGAAGGGAGAGAGGAGATCTGATAGAAGTTTATAAATTGATCAACGGAATGGACCAAGTGGATAATGAGAAACTGATCCTGAGAGAAGAACATGACATTCGTAGCACAAGATCGCATAGTAAAAAGCTGAGAAAAGGAAGATGTCTGAGAGATATTAAAAAATATAGTTTCCTGCAAAGATGTATTGAGACATGGAACAGTTTAAATAAAGAAGTAGTGTCTGCAACGAGTGTGCATACTTTTAAAGTAAGATTGGATAAGTGTAGATATGGAGACTGGGTCACATGAGCATAAAGCCCAGGCCCTGTAAAACTACAACTAGGTAAATACACACACACACACTGCGTAGACATCGTGAAGACCGGACATATCCAAGCAGCTCGCAGGTAAAAAAAAGCTACAACAGGAACTGGAGACTAGCCTAGATGTATGTATAGGGGAGGAAGGGGGCCATAGGTTCTACTGTCTCCATATTAAATAAGTTTTGGATTGTATATACGGAAAGAAGGACGACAGAGAGATGGAATAGAGTAGTGCTGCCAAACGTATGACAGAATCAAAACATACACCATCGTGTGAAAACCAACGGTACATTGAAACTCCTGTTGGACTAAGGAAACTAACTGAGGGCTAAGATTTTTCTTGACTCAGGGACAAACGAGGTAGCATGAGAAGGTTGATCAACGTAGAAAGGGAGTTAAGGTACATGAAGGAAGTGACATCGAATAATGGACAAACAGGACAGACTGACAAAGGAAAACACAGAGCTGAAATTGAGATTGGTAGAACTTGAGAAGGTCAAGTAGGGATTAAAAAAAGATATACAAGGAATAAAGAAACAAAATGATGTACTAAAAGCCACATGCCAAGACTAAGAAAACTCCTTAAGGAGCTTACAGGTTAAAGTGCAGCATGGGATTGTGGACAGGGTAGAAGGTGGATTGGGTGAAAACAAGCTGAAGGAACTATGAAATGAATGGAAGCAGGAACAAAAAGAGGAAAAAGTTAAATTTTCAGGAGGTTGTAAAGAGACAAATTCAGGAAAACACGAAAATCGCTGTAATTCAAGTACAGGCAACCCCTGCTTAACGAACAGGTTACGTTCCTAAAAAATGTTCGTTGCGTGAATTTTCATTAAGCAAAACAATTATAACAAGTTTCTTCCCTGACTTGAACTTCCATTGAGAGTAAACAAAGCGAGTGCATCATAGTATAGTAAAAGGTTTAATGAAAGTAAAAATTATGAAGTTAAACTTTTAAGCAGTTTAATTTAAGACTAAGTCATTATAATGTACACTAATGTATGTATGTAAGTAACTTTATAATGTTGATCTTAAATTTATGAAGAGAGGGAGAGTGGAGCGGAAAAGATGCTAGCTGGCAACCTGTAGAATGTAAACAAAGGGCGCATCATTGTACCGCATACAAATTTTATGTACAGGCAACCCCCGCTTAACGAAGGTTCACACAACGAAATTTCGCTACAACGAAGGTTTCCTTTTACTACCATCTGCTCATTTAACGAACACCAAACTCGCTTTAACGATATTTTATCCAGGTAATTTTTTCCAAGTTTGAAAGCCCACCATATCACACAAGCTGACAGGCTTTTGAATACACCAGAGCCTCTCATGGACAAAATGCGCACCACTCACTCCCCTAGTTCAAAACAATAACAGCCTCAGCAGCAGCTCGTCTTCTCTCGCTCAACATGCCACCAAAATGCTCTGCAATGTCACCTAGCGTTGCTAAGAAGATCAAGAAGTCTCTTACTCTTGAAGTGAAGCTGGATTTTATTCACAGACACGAAAGAAGCAAGAAAACTAATAGCATTGCTTCCCACCATGGCTTGACTCCATCTACTGTCTACCATTTTCAAGTCAGCAGACTCTATTAAGAAGGCTGATGAGATTATATCTTCCTTGTAAGCTAAAAGAACCACTTGAACTCGTGACTCTGCATTGGATAAAATGGAAAGCCTTGTGGAAATGTGGTACATAAGTTTTGTATGCGGTACAATGATGCGCCCTTTGTTTACATTCCACAGGTTGTCAGCTAGCGTATTTCCCGCTCCACTCTCCTGCGATAACTTTTTTTTTTAAGTAGTGATTTGTTAAGCCCTTACATTGCAGCCTAAGCACTGTGCCCCTGCAAAAGCTTCCTCTAGTGAGCCCAAGAGGAAGAGGAAGATGATAACCATCAGTGAAAATGTGAAACTTTTGGATGATTAAAGACGGCAGAAGAGGGTGAGTGTTACATATTGTATGAGAGAGAGAGAGAGAGAGAGAGAGAGAGAGAGAGAGAGAGAGAGAGAGAGAGAGAGAGAGAGAGAGAGAGAGAGAGAGAATGTATAATTACTGTATAAGGTTTTATAATTAGATAGATTTAAGTAAAATACTGTATATGTAAAGTATAAATACTATTTACATATTTTAAACATTCTGGTACCCACATACACATACATGAAAATTCCTAGTGGGGGTAAATCCTACTTTTCACCTTTTGCGGGGAGGGTTCTGGTATCCAGTAACCGTGATAAACGAGGGATCACTGTATAGATGGGTCGTTATCAACTATGTTGGAGGTTAGGGATTATTTGAAAGAGAAAAAGCTGGATGTAATGTGTAATGTTGAAACAAAATTAAGAGAGCAGGTCCATGTTAACTTTAAAGAGGGATATAATAGCTGGAGGAGAGACAGGAAGGATAAAGGGGGAGGAGTGCTAATAATGGTTCATGATAATATATGTGTGGAGGATGTGCAATATGGAGAGGACAAAGTGGCAGTAAGGGAGTGACTATCAAAACAGAGGAATTAAAGAAGAGAAAAATTATAGTTACATATGTGCCACCTTAGACTAATACAGGCAACCCCATTTAACGAAGGTTCACACAACGAAATTTCACAACAACGAAGGTTTCATTTTACTACCATCTGCTCGTTTAACGAACACCAAACTCGCTTTAACGGTTTGATCCAGGTAATTATTTGCAAGTTTGAAAGCCCTGCCGTATCACACAAGCCGACAAGCTTTTGAATACACCAGGAGCTGCAAATACGAAGGCCTGTCTCAGGAGAAATCCTGGGACACCTGTAGAATTAAGATCAAGATCAAGATCAAGCCTCTTGTGGACAACACGCACCACTCACTCCCATAACAGTGTCAGCAGCAGCTCATCTTCACTCGCTCAACTTACCACCAAAACGCCCTGCAATGTGGCCTAGCATTCCTAAGAAGACCAGGAAGTCTCTTATTCTCGAAGTGAAGCTGGATATTATTCACAGACACAAGAGAGGCGAGAAAACTATAGCATTGCTGGCCACCATCTTGACTCTATATACTGTCTCTACTATTTTCAAGTCAGCAGACTATTAAGAAGGCTGGTGAGACTGTATCTTCCTTGCAAGCTAAAAGAACCACCTGAACTCGTGACTCTACAATAGATAAAATGGAAAGCCTTGTGGAAATGTGGTACATAAGTTTTGTATGCGGTACAATGATGCGCCCTTTGTTTACATTCCACAGGCTGCCGGTTAGTGTCTTTCCCGTTTCACTCTCCCTCCCTTCATTAATTCAAGATCATCAACATTATAGAGTTACGCACATACATACATTAGTGTACATTATAATGACTTAAATTAAATTTAACTGCCTAAATGTTAAACTTCATAATGTTTACTTTCATTAAACCTTTCACCATACTATGATGCAGTCTCGCTTTGCTTACTCTTAGTGAAAGTTCAACTTGTTATAATCGGTTCGCTTAACGAAGTTTCGCTTAACGAGTGTTTTTAGGAACGTAACACCTTCGTTAAGCGGGGGTTGCCTGTACATAGGGAACTGAAGAACATAAAGATATGCAAAGAGAGGTGATTAAGTGCCTACATAACATGACAAGAAGAGTTAGAAGAATACTTTAAGTTGGAGACTTTAACTGCAAAAAAGTAAACTGGAGAGAGAGATGGAAGTAATGGATAATGCTGGGCAGTGGAGCGAGGAAGTGTTACGGTTGACTATAGTTAATGAAATGGATCAGTGGGTGGAGGAATCAACAAGGTACAGGGGGGAAAAAGAACCATCATTGCTTGACCTAGGTTTCACAAAGAAACCAGAGCCCCCTCCAATCATACAATATCTTAGTCCAATGGGAAGAAGTGATCATGTGAGATGCAAATTCAGGAGGAAGATGAGATAAGTTACAGAGATGACTACAAATGAGAGATTAAATTATGCAAGAGCGTATTTTGAAAAATTAAGGATCTATTTTGCTGATATTGAAAGGAGTAATATTATGTACAGAAAGACAGTACAAGGGCAATATGACATTCTTAAAGAAATATAATGAAGGAATAAAAAAATTTGTACCTGTTTATAAAATTAATAAAAAAAAAAATACATGCTTGGTACAGTGCTAGATACATGCAAACTAAAAAGGCAAAGATAAAGCATGGAAGAAACTCATAAAACAAAGAAATGACTATAAAAGACGGCAGTACAAGGATGCCAGAAATTAATATATGTGAGTAAGGAGAGAGGAAGAAAGAAACTTTGAGAAAGATGTGGTGAATAAAAGCAAAGACGAACCCAAACTTTTCTACAAGTTTATAAATGGCAAAACAAAGAACAAGGAAACAATTAGAAAAAATAATTAAAGAAGGGAAGACACCAAACAGAGAAGGAAATGTGTGAAATAATGAATGAGAGCTTCAAAATGGTGCTCACTGCAGAAGATGATTTCACAGAATCTAATAGGACATTGCATTGCCAAGGATTACAGAAAATTGCAGTGCACAAAGAGGATATTAGAAGATTATTGGATAAATTGGATGTCAGAAAAGCAATGGGGCCAGATGATGTATCGGGCTGAGTGTTAAAAAGAGTGTAAAGAGGAACTTAAGAGATTTCAGTGAAACTTTTGCTGTAGCATTAGACATATCAAAAGCTTCTGATAGAGTCTGGCATAAAGCTTTGATATCAAAACGGCCCTCCTATGGTTTCTATCCTTCTCTTTGCAACTTCATCTCAAGTTCCCTTCCCGACCATTCCACTACTGCAGTGGTAGATGGCCACTGTTCTTCTCCTAAATCTAATACTAGTGGTGTTCCTCAGGGTTCTGTTCTGTCACCCACTCTCTTTCTATTATTTATTAATGACCATAATCAAACTTCTTGCCCTATCCATTTCTACACTGATGATACCACCCTACATCTTTCCATAGCCTTTCAGACACGACCAACCCTTCAGGAGGTCAACAGATCATGCAGGGACGCCACAGAATGCCTGAGTTCTGATCTTTCTAAAATTTTCGATTGGAGCAGAGAAAATCTAGTAGTTTCCAATGCCTCAAAAACTCAATTCCTCCATCTATTTACTCGACACAACCTTCCAGACAACTATCCCCTCTTCTTCAATGACACTCAACTGTCTCCCTCTTCCACACTGAATATCCTCAGTCTGTCCTATACTCATAATCTTACTGGAAACTTCACATCTCATCTCTTGCTAAAACAGTCTCTATGAAGTCAGGCTTTCTGAGGCGTCTCCGCCAGTTTTTCTCATCCCTCCAACTGCTAACTCGGTACAAGAGCCTTATCTGCCCCTGTATGGAGTACTCTTCACATGTTTGGGGGGTTCCAGTCACACAGTTTTACTAGGTAGGATGGAATCAAAAGCTTTTCGTCTCATCAACTCCCTTTTTTTTTTTTTTTTTTTTCTTTATACCATGTGGGCTTTTCACGGGAATTTATGGGCTAAAGGGGATACTTTTTAGGGTACCTCCTATCTCAAAGCCCACCCGCTAGGAAACCGTTGCCTTGAGTGAGGAAGCCCAACCTGCACTCAGACCGTGGACAGGATTCGAACCCGTGCGCTTGGAGACCCCTCGGACCCCAAAGAACGCATGGTTCCACTGTACCATGGCGGCCCCTTTCTCTGACTAACTGTCTTCAGCCTCTTTCTCACCGCCGAAATGTTGCGTCTCCTATCTTTTATCGCTATTTTCATGCTAACTGTTCTACTGATCTTGCAAACTGCATGCCTCCCTTCCTCCTGCGGCTTCGCTGCACAAGGCTTTCTTTTTCCTCTCATCCCTTATTCTGTCCAACTCTCTAACACAAGAGTTAACCAATACTCTCAATCATTCATACCTTTCACCAGTAAATTCTTGAACTCCTTTCCTGCATCTGCATTTCTGACTTCCTACAACTTGTCTTCTCTTAAGAGGGAGGTATCGAGGCATTTCCTCCCAAATTTTGGCTGACACTTTTCCTCTTTGTAGAGAGCCAGCACTCAAGTAGGCCTTTTTTTTTTCTTTTTTTTTTCTCCCTTGGCTGGCCCTCCTATATATATATATATATATATATATATATATATATATATATATATATATATATATATATATATATATATATATATACTGGATACAATTTGAAAATTAATTACAAGTTCAATAAATGAAGGGAAAGTTCCACTAGAATGGAAGAGAGCCAACATAATTCCGATATTTAAAGGAGGAAAGGCAACTGAACCACTAAACTACAGACCAGTATCACTTACAAGTGTCTAGGGGAAGTTGTGTGAAATAATTATCAAAGAAAAATGGGTTAAATTTCTAGAAGAAAGTCGTATCAAACAGACAATTTGGGTTCAGGACAGGGAGGTCATGTGCATCAAACTTATTAAGCTTCTACTCAAGTTATTGCAGGACTTGAAAAAAGAGATGGACGGGTGGACACAGTATACCTGGATATTAAAAAGGCTTTTGATAAAGTCCCTCATGGAAAACTACTTTGTAAACTAAAGAACACAGGAAGACTGCGAGGAACTTTGCTACAATGGACAACAGATCATTTGAAGGATAAGGAAATGAGAACTGTGATCCAAGATACATACTCATCTTGGGGTAAAGTAACTAGCAGAGTGCCACAAGGGTCAGTGTTAGGCCCTATTTTGTTTCAGATTTATGTAAACGATATTCACATTGGGGTAAACAGTTATATAGATTTATTTGCTGATGATGCAAAGCTGCTAAGAGTTATCAAAACCAGAGAGGACTGTCTGTTGTTGCAGGAAGATATAAACAAGATCTATGAGTGGAGCAGGAAGTGGAAATTGGAGTTTAATGGCAAGAAATGTCACATGATGGAACTAGGAGAGAGTAAAAGAAGATCGGTATGGAACTATTTGATGGAAGAGGAACAAATAATGAAGAATAAAGAGGAAAAAGATCTGGGATTGAACATCCAGGAAAATCTGAGCCCCGAAAAACACATAAGCAAGATACTTGGATTATATGGAGAAACACATAAGCAAGATACTTGGACTATCATACAAAATATTGACTAATATAAGAGCACTATTTCAATACATGGACAAAGATATGATGGAAAAAATCATCACAAGCATGATACGTCCAAGCCTGGAATATGCAGCAGTGGTGTTGTCATTGAGCTCTAAAAAGAATACAGTAAGTCCTTGTTATACAGTACATATGCATTCCTGAAAACCTTACCGCATATCGAATTTACTGTATACCGAACCCATTTATGCATTCCTGAAAACCTTACCGCATATCGAATTTACCGTATACCGAACCTATTATAACATGTAATAATAGGGAATGCGTTCCAGCACGTCAAAAGTCACCCATACAGAAATGAAAATAATCATTAAAAAAAATAAAATAAAATAAAAAAGTAAAGTACTGAGCAAAAGAAATAAACAGAAAACGTTTTCATTTACCTTTCAATCGCCATGTATTCTATCAGATGATGTCCTTCCCAAGGCTAAGGGACAGTAGGGATTTCAGCCCTTACTCATCTTCTGCTGAGTGGGCAGACAAGGATAAGACGTCATCGTCTGCGCTGTTGGAAGCAGATGTAAAAGGGCCAGCTGTAGCAGGGTCGGCACGTTTCAGTGGTTTGAAGAAAGAGGATATTGAGGAAGGGCCAGCTGTAGCAGGGTCGGCAGGTGTGATAGGGACGACATGTCTGACTGGCTTGAAGAACGAGTAGATGGAGGATTGTTGTTTTTATTGTTTTTTCATCACAGATTTCTTGATAAATCTTGAGACCTCTACGTCATGAGCCACTTTGCTACTCCTGGCAGGATTTGGGTCATGTTCTTTCAGAGTTTCCAGAGCTTTTTCGACACCACCGAGACATTCTCTAAGAGTTTTGTTGTCTAGGCCACGCACAGGTTCTTCTTCCTCGTCTCCCTCTTCCGCCTCCTGTGATGCCTTGTCTAGCTCTATAAGTTCATCATTTGAGAGAGATTCAGCATGGCTTTCCAAAATATCTTGAATATCATCATCATCTTCTTCATCGAAGCCAGCCCAATGGCACAGATTTACTATATCATTTCTGATCACACCAATGTCGTCTTCAGCGAAGCCTGGCAAGTCATGCACGCATTCTGGCTATACTTTATTACATGGCAAGTTCATGGTAGACGTCTTCACTTCGTTCCATGATGACGATGTTACCTAAGGCATGTTTGATGTTATACGACTCCCACCATTCACTGATAGTGGGCTTGCCAGGCCCATTTGTGCCCTTATCAGTTGCTGCATGGTTCGCCGCTTGTAGTAGGTTTTTAGTGTTTGCCATGATTATTATGAATATATTTGTGCTTACAATATACACTTTAATATTCCATCTATTAATTTAATTAGTAATGCATGTATGTAAAGGCAACCCCCGTTTAACAAAGGGGTTACATTCCTAAAAACACTTCGTTAAGCGAAGCTTCGTTAAGCAAACCGATTATAACAAGTTTAACCCCTGATTTGAACTTCCATTGAGAGTAAGCAAAGTGAGAGTGCATCATAGTACAGTAAAAGGTTTAATTAAGAAAGTAAAAATTATGAAGTTAAATATTTAGGTAGTTTAATTTAAGTCATTATAATGTACACTAATGTATGTATGTACGTAACTTTATAATGTTGATGATCTTAACTTTATGAAGGGAGGGAGAGTGAAACGGGAAATACACTAACCGGCAACCTGTGGAATGTAAACAAAGTGCGCATCATGGTACTGCATACAAAACTTATGTACCACATTTCCACAAGGCTTTCCATTTTATCCATTGTAGAGTCACGAGTTCAGGTGGTTCTTTTAGCTTGCAAGGAAGATGAGGTCTCACTAGCCTTCTTAATAGAGTATCTTGACTTGAAAATAGTAGACAGTAGATGGAGTCAAGCCATGGTGGGAAGCAATGTTATTAGTTTTCTGGCCTCTCTCTTGTCTGTGAATAATACCCAGCTTCACTTGAGAGTAAGACACTTCCTGGTCTTCTTAGGAACGTTAGGCCACATTGCAGGGTGTTTTGGTGGTAAGTTGAACTAAGGAAGATGAGCTGCTGGTGACGCTGTTATGTTTTGACTGGGCAGTGAGTGGTGCATGTGATCTTGATCTTGATCTTGATGCTACAGGTGACACAGAATTTCTTCTGAGTCAGGCCTTTGTATCGGCAGAGCCTGTGTTGTCCACGAGAGGCTTGATCTTGATCTTTATTCTATAGGTGTCTCAGGATTCCTCCTGAGGCAGGCCTTAGTACCAGCAGCTCCTGATGTATTCAAAAGCCTGTCAGCTTGCATGATACAGTGGGGCTTTCAAATTTGGAAAAAAATTACCTGGATAAAACTTCGTTAAAGCGAGTTTGGTGTTCGTTAAACGAGCAGATGGTAGTAAAATGAAACCTTCGTTATAGCGAAATTTCGTTGTGTGAACCTTCGTTAAACGGGGGTTGCCTGTAATATGTAATGCAGTTAAAAAAAAAAAGGGGGAGGGGGTAGGGGGAGGAGAGATAATAGGCTCCAAGGATGGTCTAGTTAAAGTCAGTACTGTGAGTGGCACACCAAGTTCATGGTCATCCCAAGATGACTTGATGTTACCTAAGGCATGCTTGATGTTATCGACTTCCACCATTCACTGATAGTGGGCTTGCCAGGCCCATCTGTGCCCTTTATCAGTTGCTGTATGGTTTGCCGGTGGTAGTAGTTTTTTGGAGTTTGCCATAATTATTATGAATATATTTGTGCTTACATTAGACCCTTTAATATTCCATTTATTCATCTAATTAGTAATGCATGTAAGTAAAGGCAACCCCCGCTTAACGAAGGTTCACACAACAAAATTTCGCTACAACGAAGGTTTCATTTTACTACCATCTGCTCGTTTAACGAACACCAAACTCACTTTAACGAAGTTTTATCCAGGTAATTTTTCCAAGTTTGAAAGCCCCACCGTATCACGCAAGCTGACAGGCTTTTCAATACACAAGGAGCTGCCGATACTAAGGCCTGCCTCTGGAGAAATCCTGGGACACCTGTGGAATCAAGATCAAGCCTCTCGTGGACAACACGCTCAGCACTCACTCCACTGTTCAAAACAATAACAGCATCAGCAACATCTTGTCTTCCCTCGCTCAACTTACCACCAAAACACCCTGCAATGTGGCCTAGCGTTCCTAAGAAGACCAGGAAGTCTCTTATTCTCAAAGTGAAGCTGGATATTATTCACAGACACGAGAGAGGAGAGAAAACTATAGCATTGCTCACCACCATCTTGACTCCACTTACTGTCTCTACTATTTTCAAATCAGCAGACTCTATTATGAAGGCTGGTGAGACCGTATCTTCCTTCCAAGCTAAAAGAACCACCTGAACTTGTGACTCTACAAAGGATAAAATGTAAAGCCTTGTGGAAATGTGGTACATAAGTTTTGTATGTGATACAATGATGTGCCCTTTGTTTACATTCCACAGGTTGCCGGTTAGTGTCTTTCCCATTTCACTCTCCCTCCCTTCATAATTTTAAGATCATCAACATTATAAAGTTACATACATACATACATTAGTGTACATTATAATGACTTAAATTAAACTGCCTAAATGTTTAACTTCATAATTTTTACTTTCATTAAACCTTTCACTGTACTATGATGCACTCTCGCTTTGTTTACTCTCAATGGAAGTTCAAGTCAGGGATTAAACTTGTTACAATCGGTTCGCTTAACGAAGTTTCGCTTAACAAAGGTTTTTTAGGAACGTAATCCCTTCGTTAAGCGGGGGTTGCCTGTAATATGTAATGCAGTTAAAAAAAAAAAGGGGGGAACGGGAAGAGATAATAGGCTCCAAGGGTGGTTAAGTTAAAGTCAGTACTATGAGTGGCAGGGAGGTGTGGTGTGGATGACGTCATCATCCCTGGTCCCCTGCGCTGGGCCTTCTCGGATGACATGAGCAGATACCGCATCTGTGAATTTTTCTTACCGTATATCGAATCGAGGGTAGTAATTTCCAAATACCGTAACTGTGAATTTACCGTATAAAGAACTACCGTATAACGAGGACTTTCTGTATAAGAAAATTGAAACAATACACAAGATTGCTACAAAGATGGTGCTGGAATTAAAGGACCTAACATATGAAGAACGACTGAAAGAAATGGGACTGCCAATCTTACAAGATAGAAGAGAACGTGAAGGCCTAATAACAATGTACAAGATGGTCAATGGCATTGAAAAGACAGACAAAGAAGACCTGGTGCTGTTGACAGATGGAAGGACAAGAGGACATGAAAAGATCAGGATGAGGCAGTGTGTGAAGGATATTGGAAAATACAGTTTTCCACACAGAATGGTGGAAAAGTGGAATGCATTGGATATTGAAGTTGTTATAGCACATAATGTGCATAAGTTTAAGGAAAAATTTGATAAATGGAGATATGGAGACAGGACACTATGAGCCCCGCTCGAACCCTGTACAATACAACTAGGTAAACACACACACACACACACACACACACACACACACACACACACACACACACACACACACACACACCCGGTAGCTCAGTGGTTAGAGCGTTGGCTTCACAAGCCAGAGGACTGGGGTTCGATTCCCCGGCTGGGTGGAGATACTTGGGTGTGTCTCCTTTCACGTGTAGCCCCTGTTCACCTAGCAGCGAGTAGGTACGGGATGTAAATTGAGGAGTTGTGACCTTGTTGTCCCGGTGTGTTGTGTGTGCCTGGTCTCAGGCCTATCCGAAGATCGGAAATAATGAGCTCTGAGCTCGTTCCGTAGGATAACGTCTGGCTGTCTCGTCAGAGACTGCAGCAGATCAAACAGTGAAACACACTGCATAGTATAGTGGTTAGCACGCTCGGCTCACAACTGAGAGGGTCTGGGTTGGAATCCCGGAAAGTGGCGAGGCAAATGGGCAAGCCTCTTAATGTGTAGCCCCTGTTCACCTAGCAGCAAATAGGTACAGGATGTAACTCGAGGGGTTGTGGCCTCGCTTTCCCGGTGTGTGGAGTGTGTTATGGTCTCAGTCCTACCCGAAGATCGGTCTATGAGCTCTGAGCTCGCTCTGTAATGGGAAAGGCTGGCTGAGTGACCAGCAGACAAATGTGGTGAATTACACACATGAAAAAGTCTATGTAAGAAAGACAATGGGGCCAAATCAAGTGTCAGGATATACATCGAGAGAATGTAGAGGACAACAGGTGGAACGAATTTTGGATGTAATCAATAGCTCTCAAAAGGAAGGGAAGGTACCAAGAGTGGAAAAGAGCATACATAGTCCCAATATACAAAGGAGGTAAAAAGACTGAACCCCTAAACCAATGTCACTTACTAGTGTTGTGGGAAAGATATGTGAAATTGCTATTAAAGAAAAATGGTTAGAATACCTGGAGGGAAATGAAATAATAAATAACTCTCAATTTGGTTTCAGAAAAGAAAGATCATGCATAACAAACTTACTAAGCTCGGGATGTAATCAACAGCTCTCAAATGAAAGGGAAGGTACCAACAGAGTGGAAAAGAACATACATAGTCCTAATATACAAAGGAGGAAAAAAGAATGAATCCCTAAACTATAGACCGGTGTCACTAACTAGTGTTGTGGGAAAGATCTGTGAAATTGCTATTAAAGAAAAATGGTTAGAATACCTTGAGGGAAATGAAATAATAAATAACTCTCAATTTGGTTTAAAAAAAGGAAGATCATGCATAACAAACTTACTAAGCTTTTATACAACAGTAATAGATAAAGTACAAGGGTAAGATAGAAGACTCTTATGGAAAATAGAACACATTGGAGGAATACAGGAGAATATCTTAAACTGGATGACAGACAACTTACCAGATAGGGAAATGAGGACAATGATAAAAGATACCCCATCAAGCTAGAACACAGTTACCAGTGGACCACAGTGTTCGGTGCTGGCACCAATTATGTTTCAAGTATACAATCAATAAACAAGAGGGTTTGAGTAGCTACATAAGTCTGTTTGCAGATGCTACAAAACTTTTGAGAGTAGTAAGGAACATTGGTGACTGTATGGAATTGCAGAAAGATATTAACAAGATCTGGGAATGGAGCCAAAAGTGGAAATTAGAATTTAATACCAGGAAGTGCCATGTATTGGAAATGGGTAAAAGTAATAAAGACCTACATGGGAATATAAAATGGGAGAAGAGACTATAATGAAAAGGAGTGAAGAGAAAGACCTCAGAGTGATTATGCAAGACACCCTGACTCCAGAACACACATAAATGGAACATTTGCTTCGACATAAAAGACACTAACTAACATCAGGGTGGCGTTCAATTATATGGATAAGAGTATGATGAAAAAGATCATAACCACTATGATAAGACCTAGACCAGAATATGCATCAGTGGTATGGTAACCATACAGGCAGAAAAACATAGACACTAGAAAAAAAATCCAAAGAACCGCTACAAAGATGGTCCAAGAAATAAAGGATCTTCCCTATGACTAAAGACTAAAGGAAATAGAACTATTAACTTTGAAGGATAGACAGGAAAAAAGAGACCTAAAAATGATGTACAAGTTAGTAAACTGTATGGAAAATATAGATAGAGAAGATCTGATATAACTGATGGAGTATGGAGATAGATGAACAGGAGGACATTCCAAGAAAAATATGGTCAGTGTCTGAAGAACATTAAGAAGTTTAGTTTTCCACAAAGGACAATGGACATCTGGAATGGAATCAGTGAAGAGATTGTAGCAGCAGAAAGTCTGCACAAATTTAAGGAAAAGTTGGACAAATGTAGATGTGGGTCACTATGAGCCCTGCTCAAGCCCTGTAGTATACAACTAGGTAAATACACACACACATGCAGTGTGTATGCATTCCCCAATATGTGATTCACCATTATACAATATTCTATTTTCATGATATTCATATTTTACTACTCTAGTTTTGCTATATGACTGCTTGTTTTGCTTTTTTGATACCTCAAGTAAAACACTTCTTTGCTATGCAAATAAGTACAGTGGATCCTCATTTTACTCATGTTTCAGTTATCACCCAGGCCTACCCAGGCAAGTGGCTCCCATAACACACAACACTGATGTTAATTTCTTGCAAAATAAAATGAAACACAGCATATGCATATAGAGTATTTCTGACTTAGAATTACTTAACTATCAAATCCTGAAGTATGTACGAGTACCTTAACTTGTGGAACACTCTACAGAAAAAATCAATAAAATGAATAAATAAATAAATAAGAATATAGTGATACAAACTATTACTACTAATAATAACAAAAATAAAGCCTTCATGAGATCATAAAAATTTTAAAAATAACAATAACACCTTATACATTAAAACTAAAGATGAATAACCTATGAAAAAAAAAGTTCAGCATAGAATACTTCACGTACCTGTATCCTTCTCTCTTAAGGGCAAATATTGCATTGGGGCCCAACCAAATATCTCCATTCATTCTTGGGGTGAAATGCACTCCAAGAAAAGGGAAACGTGGATCTGGAACCTAGAGAGAGAGAGAGAGAGAGAGAGAGAGAGAGAGAGAGAGAGAGAGAGAGAGAGAGAGAGAGAGAGAGAGAGAGAGAGAGAGAGAGAGAGAGAGAGAGAGAGAGAGAGCAACCCAGCCATTTACTTGCTTTTAATTATAAAATTATACAGCAACTTCATTCAACATATATGACACTTACAGTATTTAATGACTACATGAAATATATTAATGGATCTTGCATAAATTCAATCAACTTGTTACAGTATATATATATATATATATATATATATATATATATATATATATATATATATATATATATATATATATATATATATATATATATATATATATATATATATATATATATATATATATATATATATATATATATATATATATATATATATATATATATATATATATATATATATATATATATATATATATATATATATATATATATATATATATATATATATATATATATATATATATATATATATATATATATATATATATATATATATATATATATATATATATATATATATATATATATATATATATATATATATATATATATATATATATATATATATATATATATATATATATATATATATATATATATATATATATATATATATATATATATATATATATATATATATATATATATATATATATATATATATATATATATATATATATATATATATATATACAGTAAAGTCCCGGGTTACGTCGGTCTCGAGTTACGTCAAACTCGTAGTTACGTCAGTTCACTATAAGGCAATTTAAGATTAAAAAAATAAAAAACTTATAAATCGTAAAGTGCGGGATTTATTGTTATTGTTGGTGATTGCCCGCCACACCGCCCGCCTCACGCTTGATTACAATAACACCCTGCCTCAGTTCCACCACACCATCGCCTGTGGCAAGAGTGTTATCCTACTTCTGCGTTTACTGACTCAAGTTCTTAGTATCTTGCTCAATGGCACCAAAGAGAAAACTTATTAGTGACAGCAGTGATGCTAAGAAAAGGAAAACCATTACGCTACAAGAAAAAGAGGACATAATTAAAAGACATGAGAAGGGAGGCAGCAGCTGTGTGTGAGGGGGGGAAGAACAAAATGAAATGCCCGTTACCATGACAATGGGGAGGTTGACGACCTTGAGGGCTCGCACACCCATCACAACAATAACAACTCCGGAGCCTTCACCTGAGCCACACGACACTCACAGCTGACTTGCACCGTCTGTGCCTGTCTGCTGATCCCTATTGCCCTTTCCTATTGCATTTCCTGCCCCGTTGCCCATGCTTCTACTTCCACCGCACTGCACTACGCTCCCAGTTGTCCGCCCTGTGGGCATCACAACATTCGACCTGCCCACCCTCCTGGCAGCCTCAGGCATCCACCCCTCTCAGCAACCTGCAGTCCTTCGCGTTCGTGGCCCTAATCAACAACAAAAACAAGCTTGTGTTTCATATTCCTACATAGTTGTAAATAATATAACAATATAACCTTTAACTTACCTGAATGACCATAAACAATGATTGGTTGAAAACTCGATAATATGCTTTGAAATGTACGGAAACTCGAGTTACGTACAAAATCGACTTACGTCATGTTTCAGGAACGTAACTCTGACATAAACTGAGACCTTACTGTATATATATATATATATGAGGTAGCAGACACCTACCAAAACGATAATTTACTCCCAGTGAGGTTTAATAGCACTAGTTCAGTAGGTGTTGTGAATTCTCCATTAAAACTAGTTGTAATCTCACTGAACGTTTCCCTTTGTGTCTCACAACTCAAGTGAGGAGTCACAGCGTGCCCTCTAAAGACAACTCTCCTACTTCTCATAAAGCTACATGCACTTATCACACACACCCTTCACTGAAAATTAAAAATTAAAAAAAAAAAAATGGCAACTTCAAATCCAGCCTCAGAGTCCCCTCCTGGGGAGAGGATCAGAAATGTCCCCATGTCGGATTGCTCTCTTGTTGGCGTCACAAAATGTCTTGATACCTCCTTTAACTTATTCTTCATTAATTTCTGCAACATCTGCAGTCTTAGATCTAATTTTCAATCTGTAGAACACCACCTCTCCTCTACTAAACATCTTCTTTTTCTTCCCAAAACATAGCTGTCTGAGGCAACTAACAGTAACCCCTTCTCTGTTCCCACCTACTTTCTGTATTCTCATTTTCATTCCAATGCTGGATGTTGCATCAATGTGTGCAACAACTTAATTTGTCCTTGTGCCCACGCTATTGAATCTTCCTGAGGTTTCCACCATCTGCCTTCAACTCAATAGTCACTCTGTAACTAAATTCATCTGTGCTATCTATCTATCTCCTAACTCCTCTGACTATAGTAAATTCTTTGACAATTCAACTTCCAAAGTGGAGCACATTCTATCTCTTTAACCTTTCCTGGAGATCTCCATCTTTGGAGAATTCAATGTTCACCTCCAGCTTTGGCTTTCCTCTCCCTTCAGTGACCATCCTGGTGAACTAGCCTTCAACCTTACTATCCTCCATGACCTAAAGCAACTGGTGCAACACCCTACTTATATTCCTGACCGTCTTGGAGATACGCCAAACATTCTTGATCTTTTCCCCACCTCTAATCCTTCTGCTTATGCTGTTACCCTATCTTCTCCATTTGGTTCATCCGATCACAATCTCATTTCTGTACCTTGTCCTATTTCTCCAATCCCTCCTCAGGATCCCCCAAAAGTGGAGATGCCTCAGGCATTTTACCTCTGCCAGATTGGGGGACCTGAGGAGGTATTATGCTGATTTTCCCAGGAATGATTACTGTTTCCGTGTCAGTGACCCATCTCCGTGTGCTGAATGCATAACAGAGGTGTTAGTGTCTGGCATGGAGGCGTACATTCCTCATTCTTTATCTCAACATAAACATTCTAAACCTTAGTTTAACTCAGCCTGTTCTCGTGCTATACATGATATATAGAGAGGTTGCCCACAAAAGGTTCTTGAGCCTTCCATCTCCTGAATCTCATGCACTTTATATTTCTGTCCACAATCATGCCAAGTCTGTTCTTCAATTTGCCAAACACTCTTTCATAAATAGAAAATGTCAAAATCTTTCAAACTCTAACTCTCCTCATGACTTCTGGCATCTAGCCAAAAAAATCTCCAATAACTTTACTTCATCTTTCCCTCCTTTATTTCATTCTGATGGCACCACTACTATCTCATCGGTTCCTAAAGCTGAACTCTTCTTGCTAAAACCCCCACCTTGGATGATTCTGGGCTTGTTCCTCCCACTCCTCCTCTATCTGACTATTTCATGTCTTTAATCAAAATTCTTCGTAATGATGTTTTCCATGCCCTCTCTGGCTTAAACCCTCGGAAGGCTTATGGACCTGATGGGGTCCTCCCTACTGTTCTCAAAAACTGTGCTTCTGTGCTTGCACCTTGCCTGGCCAAACTCTTTCAACTATGCCTATTGACTTCTACCTTTCCTTCTTGCTGGAAGTTTCCCTATATTCAGCCTGTTCCTAAAAAGTGACAGTTCTAATCCCTCAAAACACCGTCCAATAACTTTAATCTCTTGCTTGTCTAAAGTTTTTGAGTCTATCCTCAATAGAAAGATTCTTAAACATCTGTCACTTCACAATCTTCTATCTGACAGCTAGTATGGCTTCCGTCAAGGTCACTCTACTGGTGATCTTCTGGCATTCCTTACTGAGTCTTGGTCATCCTCTTTTAGAGATTTCGGTGAAAATTTTGCTGTTGCTATAGAAATATCAAGAGCTTTTGATAGAGTCTGGCACAAAGCTTTGATTTCAAAACTGCCCTGCATTTTCTATCCTCTCTGCAACTTTATCTAAAGTTTCCTTTCTGACCGTTCTATTGCTGCTGTGGTAGACGGCCACAGTTCTTCTCCTAAATCTAGTAACAGTGATATTCCTCATGGTTCTGTCCTATCACCCACTATCTTTCTAATATTCGTTAATGACCTTAACCAAACTTCTTGCACTATCCACTCATACGCTAATGATACCACCATACATCTTTCTACATCCTTTCAGAGACGACCAGTCCTTTAGAAGTCAACAGATCACACAGGAACACCACAGAACACCTGACTTCTGATTTTTATTAGACTTCTGATTGGGGTAGGGAAAGCTTGCTAGTTTTTAATGCTTCAAAAAACTCAATTTCTCCATCTATCAATTTGACACAACCTTCCAGACAACAATCCCCTCTTCTTCAATGATACTCAACTGTTTCCCTCTTCCACACTAAATATCCTCAGTCCGTCCTCTACTCATAATCTTAACTTGAAACTTCACATCTTATCTCTCACTAAAACAGCTTCTACAAAGTTAGGCATTCTGCAGCATCTCTGCCATTTTTTCTCACCCCTCCAACTGCTAACTCTGTAGAAGGGCCTTATCCGTCCTTGTATGGAGTACTCTTCTCATGTTTGGGGGAGTGGGGGGTACCACTCATAAAGCTTTATTATTTAGGGTGGAATCAAAAACTTTTTGTCTCATCAACTCCCCTCCTCTGACTGACTGCCTTCAGCGTCTTTCTCAACGCCGAAATTTTGCATCTCTTTCTATCTTTTATCACTATTTTCATGCTAACTGCTCTACTGATCTGGCTAACTGCATGCCCCCCCTCCTACTGTGGCTGCTCTGCACAAGGCTTTCTTCTTCCTCTCATCCCTATTCTGTCCAACCCTCTAAAACAAAAGTTAACCAGTATTCTCAATCATTCATACCTTTCACTGGTAAACTCTGGAACTCCTTACATGGTTCTATATTTCCATCTTCCTACAACTTAACTTCTTTTAAAAGAGAGGTGTCAAGACATTTGTCCCAAGCTTTTGATTAATTCTTTCGTATCTTTTATGGCCTTTTTTTTCTTATATATACATTTTTTTTACCCTTGGCAGTTCTCCCTCTTACATAATATATATATTATATATATATATATATATATATATATATATATATATATATATATATATATATATATATATATATACAGTGGTACTTCGACATACGATTTTGATTCGTTCCGTGACGATCGTCATGTATCAAAAAATCATATATCAAATCAATTTTTCTCATCAAAATTAATGGAAATACAATTAGATCGTTCTTGTGATATGAATTTACACCCCACTCCCCAAAAAAAAGAACAAAAGAAAAAAAAAATAACATGTTTTAAATACCAACCAAATATAGATTTAATATAAGAAAAATACAATGTTTATTGTATGCATGATATAAATTAACTATATTGCTTAAAATAACAACTTAACCAGCAAAACTCGGGACACATCGATAGACGTTCATCACACAAGGTCGATAGACGTTTAGGCTTTTTTACGGCTATATTTAGGTTATTTTCTTCCTGTTTTCTTTGCTTGTGAGCTGGCAACACTCATCAGGAGTAAACATATGCTTACGTCACTGTGTCACCAACGATAAATGGTAGGAGCGATCGACAGTGATTTCATTGTGTCTAATTCTGACACTTCTCCCACGCGCCTTACTTCTATACCTTGGGTCTCTCGCCATGTTACTTTTGAATGAGAGCGGTATCAGAACAGGCGAGAGAGAGAGAGAGAGAGAGAGAGAGAGAGAGAGAGAGAGAGAGAGAGAGAGAGAGAGAGGATACAAGAGGCCCGTTTTCTCTCGCTCTCGCCAAGGCCGCTGAACCTGATCGGACGCAAGGCCACATAAACCGATGATACTACCTCATTCAACCTGTGATATTTTGGTAACCATGACATCTAGAGACTACTGGTTTTTTGCATTGCAAAGAGGATGAGTTGCTTGTGGGCAGAAAACCATTTGTACTCACTCATTTATTCAATTTCTAAGTGTAATCAATATGTGAATACAGGCTATTTTGTGTGTTTCTCGCCAAACTTTTACTTTTGGAACCCATGATCACGGGATCTTGAGTTCACAAAATCTAATAAAAACTACACACTGCCAAGGAGCACAGACACACAGGGCCGTTTCTAGCTTTGTAGGGGCCCTAGGCAAGATGCTGTTTTGGGGGGGCCCTAGATTTCAATTTTTCGTCAGAGCCCGTGGGTGACTTAGGAAATTAGAATTTTTCAAGCTACCCAAGGGAGCCCCTAGTGGCTTGGGGGCCCTAGGCAATGGCCTTGTCCGCCTATAGCTAGAAACGGTCCTGCAGACACATACATGCACAAAGGATGAACAACGATACACAATGCGGGCTGAATGTTCGGATTAGCCGGATAGCCGAGCGATCGCTGCGTCACCTACCGATGGCTAATCGTATCTCAAAAATATCGTCGTATTTTAAGGCGTAAATTATATGAAATCTTTCTTCGTATATAAACAAAAAAAATTGTATGTTAGGGCGATTGTATGTCGAAGTACCACTGTATATATATATATATATATATATATATATATATATATATATATATATATATATATATATATATATATATATATATATATATATATATATATATATATATATATATATATATATATATATATATATATATATATATATATATATATATATATATATATATATATATATATATATATATATATATATATATATATATATATATATATATATATATATATATATATATATATATATATATATATATATATATATATATATATATATATATATATATATATATATATATATATATATATATATATATATATATATATATATATATATATATATATATATATATATATATATATATATATATATATATATATATATATATATATATATATATATATATATATATATATATATATATATATATATATATATATATATATATATATATATATATATATATATATATATATATATATATATATATATATATATATATATATATATATATATATATATATATATATATATATATATATATATATATATATATATATATATATATATATATATATATATATATATATATATATATATATATATATATATATATATATATATATATATATATATATATATATATATATATATATATATATATATATATATATATATATATATATATATATATATATATATATATATATATATATATATATATATATATATATATATATATATATATATATATATATATATATATATATATATACACACACACACACACACGCACACTTGTAGAAATTTCTGAGCTTATTCCCTTACAGCACAATGATGAAACTACTGAATGTTGTTTCCTTGCAACTACACAGTGATAGATAGTAGATCTTATGCATGTCTGGTAAATGCATACAATACATAAAGGGTGGACACCATTACTCTAGAATGTAAATGAGTTATCCATAATTCCAGGGTTAATATATAAAAATGTTATTTGTTACTGCACTTACTTAGTTACTTCATTACTAAAATACATGTGTAATTTGACTCATAAATGCAAAGCTGAATAATGTACATATCAGAATAGGAACCAATTTTATCAACAATAAAAAATCTTAATTGTTTAAGAGTGTAAGCATTACTAAATACTATGCTTAATGAATTCACTTCAGATGCTCATACACTCATATTCAGATTCACATACACTCGTCTTTTATTAACATTCACACCTCACTTACTGGATATATATTGCCACGCACTAGATGAGTCATATCTTCCTTCAGGAGTAGGTATTCTCCCCGAAATGGTACAATTCTGGGATCTTCATTACATCCAGATAATTTGGCCAGCTTGTCAGACTGAAGACCTCCACATGTCAGCACATACTTGCATCTGACAGACTAGTACACAAATCTATGAAAGACTTATATCACAGCCAACAAATTTAATTATCATGCATTCTAAAAAATGATTGATGACTTAACATGAGATTTGTCTGCATTAAAAGACCCAAATAAAAAAGAGAAAGAGGAATAAGAAATCATCAAAAAGATATTATGATTTGCAAATATATACTAACCTTTCCATCACTGACGACTCGAACTGGGTATTTTGTGTCAAAGTTTTCATCTCCACCTTCCTTTACTAAATTAAAATCTTTAACTTCAAAGTCAAGATAGATGCTGCCACCTAGATCACGAAAATTTTTTCCATAATGTTCTGTTACTAAACCCCAGTCAACAATGCCAGTATGTGGAGACCAGATAGCTTTCACACCCTGAAAATAGAATATTACCAAGATATTACCTCCAGACTTTATAGAAATAGATTAACAAAACTACACGCAGCATTCATCCTGACACTGATGTACTTTTCAATAATTTATATGCTGAACATATTCAGCAATATACAATAGAGACTAAATACTTAAACGTCTAAATACTCGAACACAAAAGTTTAATGTAATACTCGAAAAAACATCTGATAGTCGAACACGTGGTTGTAAACAAAAGGCTCCCTTGCATCCCCCTTCCCCTCCGCCAGTTGTGACTTGTGCTGCTGCGGTCATCAGAATAACATTTTCCAGCATTCTATCTGTAGTCTTTCATTATAAACGCCAAACGCTTATTAGTGGTGAAAATATCTGATAATCAAACAGCCACACATTTGGTCGTATACAAAGCTCAGTCCTCTCTCTTCTCACAGCCGCCACTGTACTGTTCTGATACCATATTACTGGTAATACCGGTATACCGGATGCCGGTGCGCATCCCTAGGCTTGCCATGTCTTTGGAAAAACAACTTTCTTCTGCATTCTGTCGGTAGTTTTTCTTTTAGAAAATTAGAAATTTAGACACCAAAGGAGCTTATTAATGATGAAAATAAGGAATTTAGTGAGAGTGCAAGTGTTGGTGAGCCACAGCCCTCCACTAGTGGATTCACAGGAATAACACCAGGAGAAAAGTTACAAAGACGTTTTCATAGATGGTGACTCACCCTCCGGCAACCTCCTTCCTCCTCCCCACCCTTCTCCCCTCTTCTAAGTTATCCATCACCAGCCTTCACTTATGATATATACAAATCAATATCGTAAAAAACAGAGAAATTTTTACAAACTTGAAGGTTTGCTAAGATTAGAATGAATTATCTGATTTATAGGTATCAATAGTCGAACTTTTTAATACTCAAACAGCCATTTGGAACGAATTAAGTTAAAGTATTGAGTCTCCACTGTATAACCACTCAAAAGAATATTTCACATATGTACAAAGTTTCTCCTCTAAGGAATACATCCCTATATTATAAATAGATGAAAATTTAGATTAAATTTTTTTCAATTTCAATAAGATGTGGATGAGAAACTTACATGACAGTAAGGTTCATATTTCTTTATGTCATGTCCTTCAATGAGTTCTACATCTGGAACACCATTTTGTTTTGCTCGCTCAAATAAGTCATGCAACCTTCCAATTTCTTTGTCATCAACAGCTACAATGAGTTTTCCACACTTTTTATAAGGAATTCCTGTAAAAGAAAGAAAAGTGTCACAAATTATGCTTTAAAGAAAGAATTTTTAGTCCATAAGGAAATTCTCTATTGAATTGTTGGCATATTCATTTGAAATACACTAACACAAACAAGGATATGGATACCTGCTATGATCAAGACTTAACTCATCTACCACACTGTTCCACACTTCAAGGATGACAAACAAAATGTCATCAAAACATAATCTTCATAAAAATAAAGGTTATTTTCAATTTAAAATAGTAAATGTTAAAAGAAAAAGAACAGTACATGTAAAAACTATTGGATAAGTGCATGGAAAATCATAAGAATAGTGAAAAGGAAAAAAGAATGTTACATAAACATACCTTCTTCTTCAAAATACTTATAAGAGAGGTGCAGGCCTTCAACACAGAGCTTGGCCTTTAGGGATCCTGGCTTATAGTAAATTCCAGCATGAATCACTCCACTATTGTGGCCACTTTGATGAAATGCTGAAAATGGACCATAATGAATATATGATGGATATTCTTTAAGCAACTGGAATATTAATTGTATCAGTATTCTTGTTACTTATGATTATGGTTCATACATTAGGTAAGTGAAGCTTCTTAACATAATAACGGTGGGGGCAATTTCAATATTGTAACAATCAACGAAAGTGTTGTAAATGCTTGAAGAATACAGCTCAGTGAAACACAGGGGCAGCCAGTGGTGCAGTGAAAAGAACTTCCAGCTTACAACAATGATTTAAACTATCACTGCATAAATAATTTATGCTAGAGAGAACATTCATAAAACTAACAAAGGTATACATAGGTAACATAGTCTATAACTTGAAATTAATATCAAATAAGTATAAAGTCTTTGGGCTATGGTGCAAAAATAAAGTTCAATCTAGTATAAAAGTCACCCATGACAAATTTATTACCCAACTGGTTTTCCTTTTCCACAACACTGAGTTTCAAGTGCGGATGTTGCAGGGCCAACTCTCGAGCTGCTGCCATTCCCACGATGCCACCACCTACAACCACCATGTCATACTTTGGTTCATGTCTAAAATGGAAATGCAAATATAATGAATAAATTCCTGCAATATCAACACACAATGGGCAATTGACTTTGATATCTCTTCTAAACTTATAATTTTTATGTAGCTGTGTGATATCTTAAAGAAAATGCAGTAACCAATTTGTCATAGTGTAATTTGGCTATATAGTTGTAAAAAGGGATAAATTTATGAATATTATAATACCAGTCATTACTTTCTATCTCAGTCCGTTGAAGAGAAGTCACATCTTAAAATACACAACTTTTTTTTTTCCAAATTTTCACTTTTCAGTGCTTATGTCACTCTGCCTATAAGCACCTCAAATGAACACTGCTTCCTATCATAATCATAGTTGTAATAACTACTACTAGTGATTTGAATCTGCAAAGCAACTACGAACTCCTGCAAGCCATGAGGATTTGAACACAAAAACTTGCCACACATCAAGAAATTGTGTGGTATATTGTGGATGATGCATACAAGAGCATCCACAAGCCTCTTGACATTAAACTTAACCATTTAAAAAACAGCCTTAAGATAAAAAATCCTAGAAAATCATGTCGTGATTATTATGAAATTTAACATTTTCAAAAGTCTATGGAGACAAAATGCTATGTTTAGTAGAATAAATTTTTTTTACCTAACAATAACAATGAAGAAGTAAAAGATAGGTAAATATCAAAAGTTGCGTAGGCCTGCTGTTCTTGTGATGAGCTTTATAGCCTTCATCCTGATAATGCCACTGGTATTCTTACCTAACCATATCTTATCTATGCGACACTTCTTTGGTTAGGTTAATTGCATACTAGCGGCAAGATCCAGCAGGGATGACCGATATCATAAAGGAAAACAAATGGCGTTTTTTTTTTTTTTTTTTTTTTAATAGCCTTAAACCTTGTTTCGTTTTGCTTCAACAAATTTCCGGAGGCTGATGTATATAGAATGGTAATCTACAATCTTAATTTTATTTGACATGTAAATATTAACATTGGGAGAAGTGGCTAAGCTTATCTCCATATTCCCCGTGACAAAGAAAGTAAGAAAGAAATAGAAAAAAAAACTTTCACTCAAGCCTTAAGATCACACACCAGTAACCTTGTCTGTCATGTATACTATGTATGCACTAATGGTACAAACTAGAATGGTACTAATACTAAAACATAACAGGAAGACTGAAGACTGTCACGAAGTGGGTCACTTGATAAGTGATACCAGGCGGTCAAGGTCGAGACATGCTGATGACAATCACAGCCGTCTGCCAATTGGCAAGTTACTGTGACCTTCACGTTTCGGAACATTACTATTATATGAAGCTCATGATAATACTACGTAGGTAGAGAAGCAGAAGACGTACCTGTCTTCTGTCGAAATTCTTCGACATGATGTAACGGAGGACACTTTATGTAACCGAGAGACATGCCCACCACCACCACCGAAAATGCCCACCACCACCACCACCGGACATGCCCACCACCACCACCAAAAATGCCCACCACCACCACCTAAAATGCCCACCACCACCACCGAAAACGCCCACCACCACCACCTAAAATGCCCACCACCACCAAAAATGCCCACCACCACCACCTAAAATGCCCACCACCACCACCGAAAATGCCCACCACCACCACCTAAAATGCCCACCACCACCACCGAAAATGCCCACCACCACCACCTAAAATGCCCACCACCACCACCAAAATGCCCACCACCACCACCTAAAATGCCCACCACCACCACCTAAAATGCCCACCACCACCACCTAAAATGCCCACCACCACCACCAAAAATGCCCACCACCACCACCTAAAATGCCCACCACCACCACCGAAAATGCCCACCACCACCACCACCACCACCGAAAATGCCCACCACCACCACCTAAAATGCCCACCACCACCACCTAAAATGCCCACCACCACCACCTAAAATGCCCACCACCACCACCTAAAATGCCCACCACCACCACCTAAAATGCCCACCACCACCACCTAAAATGCCCACCACCACCACCTAAAATGCCCACCACCACCACCTAAAATGCCCACCACCACCACCTAAAATGCACCACCACCACCACCACCAAAATGCCCACCACCACCACCTAAAATGCCCACCACCACCACCTAAAATGCCCACCACCACCACCTAAAATGCCCACCACCACCACCAAAATGCCCACCACCACCACCTAAAATGCCCACCACCACCACCAAAATGCCCACCACCACCACCAAAAATGCCCACCACCACCACCAAAAATGCCCACCACCACCACCGAAAATGCCCACCACCACCACCAACCACCACCACCAAAATGCCCACCACCACCACCAAAACCACCAAAATGCCCACCACCACCACCAAAATGCCCACCACCACCACCAAAAATGCCCCACCACCACCACCGAACATGCCCACCACCACAGAAAACCCACCACCACCACCACCAAAAACAGACCCACCACCACCAAACAACAGACCAACATCCACCACCAAAGAACAGACCCATCCACCAACAGACAACAGACCCATCCACCAACAGACAACAGACCCATCCACCAACAGACAACAGACCCATCCACCAACAGACAACAGACCCATCCACCAACAGACAACAGACCCATCCACCAACAGACAACAGACCCATCCACCAACAGACAACAGACCCATCCACCACCAAAGACCAGACCCATCCACCAACAGACAACAGACCCATCCACCAACAGACAACAGACCCATCCACCAACAGACAACAGACCCATCCACCACCAAAGAACAGACCCATCCACCAACAGACAACAGACCCATCAACCAACAGACAACAAACCCATCCACCAACAGACAACAGACCCATCCACCAACAGACAACAGACCCATCCACCAACAGACAACAGACCCATCCACCAACAGACAACAGACCCATCCACCAACAGACAACAGACCCATCCACCAAAAGACCAGACCCATCCACCAACAGACAACAGACCCATCCACCAACAGACAACAGACCCATCCACCAACAGACAACAGACCCATCCACCAACAGACAACAGACCCATCCACCAACAGACAACAGACCCATCCACCAACAGACAACAGACCCATCCACCAACAGACAACAGACCCATCCACCAACAGACAACAGACCCATCCACCAACAGACAACAGACCCATCCACCAACAGACAACAGACCCATCCACCAACAGACAACAGACCCATCCACCAACAGACAACAGACCCATCCACCAACAGACAACAGACCCATCCACCAACAGACAACAGACCCATCCACCAACAGACAACAGACCCATCCACCAACAGACAACAGACCCATCCACCAACAGACAACAGACCCATCCACCAACAGACAACAGACCCATCCACCAACAGACAACAGACCCATCCACCAACAGACAACAGACCCATCCACCAACAGACAACAGACCCATCCACCAACAGACAACAGACCCATCCACCAACAGACAACAGACCCATCCACCAACAGACAACAGACCCATCCACCAACAGACAGACAGACCCATCCACCAACAGACAACAGACCCATCCACCAACAGACAACAGACCCATCCACCAACAGACAACAGACCCATCCACCAACAGACAACAGACCCATCCACCACCAGAGAACAAACCCATCCACCAACAGACAACAGACTCATCCACCAACAGAGAACAGACCCATCCACCAACAGACAACAGACCCATCCACCAACAGACAACAGACCCATCCACCAACAGACAACAGACCCATCCACCAACAGACAACAGACCCATCCACCACCAGAGAACAAACCCATCCACCAACAGACAAAAGACCCATCCACCACCAGAGAACAGACTCATCCACCAACAGACAACAGACCCATCCACCAACAGACAACAGACCCATCCACCAACAGACAACAGACCCATCCACCAACAGACAACAGACCCATCCACCAACAGACAACAGACCCATCCACCAACAGACAACAGACCCATCCACCAACAGACAACAGACCCATCCACCAACAGACAACAGACCCATCCACCAACAGACAACATCCACCAACAGACAACAGACCCATCCACCAACAGACAACAGACCCATCCACCACCAAAGAACAGACCCATCCACCAACAGACAACAGACCCATCCACCAACAGACAACAGACCCATCCACCAACAGACAACAGACCCATCCACCAACAGACAACAGACCCATCCACCAACAGAGAACAGACCCATCCACCACCAAAGAACAGACCCATCCACCAACAGACAACAGACCCATCCACCAACAGACAACAGACCCATCCACCAACAGACAACAGACCCATCCACCAACAGACAACAGACCCATCCACCAACAGACAACAGACCCATCCACCAACAGACAACAGACCCATCCACCAACAGACAACAGACCCATCCACCAACAGACAACAGACCCATCCACCACCAAAGAACAGACCCATTCACCAACAGACAACAGACCCATCCACCACCACCAAACAGACCCATCCACCACCAAAGAACAGACCCATCCACCAACAGACAACAGACCCATCCACCATCACCAAAAAGACCCATCCACCACCACCGAACAGACCCATCCGTCACCAGAGAACATAGCCCATCCACCACCACCGGCTATCCATCATCCACCAGCCTCCATCCGCCACCACCGGACCTTCTCTTCATCCATCTCTCATCTTTTCTTCTTTTTTTTCTGTTTTCTCTTTTTTTTCCTGCATTCATCCATTGTAGAGTCGTATATCATGGATTCACTTTGTTTCTTTTTTTTTATGTATTTTTTTCTATAATTGGTAATATTACAGGATGCATTTCTACTCTGTGTGAAGGTAGGTGACTTAAGAGTTGTCTCTGATAAGGATTAACAAATTCTCACAGGCTACTCCAGGCATAATTCTCCTTCTAAGCTACAGTATTGATTTGATTACTCAAGACCATGATTTATTTTCCTTTTAATTCATTTTGACGGATGGCCAAAGATAAGCTAATTCGATAAGCCTCTACATTAACACTTCATCTAGCTTCTAGAGGGTGGCCATATGGAGCTGTGGATCAATGTTCTTTGAGTGTAATGAATTATAGAGTTTGTAATTGGGCTGTGGTCGCTAGTTGAGAGAGATGTTTGAACAGTAATAATGGGCGAAATGGCTCAATGTTGCGGGTGAATTGGCTCTGTGCTATACTCGTCACAGTGAGAAATGGCTGGTAGGGTATGGAAACCATGAGCATTCCCCAGTGTTGTCTTTTCTTCCAAGAGGTACCTATTGATGTTGTAAATAACTGCCTTAGCTTGGCTATGAAGATGGCCATATGGCTAGCTTGAAGCAGAGGAATGACCCATAGTGAGAGCATGTGTCTGCTACATAAAGAATTCCTCCACTGACGGAGGAAGCGACATGTAGCCCTCCCAGTCCCCACTCATATGCCATGTTTATGATTGGGAGAAACAAAATCTTTATACAGAAAACACCCTTTGATTTAGGGAGGAGGTAGAAGACACCTACTGAAACCACCTATGAGGGTTGGAGACTGGAGAGTGAGAAGGAGACCATGACCAGGCAGTGGTAGGGACTTCTGGTCTCCTTTCTAAGTCTTGGAAGAGTCCATTAGTGAGGAAGTGGTCCCACCAAATTCCCAGCAGCAATTACCGGGCCAAGGGCAGAGACATCTCCTTCCTGCCGTTGGATGTCACGGAGATAGTAGTCCACAAAGACTGAGTGGGTTTTCCAACAGGCTGCTTCTAAGATAGATGCCACAGAACTGTTCTTCCAGAGAAGCATGGAAGTGGCAATTCCTCTTATATCGTGTGCCCGTACCTTGAACAAGGGGCCGAGTTCCTCGGGAAAAGACTCATGAGCCGTCTTGATTGTATCCCGTAGGAAGAAAGAAATAGCAGCCTTAGACATTCGCCTTGCAGGGTCTCTCAAAGACACAAAGAGACTTCGAGGCCGAGAAGCGGAAGCTGTTGCAGCAAGGTAACGTCGTACAGCTCGCACTGGACATAGGAGACGTTCCTCATCCTCTCTTCCCACCACTGAAGAGAGACTTCGAAGAGGGAACTCTCTAGGAACGGGATTAAGAGGGGTTTCTGTCTTAGCTATGAATTCAGGAAGATATGACAGGATAAGATCCTCTCCTCTTGAGGCTATGACCTGAGAAAGGGCATGAAGCTCTCCAACCCTCTTAGCCGTAGCCAGGGCCACCAAAAAGAGGGTCTTCTTAGTCAGATCCCGTAATGAGGCTTGGTGAAGTGGCTCAAATGGAGGACATGTCAGAGCCTTAAGGACCACGTCTACATTCCATGAAGGAGCCCTACAAGGTGGGCGTTGGACTTGCCTTGAACAAGTCTTTATGACCTCGCGGAGAACTGGGTCGGTAGAAAGATCAAAGCCTTTAAGGGCAAATACTCCATTGAGCATGGCCTTGTAGCCTTTAATGGCAGTGACTGACATTCTGCAATCCTGTCTAAGAAAGACCAAAAAATCTGCAATCTTCTGGCTGGTGGGATTAGAGACTGTGTGACCTTCTCTCTTGCACCACTCTCGAAACCTTTTCCACTTGTATTGGTAATTCATAATAGTGGAAGGTCTTTTAGATTTTGCCAGGAATTCCGTAACTCGGGAGGAATAGCCTCTGTGACGAAGGATTCGCTTGACAGTTTCCACGCGGTTAGCTGTAGCATGGGGAGAGCTTGATGGAATTTGCGAACATGAGGCTGACGAAGTAGATCTCTGCGCTGCGGTAGGCACCTGGGAGTGTCTACTGAGGCCTGTATGAGGTCTGGGAACCATTCCCTCTGTGGCCAAAACGGAGCAATCAGAATAACGTTTGTTTGACGTGCCATTCTCAGCTTGTTGAGCACCTTCCTGATCAACGGGAAAGGTGGGAAGGCATAAAGATTTTGATGATCCCAATTGTACAGAAAGGCGTCTGTGGCTACTGCCATTGGATCCCGAAACGGGGGATATGAAGTTTGGTAGCCTGAAGTTGAGCCTTGTTGCAAACAGGTCCACCGTGGGATAATTCCAAAACCTCCATAGGAGATTGCAAACCTCCTGGTGGAGAGTCCACTCTGTAGAGATGATCTGATCCTGTCTGCTGAGGCAATCCGCTAAGACGTTTGCCGAGCCCTTCACGAATTGGGTGAGGATCTGGATGGCATGATCCTCCGCCCACTGTAGGATGGCTTGAGCTTCGGCATTGAGGCTTCCTGAACGAGTCCCGCCTTCTTTTGCCAGATACGACAGGGCCGTAGCATTGTCAGAGAACACTGCCACCGTCTGTCCTCGGACATGATCCTTGAAGTGCAGAAGGCCGAGACGTATAGCTTTGAGTTCTAGAAGGTTGATGTGTAAAGAGAGCTCGTGAGTGGCCCACACACCGCTCACTGAATCGTGTAGAATCGACGCTCCCCAGCCGACGGTGGAAGCATCTGTGTACAGACAAACATCCGGGGAAGCTAACTGAAGGGACTGTCCCAACCAAAGATTGTGGTCCAGTGTCCACCACTGAAGATCGTCCAGGATTTCGAAATCCCAAGGAACTGGAAGGTTGTCTCCGTCGGACTGGCGATCCCAGAATTGGGAAAGGCGAAATTGAAGGCTGCGCATCCTCCGTCTTGCCCCAGGAATTAGATGCAGCAGAGAGGACATGTGGCCTAGGAGGGCTAACCAAGCCTTTGCTGGAGGGACTGAACACTTAGAAAAGTCTTGATTTGAAGTTGTAGATTCTCTAGGCGTTTCTGTGTCGGAAAACCTTCAAAAGAGGAGAGCGAATCTCCATCCCCAAATAAATCCTTGTCTGGGAGGGTGAAAGCGATGACTTTTCCCAGTTTACCTGGATTCCCAGTGATGCACACAGACGGAGGAGGTAACTGGTTGCCTCGAGTGCCGTCTGTTTCGAGTGAGCTAACAGCAGCCAGTCGTCTAAGTAACGGAGGAGGCGAACTCCTTGTTGATGTGAAGCCGCTGAAACTGGACCCATCATCCTGGTAAAAACTTGAGGGGCCGTGGAGAGGCCAAAGCAAAGAACCCTGAACTGGAAGTGACGCCCTCTCCATATAAAGCGGAGAAACTTTCGGCTGTCTGGATGGACTGGGATCTGAAAATAAGCATCCCGGAGATCGATGGCAGTCATCCAGTCGTGTCTGTGGATGGCGGACATAACCGTCCTCACTGTTTCCATCCTGAAGGGAGTGGTAGTCACATAACGATTCAATGTGGATAAATCGAGGATTGGCCGAAAGCCTCCTGTATTCTTGGGCACCACAAAGGAATGACTGTAAAAACCTGGATTTGTAGACGTCTCCTCTATTGCTCCCTTTGTCAAGAGACGTTGGACCTCAGATTCTAGTACCTTGCCCTTCTCGGAACCTGGAGTGTAAGAACGAAACTCCAAAGGTGCCGAGGTGACAGGGGGAAGAGATGTGAAGGGGATCTTGTAACCTTCGCAAAGGATGGAGAGAACCCATGCCTTTGCACCAATTGCCATCCAACTGTCTAGATTCTTGGTCAGACAACCTCCTACTGGAACTTGGGAAGGCGGCCAATCTACTTCCGAAAAAACTTCCCCATCTTAGGGTGAGAAGTAGAAGGAAGAATGGAGGAAGACCTCTAATGCGGCGCTCTTGAACGAGAGACCGGTTCTATGAGCCGTGTGGAAAGCGAAGTCCGATGAGAAGATTCACCAGTGGGCGCCGCGGGACCACGATCCACCAGGGGTGTGCCAGTAGCTGGCTTTGGCTTAACCAGTGCCCGAGCTGCTGCTTGCTGGAAAGAAATGGAAGCAGCCTTATCTGCCACCCGAAGAGCTTCCTTAACCTTATCCTCATCGAAGAGGAAGGCTGAGCCAATAGCTGACTTCCTGAGATCAACCTTGGTAGCAGTCTTAAAAACAGGGGGAAGATGAGAGAGAATCGCCTCCCTTCTCATGGCCTTGACATTAGTTAGAGCAAAAGCCGAATCTTGAGCTGTATCTACCATGGCAAACTGAATGCTGCAGAACAGTTGGTCAGCTAAGAGCTTCTCCTCCTGATCTGGTTGTAAAGAGGAAACCAGTCTGTAAAAGGCGCCAATAGCCCAAAACTGAAAATTCTGTGCCTCACGTTGGCGTGCTAAGATACCTTCCAGGCGAGACATATCTGCATGCTGTACCACCACCTGTTGGTCTTTACCCTTAGTGGTGAGGGCGAGGCTAAGTCTGTATTGAGCTTGGCTGCTTTCCCAGCAAACTCGTGTCCACTGACCCCATAGATCCTCCTGTACCGGCCGGAAGGGTAGTGAGCAAGTGATGGCTGGGAGTCTTCATAAGCACAACGAAGAGCTTTAGTGGCGGCCTGTAGAGAAAAATCCATGGCTGTGCCATAGTGAAGCGGATGTGTTTATCCTTCACCATCCTGACTTCCCCTGGGGGCCCTGGGTGATGAGACCCTTCCTCATATCCAAGAGCTTCCAGAAAACACTGGGCAATATATTCCATCATGGACTGAAAGATCGGAAGGGAAACAGGCTCTCTGTTAACCCTTGTGTCAGCTTCCTCCTCCGAAGAATCTAGGCCGCGATTTTCAAAGTATCCAGAAGAGTGGACACCTGGCAACCCTGGATCTCCTGATGGACCTCGGGTTCTAGTGTGCAGAGAAGATCCTGGATCCTGAAGGGATCCTAGAACAGATCCTGTTGCCTCAGGGTGAGGGGCAACAGGGTGAAACTGTTCATGGTGGAAAGAGGCATAGGAGGTGGCGTCTGTACCTGGCGCTCCTGTGTGCCTTGTGGACCGAGAAGGGGCGGGAAGCATGGCATGGATCACACCCTTCTCAAGCTGTGTGGGCTTGACCGAATCCTCAGTCAAAGCGCCCTGGAGTTGCACAGCAGGACCCTCACCCAGGGTCTGTGGGCAGAAGCGTTGTACTGGACACACACGCCTGTTCCTGCCCTGACCCCGTCCTGAAGGAGATCCTACATGTAGAGGATCCTAATCTCCCCTCACTTCAGGACGGGATCGCTTGATCCTCTATGGATGATCCTTAGGGGTTCTAGAGCGTTTCCCCCCCCCATGGATCCAGCGGAGGGACAGCCTGATCTAATCCTAACTCATTCCCGGGCCTCTCCTGCTCCCGGTTACCCCCCGCCGGCACGTCAGCTAGGAGTGACTTCACACTCTGCCTTGCGCCGAGGCCGGGAGGGGGGTTGGTAGCGGACTGCACCCCACCTTGAACCGAGAGCGAGGGGGTAGCTGTAAGAGAGGCGGTATTAGGAGCTAACCTGCCCTCTACTTCCTTAGACACCATAGCTGAAACCATATCAGGGAAGGAAATATATTTACTGCCTTCCTGAAACCCGAGGAAAGCAGCCAACTCCTTGAAAAAACTTGACTTATCCCAAGGAGACACTTTGGATCCCAGAATCTGAGAAATCGAATCCTCAGGCCCCACTGATCCAGGTACCGAATCCCTGTCTGATCCTGAAGCCGTGGGAGACAGGACCGCGCTACGAGAATCAGAACATTTGGCAAAAGGCTCCTGAGACTGGCCTGAAGGGTTTGAGGCTTTCTTCCTAGCTTTATAGTCTCGCCTCTTCTGTAAAGTCTGTTGGTACTTACGGGAACTGAGCACCCGCCTGGGACTCCACTCAGCACACTCCCGACATCTGTTGTTTACATCACAGAAACCATCACGGCAGACAATACATACAGAGTGCGGATCGTTGTGGGCACTCCCAAGGACTCTCCTGCATCCAGACGAAGCACAGACTCTTCTGACAACATGTGAGGCCGAGAAAAAAGGTGATGAAGAGCCCAGCGGTGAGCCAGCAGCATGGCGGGTTGAATCCTGGCCGCCGCCGACACTGCAGTCACTGCCACGAACAAACTCGACGTCACCGTAAGAAGGAGAAGGCAACGACAAGCCCTCCTGATCCTCCTGATGGCCAGCCATAAAACAAACAGGTCCACGTAGAGAAAACAGCTGGGCAAAAAAAGTTCCAGAGCACTGTAACAAACACGCACTCAAGCGCATCTCAAGAAAGAATGACGTGGCTGGCTGAGGGAGATGGTGTTGCCGTAAGTTGCCAGGGGTTACCAGGGTGGAATACGACGAAAGTTTTGAATGTGGAATAGACGGATGAGTAATAGGGAGCATTGTAAATGTTAATATATAAGAAGCAGGTTATATGTGAAACAAGTTAATTTACTCCCAACCAGGTCTAACTTCAAGGGATGCTGTAAACTTTCCATTAAAGCTAGTTATGATCTCATTGAACATTTCCATTTGTGTCTCACAACTCAAGGGGGCAGTTACAGCCTGCCCTCTAAAGACAAATTTCCTTCTTCACACAAAACTACATCCACTTACCACACATACACTCCTCACTTAAAATTCAAAATTCAAAATGGCAACTCCAAATCCTGCCTTGGAGTACCCTTCTGGGGATGGGACCAGAAATGTCCCCAGGTCGGACTGCTGTCTTGATAAAGACCCTAAATGTCTTGACACCTCCCTTTACTTTATTTTTCACTAACTTCTGCAACATTTGCAGTCTTAGATCTAATTTTCAGTATCTAGAACACCACCTCTCCTCTATACTAAACCTCATCTTCTTTTACTCACCGAAACACAGCTGTCTGAGGCAACTGACAGTAGCCCCTTCTTTGTTCCCTTCTACTTTCTCTATCCTCATTTTTGTCCCAAAGCTGGATGTTGTGTCTATGTACGCAACGACTTAACTTGCTCTCGTGCTCACACTCTTGAATCTTCTGAGTTTTCCACCATCTGGCTTCAGCTCAATAGTCACTCTCTAACTAAATTTATCTGTGCTGTCTATCTCTCCCTTAATTCTCCTGACTAAAGTAAATTCTTTGACTATTTAACTTCCAAAAGTGGAGCACATTCTGTCCATCCACCCTTTCGTGGAAATCTCCATCCTTCGATATTTCAATGCTCACCACCAGCTTTGGCTGTCCTCTCCCTTTACTGACCACCTTGGTGAGCTAGCCTTCAACTTTGCTATCCTTCAAGACCTAGAGCAACTAGTGCTACACTCTATACTCGTATTCTTGACGGTTTTGGAGATACTCCCAACATTCTTGATCCTTTCCTCACCTCTAATCCTTTTGCTTATGCTGTTACCCTATCTTCTCCATTGGGCTCCTCTGTATCTTGCTCTATTTCTCCAGTTCTTCCTCAGGATCCCCCAAAGCGGAGGTGTCTCTGGCGCTTTGCCTCTGCCAGTTGAGGGGACCTGAAGAGGTATTATGCTAATCTTCCCTGGAATGATTACTATTTCCTTGTCAGAGACCCATCTCTGTGTGCTAAATGCATAACAGAAGTGATAGTGTCTAGTATGGAAGCGTACATTCCTCATTCTCAACCTAAACCTTCTAAACCTATACATGATAGAGAGGTTGCCCACTAAGGGTACTTGAGCCTTCCATCTTCTGAATTTCATGGACTTTATATTTCTGTCCAGAATTATGTCAAGTCTGTTCTTCAACTTGCCAAACACTCCTCCATAAATAGTAAATGTCAAAATCTTTCAAACTCCAACTCTCCTTGTGACTTCTGGCATCTGGCCAAAAACATCTCAAATAACTTCACTTCTTCATCTTTCCTCCTTTATTTCATCTTGATGGCACCACTGCCATCTCTTCTGTCTCTAAAGCTGAATTCTTCCCTTATATCTTTGTTTACAACTCCACCTTGGATGATTTTGGGCTTGTTTCTCCCTCTCCTCCTCCCTCTGACTATTTCAGGCCTACAATTATTAAAGTTCTTCGAAATTATGCATTCCATGCCCTCACTGGCCTAAACCCTTGGAAGACTTATGAACCTGGTGGGGTACCTCCTATTGTTCTCAAAAACTGTGCTTCAATACTTGCACCTTTCCTGGCCAAACTCTTTCATCTATGTCTATCGACTTTTACCTTTCCTTCTTGCTGGAAGTTTGCTTACATTGAGCCTGTTCCTAAAAATGGTGACTGTTCTAATCCCTCAAACTACTGTCCTATAGCTTTTGTCTCTTGCTGTCTAAATTTTTTTTTATCTATCCTTAGTAGGAAGATCTGTCACTTCACAATCTTTTATCTGATCGCCAGTATGGTTTCTGTCAAGGTCGCTCTACTGGTGATCTGGCATTCCTTACCGAGTCTTGGTCATCCTCTTTTAGAGATTTCGGTGAAACTTTGCTGTCACGTCAGACATATCAAAAGCTTTTGATAAAGTCTGGCACAAAGCTTTGATTACCAAACTGCCCTCCTACAGTTTCTATCCTTCTCTCTGCAACTTTGTCAAGTTCCCTTTCTGGCTGTGCTATTGCAGCCACGGTAGACAGCCACTGTTCTCCTAAATCTATTAACAGTGGTACTCCTCAGGGTTCTGTTTTGTTACCAACTCTCTATTATTCATTAATGATCTTAACCAAACTTCTTGCCCTACCCACTCCTACGCTAGTGATACCACCCTACTTCTTTCCATGTCCTTTCAGAGATGACCAATCCTTCACAAAGTCATCAGATCATGCAGGGATGCCACAGAATGCCTGGCTTCTGATTTTTCTAATATTTCTGATTGGGGCACAGAAAATTTAATAGTGTTCAATGCTCCAAAAATTAAATTCCTCCATCTATCAACTCAACACAACCTTCCAGACAACTATCCCCTCTTCTTCAATGATACTCGACTGTCTCCCTCATCCACACTGAATATCCTCAACCTGTCCTTTACTTATAATCTTAACTAAGTTCACATCTCAACTCTTGCTAAAATAACTTCTATGAAGTTTTGGGGGCAGGGTTCCACTCACAGTTTTATTAGATTGGGTGGAATCAAAAGCTTTTTGTCTCATCATCTCCTCTCCTTTGACTGACTGTCTTCAGCCTCTTTCTCACCATTGGAATGTTGCATCTCTTTCTATCTTGTATCGCTATTTTCATGCTAACTGCTCTATTGATCTTGTTAACTGCAAGCCTCCCCTTCCCCTGCAGCCTCGTTGCACAAGGCTTTCTTTTTCCTCTCATCCATAACCTGTCCAACTCTCTAATGTAAGAGTTAACCCAGTATTTTCAATCATTTATACCTTTCTATGGTAAACTCTGAAACTCCCTACCTGCTTCTGTATTTCTATCTTCCTACACCTTAATATCTTTAAAGGGGGGAGGTTTCAAGACATTTAAATTGTCCCTGAATTTTTGGATAACTCACTTGAACTTTAAAGGAACTGGCATTTACAGTGGGTCTTTTTTTCTATTTTTTGTTTCCTTTGGCCAGTTGCCCCTCCTACATAAACAAAAGTAATCATAATTTCGGAAATAACTTAGGAAATACACCAGTTTATATAGAAACACAAATGAGAGAAATAAAATTGAGGCCACAGGTTACGTAGGTTGAGTGGGGTTAGAGACAGAAGTAGTACACTAAAATAACGGCGACACGGGGGGAGGAATTCCCCTTTGCCACACCCTACCAGACATTTCTCAATGCGGCGAGCTCCATGCCCCAGTCCATGGTATGGGCGAATGACTCCATGATGTGGATGTATAACTCCATGGTGTGGGCAAATTGACTCCATAAGTCCATGGAGTGGATGAATTGACCTTTGGGTGAAATGACTCCATGGTGTGACGAAATGTCAATAATTATGGCATGTGGGTGAAATGACCAGATACCATGTATAAATTAATATTTCTACTGCTGATGAGTGCTGGATATTGCTGTCGCTTCCAAACCAAGAGATCTGGTTATGTACATGCAAGAGTAAAGGGAGCTAGTGTACTGTTCAGTCTCCAATAGTATCAAAGCATTTTGTAAAAAAAAAAAAAAAAAAAAAAAACATGGAAGAGAATGTTTACATTGGCGCCAAGCCTCAGACCGTAAATCCCACAGAATTCCACAAGGTATTTCACAAGTTCCAAGGACAAAACAACTAACACAAGAAAAATATCGATGGAGAAGGAGATTAGGAGTATGAGGGAAGTCATTGCCAGGATACTTGAAAAATAAGATCAGCTGTTCCAGGGACATGAAGAACTGAAAGTGAAATGTAGTGAGTCAGAGGAAACATTAAAGGTAAACAAAGAAATGAGGTCAGCACCAGCAGAAATAGAAAAGAAGACCCCTAAAGGAAAAGTGAAATAACTATTAGGCAGTGTTGGAAGAGAGTAGGGAGAAGGTTGAGGCAGGGGAGGGAGAAATGAAATTAAATGAATAGAAAAAGGCATGGAAAAAGATTAAGAAGATGAAAAAGTTAACTTTGCTGAAGTGGTTAAACAACAAGTATGAGAAAAAATGAAGGACATAGTACTATAAGTGAATAAAGGAAAAAAAGAACTAGTGAGTGACAGTAGACAAAAAGAAGCGTATGGCTATATATGGACTACAAGAGAAAACCCAGTAAGATTTGAGTTAAAGAGAAAGGAATGGTAAAAGAATTATATCAAAGGTTCATGATGAAGAACAGGACCTAAAGCAGGGGTTCTCAACCTCGGGTACACATACCCCCCGGGGTATGTGAGAGGAACTTTGAGGGTACATGACAGGTTTCTCAAAATACTTCAGTTTTTCAATAACTGCAAACCTGTTTGTAGAAAGTGCCCTACATGTGCTTGGATTTATGTCACTTGAGAGAAAGCTCTCTCGGATTAAAGTTGCCACACAACCTTGCAAATCTATAATATTTAGTTCACTGCCATAATGACCAAAAACTGTGATATAGTTCCATTTTGTTAAATGTTTTACATGCTAGTCACCTAGTGTTTCCCTGTGAAGTACTAGTCCCTGATTATTGATTGATTGATAACTTTATTGTTGTAAGTGTATACAACAAGGGAAGAGGTCGGGTCATACCAGCCACCCTCTAAACATGGGGCAGACAGGATTTAAGTGTCAGTCAGGAGGTGGAGCTGAACCATGTCCAGCCACATGTCTAGCACCAACGTCCTTACTGTCCCCCACTGCCAACCTGGGACAACCATATATGCTTCACCCGAATGAGCTCTTTGGCCACAGCAGTGAGATCAACGTATCAACACTATCTCATAGTGACATACTCATATTAGTCTGTCATAAAGCTTTGATTTCAAAACTGCCCTCTTACAGCTTTTATCCTTCTCTTTGCATCTTTATCTCAAGTTTCCTTTCCGACTGTTCTGTTGCTGCTGTGGTAGACGGCCACTGTTCTTCTAAATCTTTTAATGGTGTAGTTCCTCAGGGTTCTGTCCTGTCACCCTTTTTCCTTCTATTATTCATTAATGACCTTAACCAAACTTCTCGCCCTATCCACTCCTACGCTGATGATACCACCTTACATCTTTCCACGTCCTTTCAGAGACATCCAACCCTTCAAGAAGTCAACAAATCATGCAGGGACGCCACAAAACGCCTGACTTCCAATCTCTCAAAGATTTCCAATTAGGGCAGAGAAAATCTAGTAGTTTTCAATGCCTCAAAAACTCAATTCCTCCATCTATCAACTCAACACAACCTTCCAGACAACTATCCCCTCTTCTTCAATGACACTCAACTGTCTCCCTCTTCCTTCAGAAACACTTGTACATCAGGGGGAGCAACTATTCAGAAACTGGTCCCATACTACAAAATCAAATAAAGATTTGTAATCCTCAGCAACCTCTGACAAAGCCAGCCACCACTTCAAGGTCAGTTCAAGCCTAGACAAAAATTGCAAGAATGACTCCTCACACTGAGCTTTCAAATTCCTGAACTGCCTGCGATAAGAATCCGCATTTGCGTGAAAGGCTTTTAAAAGGGGAATCTTAAGATCTGGGTAACTCTCCGAAATCTCCGGCGACAACCCAACAAATTTTTTGAGCCTTACCTTTTAACAAGGAACCTAAATGTAGCGCCAAGTCCTCGTCTCTCCAATGGTGAAACTGAGCTACTTTCTCAAATCTAGCGAGGTAAGAATCCATATCATCACCTTCAGTAAATGGGAGAACACGTGGTCTAGTCGCCTCTTCTAATGGCCTAGAAGTACCTGAAACAAGGGCTGGTTTTTGCGCCTCAGCCACAGCTAATTCGTGAGCCCGCTGCTTATCACGTTCCTCGCGCTCCGCCCTCTCTTTTTCCGCTTCCCTAGCGAATGCACGGTCTTCTCGCTCAGTGGCTAGCTGAACTAGACGGCCAATCTCCGCACTAGAGAGGTTAGCTGCCTCACCATGCTTAAGAATGTCTTAAATATACGACATGGTGAAGTGGTAATGATTGAAAGAGATCGTAAATGAATCGCTCTCCCGCCAGCCAACACGAGAAAAACCCACGCGTGTTATACCTGGAAGGTGGCAGACAATGGACACTATAGCATTATCCTACTCACTGCGCCAATGTAAGGGGCGAACTAGGGGTGAGCCCAGCGGAAAGGTCTTACAATGGCATGAGTCACCGCCCCTCATGAAAAGTGCTTTGAGTGTCTGTCACCACCCACCAAGGACAACCAAATAAATTGTCACAGTAGTCACATACTTAAACGGAACAAATACAGTGCTCACACACACACACACACATTTTCCTGGAGGAGGTAGTAGACACCTACCGAAACAATAACTTACTCCCAGTGAGATCTAATAGCACTAGTTTAGGAGGTGCTGTGAACCTTCCATTAAAGCTAGTTGTGATCTCGTTGAATGTTTCCCTTTGTGTCTCACAACTCAAGGGGGTAGTCACAGCCTACCCTCTAAAGACAGCTCTCCTTCTTCACACAAAACTACATGCACTTACCACACATACACCCTTCACTCCAAATCAAAATTTAAAAGAAAAATGGTACCCAAAATAAACAACTCCTCGGAGTCCATCTCTGGGGAGGGGACCAAAAATGTCCCCAGGTCGGACACCTCTCCTGTTGAAGACCACAAATGCCTTGACACCTCCCTCAACTTTTTCTACATTAACTTCTGCAACATTCGCGGTCTTAGATCTAATTTTCAATCTGTGGAACACCACCTCTCCTCTCATCTTCTTTTCCTCACCAAAACACAGCTGTCTGAGGCAACAGACAGTAGCCCCTTCTCTGTTCCCTCTTACCTTCTCTATTCTCATTTTCATTCCAAAGCTGGATGTTGCGTCTATGTACGCAACGACTTAACTTGCTCTCGTGCCCACGCTCTTGAGTCTTCCGAATTTTCCACCATCTGGCTACGACTTAACAGTCACTCTCAAACTAAATTCATCTGTGCTGTTTATCTCTCCCCTATCTCTTCTGACTATAGTAATTTCTTCGACTACTTAACTTCTAAAGTGGAGCACATTCTGTCCCTCTATCCTTTCGCTGAGATTTCCAGTCTTGGAGATTTCAATGTTCACCACCAGCTTTGGCTTTCCTCTCCCTTCACTGACCACCCTGATGAACTAGCCTTCAACTTTGCTATCCTCCATGACCTAGAGCAACTGGTGCAGCACCCTACTCGTATTCCTGACCGTCTTGGAGACACGCCCAACATTCTTGATCTCTTCCTCACCTCTAACCCTTCTGCTTATGCTGTCACCCTTTCATCTCCGTTGGGCTCCTCCGATCACAATCTCATTTCTGTATCTTGTCCAATTTTTCCAATCCCTCCACAGGATCCCCCAGAGCGAAGGTGCCTCTGGCGTTTTGACTCTGCCAGTTGGGAGGACCTGAGGAGGTATTATGCTGATTTTCCCTGGAATGATTATTGCTTCCGTGTCAGAGACCCATCTCTTTGTGCTGAACGCATAACAGAGGTGTTAGTATCTGGCATGAAAGCATACATTCCTCATTCTTTTTCTCAACCTAAACCTTCTAAACCTTGGTTTAACTCAGCCTGTTCTCGTGCTATACATGATAGAGAGGTTGCCCACAAAAGGTACTTGAGCCTTCCATCTCCTGAATCTCATGCACTTTATATCTCTGCCCGGAATCATGCCAAGTCTGTTCTTCAACTTGCCAAACACTCTTTCATAAATAGGAAATGTCAAAATCTTTCAAACTCAAAGTCTCCTCGTGACTTCTGGCATCTAGCCAAAACATCTCAAATAACTTCACTTCTTCATCTTTCCCTCCTTTATTTCATCCTGATGGCACCACTGCCATCTCTTCTGTCTCTAAAGCTGAACTCTTTTCTCAAACCTTTGCTCACAACTCCACCTTGGACGATTCTGGGCTTGTCCTCCTCTCCTCCTCCCTCTGACTATTTCATGTCTACAATCAAAATTCTTCGTAATGATGTTTTCCATGCCCTTGCTGGCCTAAACCCTCGGAAGGCTTATGGACCTGATGGGGTCCCTCCTATTGTTCTCAAAAACTGTGCTTCTGTGCTTGCACCTTGCCTGGCCAAACTCTTCCAACTTTGTCTATCGACTTCTACCTTTCCTTCCTGCTGGAAGTTCGCCTACATTCAGCCTGTTCCTAAAAAGGGTGACCGTTCTAACCCTCAAACTACCGTCCTATAGCTTTAATCTCTTGCTTGTCTAAAGTTTTTGAATCTATCCTGAATAGGAAGATTCTCAAACATCTGTCACTTCACAATCTTCTGTCTGATCGCCAGTATGGCTTCCGTCAAGGTCGCTCTACTGGTGATCTTCTGGCTTTCCTTACTGAGTCTTGGTCATCCTCTTTAGAGATTTCGGTGAAACTTTTGCTGTTGCGTTAGACATATCAAAAGCTTTTGATAGAGTCTGGCATAAAGCTTTGATTTCAAAACTGCCCTCTTACGGCTTCTATCCTTCTCTCTGCAACTTTATCTCAAGTTTCCTTTCCGACCGCTCTATTGCTGCTGTGGTAGACGGCTACTGTTCTTCTCCTAAACCTATTAATAGTGGTGTTCCTCAGGGTTCTGTCCTGTCACCCACTCTCTTTCTATTATTCATTAATGACCTTCTTAACCAAACTTCTTGCCCTATCCACTCCTACGCTGATGATACCACCCTACATCTTTCCACGTTCTTTCAGAGACGTCCAACCCTTCAGGAAATTAACAGATCACGCGGGGACGCCACGGAACGCCTGACTTCCGATCTTTCTAAAATTTTCGATTGGGGCAGAGAAAATCTAGTAGTTTTCAATGCCTCAAAAACTCAATTCCTCCATCTATCAACTCGACACAACCTTCCAGACAACTATCCCCTCTTCTTCAATGACACTCAACTGTCTTTCTCTTCCACAATGAATATCCTCGGTCTGTCCTTTGCTCATAATCTTAACTGGAAACTTCACATCTCATCTCTTGCTAAAACAGCTTCTATGAAGTTAGGTGTTCTGAGGCGTCTCCGCCAGTTTTTCTCGCCTCTCCAACTGCTTACTTTGTATAAGGGCCTTATCCGTCCCTGTATGGAGTACTCTTCGCATGTTTGGGGGTTCCAGTCACACAGCTTTGCTTGATAGGGTGGAATCGAAAGCTCTTCGTCTCATCAACTCCCCTCCTCTGACTAACTGTCTTCAGTCTCTTTCTCACCGCCGAAATGTTGCATCCCTTTCTATATTTTATCGCTATTTTCATGGTAACTGTTCTACTGATCTTGCTAACTGCATGCCTCCCCTCCTCCTGCGGCCACGCTGCACAAGGCTTTCTTCTTCCTCTCATCCCTATTCTGTCCAACTCTCTAATGCAAGAGTTAACCAGTACGCTCAATCATTCATCCCTTTCACTGGTAAACTCTGGAACTCCCTCCCTGCATCTGTATTTCCAAATTCCTACAACTTGTCTTCTTTTAAGAGGGAGGTATCGAGGCATTTGCTCCCCTAATTCTGGCTGACGGTTTTGGCACTTTATCTACTCTTTGGAGAGCCAGCGCTCAAGTGGGCTTTTTTCTAACTTTATTTTTTTTGCCCTTGGCTGGCCCTGTTCCCTACGTAAAAAAAAAAAAAAAAAAAAAAAAATATATATATATATATATATATATATATATATATATATATATATATATATATATATATATATATACACACACACACACAAGGAAGAACTCACTGCAACACCTAACACCACGGCACATACACCACAACACATACACAGCACCATACATACACCAGAACGCAACACAAACACAACACACACGCACACGTACACACAAGGTAAAACATGCACACAAGATAGCGCACACGGACACAACAAGATAGCACACACGCACACAAGATAGCACACACGCACACAAGATAGCACACGTGGGCCAGCCACGTAGTATCTACGCCAGCCACTCTGGACGACGCCACTCCAGTGGACACCCAGGCCACGTAGTACTTATGCCGGACACCACACTGCGCCGGTCACTGTGCACGATGTCCAGTACAGACGAGAGTAGAGACAAGGGGGTAGGAAACAGTTCCTAGCGAACTGGCTGCGTACATAACACCCACAGCTCTGATCGTCACCCCGGCAAGCTATAACGCGCCGACAAGCTGCGCTGGTTCCCGCTCGTTGCCTTCTCACTCAGAGTCCTGTGGCGTCTCGTGACAGGCAAGACAGCCGGCGCCTTCTCGTGACTCCGTCGCAACGTGCTGGAGTGAGCCCTCTCTCTCTCTCTCTCTCGGTGCGACACACCACACAGCCAGACGCGAGCCACAGTCACACACACGAGACCGTTTCCCTACTGGAAACAGTACCACGATACCCAATTAACACAACAGTAAATCCCAAATGATATAATAACCCAAAACTAGAACCCACGAACGGTAAATAAAAATGAACGAGAACACTTACATTATAAGAAAGCGGGGAAGTAACGTACTTTAACCTGTACAAGACACCGATGAGAGCCAGGAGGTACTACATGAGCCTGTTTGGTTATGTCGGGGACATCACCATGTGCAATGCCTGGATGCTATACAAATGGGACTGTAAAGCCCTTAAAACCACAAACATGCCTCTCAAGGACTTCAGGTAGGATGTGTCCAGATCCCTGAAGTGTAAGAGTGCCTCAAGACACCGGTGTAGCAAGAAAATTTTCCCCCCTGACTGTAGTTCCCCTGGGAAAAAATACATGGGCTTCCTTTTACTTTTCAGTAACCACTGTATTCGTTACATTACGCAGTTTTGTGTACGGTGGAATTGACTGACGTACAAAACGTCTCCTTCCCTACCTTTATTTAACCTAGGCTCTTTAAATTTCTCCCCCGGGAAAATTGGTCTGGGCTGTTTTTCCCTGGGGGGAAATTACAGACACAGGATATATTTCCTCCCTCTTGGCCATTTCACCCCTTCACACAAAAAATCATACCACCGTTCTCAAGTCACCAAGGGCAAGAATTGTAATGCTTATGATGTATGTAAATGTGAAAGGAAAATATATGTCATATGGCACTATGGACAAGGGAAGGGGGAGACAAGAATAAAGGTAGGGAAGGAGACGTTTTGTACGTCAGTCAATTCCACCGTACACAAAACTGCGTAATGTAACGAATACAGTGGTTACTGAAAAGTAAAAGGTAGCCCTTTTTTTTTTTTTAAGATATATCATTTCAAGATTACAAATGGAAGTTGAAACATATTACCATAACATTATTAAAATTCAAGGTTAAAATGCTGTCTCCCAAAGGAGACTTAAAAATCTGTAAATAGAACCAACGTTAAAATTTATTTCCTATTATAAAGTTAAAAATCTTTAAAGGGAACTTCATACTGGGTTGGGTTACATTTGCAGCAGCTCCACGATGCCTTGAAATTTTCTGCAGATCCAAGGCAAGCAGTGTGGTACCATTCCATCTGCAGTGATTTCCGCACATTCTGGACAAACCCATGCTCCAGGAATGTCGTCCTCTTTAGCTTTGATAGTAGCGTGAAGCGTCGTAACTGCATCATCATCCATGTACTTGTAAATTGCATGAAGGTTTTCCTTATTAGTGACAAGAATACCAGGAAGCTTTTCTGGTCTTGTCTCTATTTCTTTTGTTATAGTCTCTCCATCTATTTCCACTCTTGTAGCAACTTCTTCATCTGCAAACATGAGTAAAATTGTCCTTTCTCTTGCTGAAATACTTCGATTCAGTGTTTGCCGAGATTGCCCCTGCTTTTTCCTGTTCGTGGTGTATTCTTGATCTTAGTAGTTGTCCAGATCTTGTCCATCTCTGCTTCTTGCACCATCGTGTTTGTACAGCTTCAAATTTACCACGTGATATGCATTTCTCAGTTCTTTGCCTGTTGAGAGATTTTTCAGTTTTGCACGTCCTTTTCTTTGCAGAGAAACAACTTCATAAGGGCCTATGTACTTTGTTTCTAATTTTCCTCCCATTCGGTGATTATTTTTGTTGTTTTTCAACAGTACTAATGAGTCCTCAACTATTTCACTTGATTTGCCTGTATGTCTCTTATCATAGTTCTTCTGTCTACTTTGAGATTTTGCAATGTTCATCGCCATTTTTTCCTCAGCTGCCTTCTTTTCTGACACTACTCTCTTTGTTAACTCTTTAATAGTTTCTTCTGTCGTTGCTCATCTTTCACCTGTGATCCAGTGTCTAAGTAGATGGGGAGTACTGGATCTCTCCTAAACATCGCAGTGAAAGGGGCAACACCAGTGCTGGCGTGAAAAGATGTGCGATATCCGAACAGGATTCTTTTTATGTGCACATCCCAGTCGTTTTGCTTTTCATTGACGCATTTCATAAGAGCTCTTTCAAGTGTCTGATTGAAACTCTCCTGCAGTCCATCAGTTTGAGGGTGATAGGGTGAAGCAATTTTGTGATTAATTTGCAGCTTTTCACAGAGGATGTCATTCAGTTGATTTACAAATTCGCGGCCTTGGTCAGTAATAAGTGTTTCAACACAACCAATGTCACACATGGCATCTAAAAAGAACTGGGCCATTTCTGCTGCAGTTTTTTGCTTTAGAGGTGCAGCAGCTGGGAATTTTGAGAAGTAATCGGTCATTGCTAATGTAACAGTGTCCTCTTTCTGTTTCGGGTAAGGGTCCAATCAAGTCCATTCCCACCTGAGACCACACTTTTTCTGGAACAGGTACTGGATGCAACTCAGGAGCTTGCATTGAGGGCTTATAGGCTGCTTTCTGGCATTTGTCACATTTTGAAATGTAATCAATGACAATTTCTTTAATGCCTTTAACAAAATATTTAGCAGTTATCTTTCCAACTGTTTTATCTCTCCCAACATGTGCTCCCCCAAACCCCTCATGGCAAGCTTTGATAACTCTGCTCACTTCCCGCTTTCATAACACTTGGAGTAGCTGAACTTCACCCTTCCTGCGTTGTTTATGCATCAAATATCCCTCTTGAACACAAAATGGCTCGCACTTCTTTCTAATATCACGTTTTTCTTCTTTGTTTAGTCCATCAGGGTACTTTCCACTATCCAGGTATTGGAAGTATGTGTGGTAGGTGTACTCCTCCATGTTCAGATACACCTGCTGCTACCCTTACTACTGCTCAGAGTAATCTGGCACTCAGTTGCTCCCTATCGCCTGTTGTTGGCTTTGTTTCTTTTTTTTTTTCTTAATGCTGAAATCCCTGTCTCGCTGCGTTATCGAGAGGAAAGGCGGCCCTTGGCGGCGTATTGCCGGGGTCGCGGCCTCACGCTAACTCAAACCACCCTTCTGGGTGACGAACATCCGGATGTGGTCGATAGACTGATGATTTATCTGACTGAGACCAATTTAATCAGAGAGTTGTGATTTATGTGTATATTTTATGTTATTTATTCTCCACTCTGTAAATATTTGAAAATATATATGTATGTATGTAAATAAAAGTATGAAAGCGTGTATGATTCCAATTTTGCGTGATCTAATGTAAATGTTTTCCCTTCATGTATATATGCAATACGTAGTGATGCTACGTAGCCACCCTGTGTGGTGTGAGTTATCCCTCCCTTCCCCATGCCCTGACAAAGGACAATAGTTTTGAGATAAGTATAGGATCCTTGTGTGAATGAAGCGTGCATGAGTATGTGTGTGGATATTTTATGTTAACATTAAAACAAATAAACAAAAATAGGTTAAATTAAAATAACTATATAAATAAAATAAATCAATAAATAAACCAATTAAAAAACTGTATATATGTAAAATAAAATAAAAGACCTAATTTTAAAGAAATATGTCACAAAAAAACAATAAAATAAAAATGGCCTAATACCCAAGACAAAAGATGGCAAAAAAAAAAAAAAAAAAAAAAAGTCTCGCGATGATCGAATCACTGTATTGTTAGGCTTCAGTGATTTGCCAGTTTGCCTCGTTATATTAGGCCGCTCTCACACCAAGCGTGTATGGAGTTTGGAGTGAGTGCATTGTGTCATATTTGTTGAGATAATAAAAAAATAAATAAATAAAATGATATATATATATATATATATATATATATATATATATATATATATATATATATATATATATATATATATATTTTATTTATTTATAATATATATATATATATATATATATATATATATATATATATATATATATATATATATATATATATATATATATATATATATATATATATATATATATTATTTTTATTTATTTTTTTATTATTTCAACAAATATAACACAATGCACTCACTCCAAACTCCAAACACGCTTGGTGTGAAAGTGGCCTAATATAACGAGGCAAACTGGCAAATCACTGAAGCCTAACAATACAATGATTCGATCATCGCGAGACAAATTTTTTTTTTTTTTTTTTGCCATCACCCTGTCTTGGGTATTAGGCCATTTTTATTTTATTGTTTTTTTTTGTGACACGGAGTCCAAATACTCGTCGCAGACAAGTCTGGCGGACGACAACTACGCACCACTGGCCGACATGAAGCCTCTCAGCATTCAATAGTGTGTGTGGCTACTACCACTACAATACAGTATACTACTGAAACTATACAAAAGATGGTGGGGGCACACAGCCGCCCACCAAACCCCACTGGTGACTACAACCACCAACAGCAAAAACAGGACGAACCAACAACACGTCCTCCCGCGCCGCTCCACCCGAGTGGACGAACGCACGAGAAATGCAGCCAAACTTACTACACCTCTCTCCCAGAGCAACAAGCCCGTTGCTCTAACAGTCACGGTCTGCCCAGTAGCAAGCCAGCTACTCAACAGGAGGGCACAACTCCCAGACCGATGACTAGCGAGTACTGGTAATGCACAGTCCAGCCACACGTGTCTCTTACTGTGTTAACTCCGCTGAAGACTGGCCGGTACTATAAACAGTATACCACTGATACCACACCAACAATGGTGGGGGCACACAGCCGCCCACCAAATCACACTGGTGACCACGGCCACCAACAAAACGATAATCAGGACGAGACAGTAACGTGTCTCTCCGCGTCGCCACTCACAAGAGGGGATGAACGCAAAAACACGGGAAATGCAGCCAACCCTACTACACTTCCCTTGGAACAACAAGCCCGTTGCTCCACACTGTCACGGCCAAACCAGCAGCAAACCAGCTACTCAAAAAAGAGGGCACAACTCCCAGACCGAGACTGGTGAGCACCCAGAACAGCCCAGCAACACGTGTCTCCACCCTGTGCCAGAAACCAAGAGCGCACGTGTCCGTTGAAGACTGGCTGGTTACTGATGTGAAGCTTGCAGGCACACAAAATGGTGGAGAGAGGGAGGCGGGTTGTCTGCTCAGCAGAACAGCCCGAGGGGGCCGCGATGGGTAGCCATAGGCTACACATATAATGAAATAATAATTTAAAGGGGGTTAAGACGGTGCCCATCACACGCTCTCCCTTAAAAGAAAAAATTTTGGAAACAAAACATTTACAAATTTTTTTTTTTTTTAAAGGCCTGGAACTGATTAAAGGGAAAGGCCCCGGGACAGACAATTGGCCACAACATTGTCTGCTCCTCTTATTTATCTTACTATGACATTGTACTCCTGGGCTCACTCGGTATGGGGGCCGTTTGACAGGCTTTTCATCCCCAACATCAATATCGTGTTCTATCAACTGTGTCCTGCCCGGGACACTGCTAAACACAGAGGAGTACTTCCTCAGCCGCCGAAGCAACTCATCTTGCTGATCCCCTAAATGTTCAACCTTCTCTTTCAAGAGATGGAGGCTATTCCGTTCCCACTGCCCTGTAGGAACAACAGGTTCAGGCCCAATAACTTCTGGAGCCTCTCCCTCCCGGCAGAAAAATAAAACTGAAGATGCCTCTTGCACGGCAGAACTAAAAGAGCCCTTCTGGCTAGTAGAACGAAAATAGGGCTTCAGCATGTTAACGTGACACAGCTGGTCAGGAGTGACCACCAGGTAGTCGAGGTCACCTACCTTCTTCTCTATAACATAGGGGCCACTATAGTGGGCAGCAAGCGGCTGGCCCTGAAGTGGTAACAGCACAAGCACTTCATCTCCAGGGGCAAAACTCCGATACTCGGCCCTTCGGTCATAATACCCCTTCATACTCTGCTGGGCCTTACACAGGTGGGCCTGCGCCACCTCTAATCCCTTGGCTAATCTCTCGACTGCTCATGAGGCTCTTAAGCAGTGAGACAGGGCGCTCAGGCGACGGCTGACACCAAGCCTCCCGAACAACGTCGAGCGGTCCACGCACTCGGTGTCCAAACACTAGCTGATTGGGTGAGAAACCCAAGGACTCAGTGGGCGCTTCTCTCACCGCAAATAAGACAAAGGGACACCCTCGTCCCAATCCTTATCTCTCTCCATGCAGAAACTCTTGAGCATGGTCTTGAGAGTTTGATGATGTCTCCAGGGCTCCCTGAGACTGCGGATGATAAGCACTGGACACAATATGCTTGATCCCCACGCAGTCATCGTATCCTTAAACAACTTTGAAGTAAAGTTGGTCCCTGATCGGACTGCAGCTCTGCTGGCAATCCAAAGTGTGTAAAGAAGGTTAACAAAGCCTTCAGCACCACCTTAGAGTGAGTGCTTCTCAGGGAATTGCTTCAGGGTACCGCGTGGTAACATCCATTATGGTCAACAAATACTTGTGACCAGCCCTGGTAGTAGGCAGAGGACCTACTATATCAATCAAAACCCTCGTGAAGGGAGGATCAACAGCAGGGATGGGGTGGAGTGGCGCCACAGGGGGTGTCTGATTAGGCTTGCCCACCACTTGACAAGTGTGGCAGCACTTAAGAATCGTGGCTACTTCTCCAGACATGCTGGGCCACCAAAATTACGACGCAGGCGAACGACGGTCTTTCGGATGCCCAGGTGTCCAGCCATGGGCCCCTCATGTGCCAACAGCACAAGTGCCTCACGCAGCTTCTGCGGCACGACTACTTGCAATAACTCACCACCGTCACTCTCCTGCCATCTACGACACAACACCCTTGGTGCAAAACAAACTCCTCCCTGCCCTCCAACTCCTCACTTCCCTCACCCACTTGAGCAAAGAAGGAGGCCAACGCCGGGTCCTCCTGCTGCCTACGAATGAGCTCTGCAGGCTCTAGCTGGGTAAGAGAAAGGGGGACTATAGGGTCATGGGGTTGAGGCAACGCTGCAACCCTACGTTCCACACGGCCTCGAGGACGGAGAGCTGGCCCAGGCTGCTTCGCTCCTGCCATGTGATCCAGTGAGTCCTCAGAAGGATCATCACCACCAGCCAGGCAGTCACCAGGCAAGGGAACAGCTCGCTCCCTGCCTCCACTGTAGCGAGCAGCTACTAGCCTAGGCAGCGACGGCAGTGAAAACCGTGGTGGCAGGTCAGGAACTGATTTATTGGAGTACATCGGTTATATATATACCTTTCCGCTGGATCACAGGTAGCCAATCACGTGACTGATCAGAACTGGACATGTTGGCCAATCAGGAAACGGATCGGAGGAGAGGTAGTGCTGGACACGCTGGCCAATCCCGAACCAGATCACCGCAGGCCTGGCTGGGCCATGATCCGCCAATGGCGAGCGTCCCTTGCTAGCCCTGCGCTCCCGTGATCCCAGCTGTCAGTTGTGGGTGCGAGGCGCAGCCACAATACTCCCCCCCCCCTTAGCAAAGATGCCTAGGGGCACAAGAGAGCGGACGGCCAGCCCTGGAGAGCTGAACAGGAAGTGGGTCATCATCCTGCAGATAAGCCAGCTTGAGGCGGTCTATGGAGACCCAATCATCAGCGCCCTTAATCCGCAGCAGGAAAGCCTTCTCCTTCCGTGTGACAACTTCATAGGGGCCAGTGTAGGGAGGAGTTAGGGGCGGCCTGCTGGCATCCGTGCAGAGAAAAACATACTTCGTAGTATGGAGATCTCGGGGGATGTAGCGGTGGCCGGGCGTCCTGTACGTTTGCTTGCATGGAGCGAACTTCCCGACGATGCGACGCAGCTGAGCCAAGTCGTCACAGGAGGAAGCATCGGGGAAGAACTCGCCTGGAACTACAAGGGAGTCGCCGTAAACCATTTCCACAGAGGAGACACCAAGTCCTTCCTTCGGGGCAGTGCGAAGGCCGAGGAGCACCCATGGAAGCTGCGAAGACCACGTCGCGGAACGGCACCGGGACATCAGGGCAGCCTTCAGGGTCCTGTGAAAACGTTCCACTATCCCATTAGCTTCTGGGTTATAAGCCGTGGTGTGATGAATGCCGACTCCCAGCAGCTCACCCATGGACGTCCACAGCTGTGAAGTAAAAGAAGGGCCACGGTCAGATGTGATATGATCAGGAACGCCGAAACGTGACTCGGTGCCCTCCGGCAGATGCCCAGGCGCTCCAATTCGGCAAAAGTCTTCTTCGCCGCGGCGAGTTTGTCGGGGCCCAACCGGCGAAACTTGAAGAACACCAGAGGACCAGACGTCTTGATGTGGTGGTAGACGCCGTGCTTGGCAAGAGCCCGCGGGCATTGACGAGGCTCAGGCTTGAAAACGTCCGGGTAGGAATCACGGAGGTGAGTGAAGGCATCTGCGGCATCAATCACATGAACGGTGGGGGCGTCCGGGGCAGCGGTGATGGGAATAGTGGCAAAGGCAGCTGTATCGAGCAACCTAGCACCGGAGACGTCCACGAGGAGCTGGTAGTTGGCCAGGAAATCCGCACCCAGGAGAGAGAGGGTAACGTTGGCCACCACGAAGCTCCAGCCATATGTGCGGTCGCCAATCTGGATGGCGAGGTGCTGGCGGCCGTATGTCGGAATCGGTGTGCCATTGGCCGCCGTAAGTCTGACGTCGGGCTGCGGTAGGTGGTGCTTCCTCCACCGAGAGGCTGGCAGAAGGGACCGGCCAGCGCCAGTATCCACAAGAAAGCGGACGCCGTTCAAAGGGTCGTGGAAAAAGAAGGTAGAGGTGCCTCCCGGGGCCGCCGCAACAGGCGGCGGCCGCCTCACACGTTTTTTGGCCAGGTGCAACCAGCCTTGCAGTTCCTGGCGCCAGGACCAAATCGGGCATGGAAATAGCACAAGCCATCGATGAACCTCCCACTTGGTTGCTGCTGGCGGGGGTGAGGCCGAGTGCCGAGATGCTGCCGTACAGGAGGTTGGCGAGAACGAACAAGTGTGACGTTGAGCGCTGCGATGTCGTTGTCCCAGGACTGTGTTGCAGTAGACGAGGGCATGGCGTTGATGTGGCGACCCACCGCGGCCTGGGCGTCAAGCAAACGATCGACCATCTGCTGCAGGCTGTCTTCGTCCATCTCCTCAGCATTGGGGATGACTGCACAAATAGATTCAGGAAGGAGGAGAAGCCACAGTGCTCGCAGGAGGTCCAGCTTCCTCTCTGATCCATCTGCTGCAGGGGGCAGCCGTGCCAGGGCTTTCATTTCGAGGAGGGCCTCAGACGGCCGCTGGTCACTGAGGGGCTGTTTGGAAAGGTTCAGGAGCTGTGAAACTCGCGACGCTGGGGACGGAGTGAAGCGTTGCAGAAGGAAACTCTTGAGGTCACTGTACTCGATGGCGCCATCGCCCTTACATAGCAGCCACTCCGAGATGCGGGGAAAGAGATCGTCAGGGAGGGAGGCGAGGACGTAGTCAGCCTGGATTGTCGCACTAGTAAGTCTCTTCAGCCGGAATTGCACCTCTGCTCGCCGGAACCACGTGGGAGCGTCGAGCACGGAGAAGGTGGGGAGCTTGACCTGTGCGACGGCGGCCGCAGGGACAGCTCTTGCGGCGGAAGGAGAAGAGGGTGGTGTGACGCCGTCAGCCATGCCGATGAGTGCGAGGAGTCACTCCGGGGTCACCACTGTAGTGAACAGCTACTAGCCTAGGCAGCGAGGGCAGTGAAAACTGTGGTGGCAGGTCAGGAACTGATTTATTGGAGTACATCGGTTATATATATACCTTTCCGCCGGATCACAGATAGCCAATCACGTGACCGATCAGAACTGGACATGTTGGCCAATCAGGAAACGGATCGGAGGAGAGGGAGTGCTGGACACGCTGGCCAATCCCGAACCAGATCACCGCAGGCCTGGCTGGGCCGTGATCCGCCAATGGCGAGCGTCCATTGCTCGCTCTGCGCTCCCGTGATCCCAGCTGTCAGTTGTGGGTGCGAGGCGCAGCCACACCATGATGCTCTACAGGGGGAGAAACTTCCAACTCCCCCGCAGAACTGGAAATCTCCCCACCCTGGGCGCCAACTTCCAACAAACTGCCTGACTTATCATGCTGGGGCCTGTGCTGAACATCAGAGCCCTCAGCCTCCACACCAGGGAGCAACTCAGCACAAATGCTCCCTCCGGAGTGCTCTGCAGAGTGAGGATAACCATCAAACAACTCAGCTACACCCAACACTCCGTCCTCACTCTCAGCAACAACTCCCAAAGTCGAGTCTGGTGCATTAACGAGTGACTCCACACCGTCACCGTCAGCCTCTACACCTGAACTCAATGGTGAGCCCAACACTGGCTCCACCACATCAGCACTGTTACTCCCATCTGGAGTTAATCCCACCTGGCTGCCAGCAACCTCCTGGGTAGTAACAGGTTCTCTCTCAGCCCGGCGGGCCTGAGAGTTGGTAATAATGTTCACAAAGTCTTGCACCACTGGCCCAGACTCTTCAGCAACCTCCTCCTCATCAGAGGTAGGGATCCATACACGACCACCAGCAAAATCATTCCTAAGCAGGAAGTCCACTCCTGTGACTGGCAGTTCGTCTGCCACTGCTACCTGAGTCGTAGCAGTGACAAGAGGACATGACAGCGTCACCTCAGCCGTCACGAACTCCTCCACAGTGTTAAGTCCACGACACAACACTGCCTGGCTAGATGTCACCTTCTTCCCAGTGACATTTCGGCACACTGACTGCTGTGCTCCCGTATCACGCAGTACAGTGACGGGATACTTGGTGCCATCAATCTCAACAGTGCCTCCACACAGGAAAGGACGGCACCAGTCAAGCTCACTATCCTTAACAACAGCGGGCGAGGCAACAGGGGGAGGGACAGGCGGGCCAACCTGCTCTCTCTCCTCCAAACACAACTCAGGCACACGCCGTGCCTTCTCACTTCTAAAGCTTGAAGGAGCAGTCAACTCATCACCACAAACTTGATCTGGCCACACCAACAAGGCAACTGGTTTCTGCGAGGACTTGGGAGTTTCAGCTGTTACTAACTTTGGGCAATTGAACTTAAAATGCCCTTTTCCTCGGCAGTGATAGCACGTAGGCTGGTAATCATACTTGGGAGTTTTAGGGACCGCCTTCCCCGCCGTCCCATCCTTCGCAGAAGAAGGAGGGGTGGGGGCCTGGGGCTTTCCAAAACCCATCTTACTGCCGAATCCAGTATATCGCCTAAAATGGCCTGGAGAGCCCGAGGAAGAACTGCCACCACTCCCTGGGCCTCCCTTAGGACCACCTTCCTTATGACTCCAACTCCCAGGCTGCTGCACAGGACGGTGGGCCAACACATAATCATCAGCCCATGTAGCAGCCTCCTTCAAAGTCCTAAACCTCTTCTCCCTCAACAGAGGTACCAGCTCTTTATCAGCAATATCAATGAACTGCTCCATAACTACTAACTCCTTCAAAGCCTCGAGAGAGTCAACACCCTCGCTTGTAATCCACCTCTCAAACACTTGCTCCAGTGAACCAGCACACTCGAGGTAGGAGTCACTTGCTCGCTTCCTCTTTCCTCTGAATTGCAAGCGATAGGCTTCTGGTCGCAGCTCATATGCCCGCAAGATGTCAGCCTTAAACTCCTCATAGTCATCTAGAATCTAGATCATCAGCTGACATTTTATCATAAACTTCCAAGGCTTTTCCCTTGAGTTTATTCACGACGAAGCCTACCCATCTCTCTCGAGACCAAGCAAACTCCTTGGCTTTCCTCTCGAAGCAAACAAACTCTTTAGCCTCATCAAATTCAGGGACTAGCTGGAGACTTTGAATTAAAGTACGCTCTACACTCTGTTCTCCTCCTCCTCCTACACTACCAACAACTCCAGGCGTACTTACTGCATGGCGAGTTCTCTCCCACTCCAACTCTCTATCTTTATCTGCCCTTTCTCTCTCCATCTCCATTCTCATCATCTCCATCTCTCTAGCCTCCTTCTCTGTTGCTAGTCTCTGAATTTCTCGTTTCTCCTCCGCAGCTAGTCTGTTTGACTCTCGTCTCTCTTCCGCAGCTAATCTCTTCAACTCTCGCCTCTCTTCTGCTTCTATCTCCATTTTCCTCATTTCCAGCTTTAATCTCAGTTCCTCCAGTCTGGCAGCTGACTGGACACTATCAATACTGTTTGCGGAACTAGATCGTCGGGAGCCTTCCCTGCTTCCGATACTTCTGCCAGGGCTAATATGTCCCACGTCACCTTCACTGGGACCGCCACGTCCGTTATCATGAGACATACGTGCGTCCTCACTGACCCCACGCGCGGCCAACGACTCATCATACCCACGTGGTGAGTCTCGCCGGCTCACACTCGCATCCTCACCCTCCACTGGTGAGGTGAAAAAGCCAGTAACTCTCTCCATGGTGCTCACAAGGACTCGTTCTCACAAACAATAAAATAATATAAGTAATAATACCCCACACAATACACTACACCACTATAAAAGCACTTGGTTTATCCTGGCGAGGTCGCCACTTTTATGTTACGTACGCCACACGGCTGCGGTTAACTGCTACAGCTCACTAGAGTGTTATTCTGGCAAAATCGCCAACTTTGTTACGGTCAGTACAGTGGGGATTATAAAACACTCCACAGAGTCCCCACTACTATAACTCACAGCCACTGTAACCCTCAGGTTCTTTCAAGGTCGCCAACAGTGTATAATTTCCCCCACTGTAAGGGAATCTCCTCAGCAACTCCTTCTCCTCCTGTACCCAACTAAGTAGATTTTATAAATGGTAGATGTTATGTGTACCAGGGCGAGGCCTTAATACCCCCTAGAGAAACCGCCCACAAGGACAATTCCACCCACTTCTCTATGAAGTATTAATGCCTCTCCGCACGCCTTGTCCACAGACTGTGATAACTCACAGACCGGAACAACACGCGCGGTATATTATATTACTATACTATTCTACTATAACAAGTGCTTACTAACACCTGTCAGACTGACATCCCTGGCCTACTACTACTGCAATATATGATGTGTACAGCACATCCAGTGATGTACACACAAGCCCAGACACCACCTACGGGTGACACCAGCTATACACGGAGTCCAAATACTCATTGCAGACAAGTCTGGCGGACGACAACTACGCACCACTGGCTGACATGAAGCCTCTCAGCATTCAATAGTGTGTGGGGCTACCACCACTACAATACAGTATACTACTGAAACTATACAAAAGATGGTGGGGGCACACAGCCGCCCACCAAACCCCACTGGTGACTACAACCACCAACAGCAAAAACAGGACGAACCAACAACACGTCCTCCCGCGCCGCTCCACCCGAGTGGACGAACGCACGAGAAATGCAGCCAAACTTACTACACCTCTCTCCCAGAGCAACAAGCCCGTTGCTCTAACAGTCACGGTCTGCCCAGTAGCAAGCCAGCTACTCAACAGGAGGGCACAACTCCCAGACCGATGACTAGCGAGTACTGGTAATGCACAGTCCAGCCACACGTGTCTCTTACTGTGCCGAGAACGTACGTGTTAACTCCGCTGAAGACTGGCCGGTACTATAAACAGTATACTACTGATACTACACAACAGATGGTGGGGCACACAGCCGCCCACCAAACACACTGGTGACCACGGCCACCAACAAAACGACAATCAGGACGAGACAGTAACGTGTCTCTCCGCGTCGCCACTCACAAGAGGGGATGAACGCAAAAACACGGGAAATGCAGCCAACCCTACTACACTTCCCTTGGAACAACAAGCCCGTTGCTCCACACTGTCACGGCCAAACCAGCAGCAAACCAGCTACTCAAAAAAGAGGGCACAACTCCCAGACCGAGACTGGTGAGCACCCAGAACAGCCCAGCAACACGTGTCTCCACCCTGTGCCAGAAACCAAGAGCGCACGTGTCTACCTCCGCTGAAGACTGGCTGGTTACTGATGTGAAGCTCGCAGGCACACAAAATGGTGGAGAGGGAGGTGGGTTGTCTGCTCAGCAGAACAGCCCGAGGGGCCCGCGATGGGTAGCCATAGGCTACACATATAATGAAATAATAATTTAAAGGGGTTAAATATGCCTCATATATATATATATATATATATATATATATATATATATATATATATATATATATATATATATATATATATAATAATATGATGGAAAGAAACCCTGCTACTCCTGACACCCACCCAACCCATATATATATATATATATATATATATATATATATATATATATATATATATATATATATATATATATATATATATATATATATATATATATATATATATATATATATATATATATATATATATATATATATATATATATATATATATATATATATATATATATATATATATATATATATATATATATATATATATATATATATATATATATATATATATATATATATATATATATATATATATATATATATATATATATATATATATATATATATATATATATATATATATATATATATATATATATATATATATATATATATATATATATATATATATATATATATATATATATATATATATATATATATATATATATATATATATATATATATATATATATATATATATATATATATATATATATATATATATATATATATATATATATATATATATATATATATATATATATATATATATATATATATATATATATATATATATATATAAACTGCGTTAAGTAAATAAAAATTGTAAATATTAGGAACATAAATAAAATCAAAAGAAATAAAAGGTAAAATAAAATAATAATAAAATGGCCTAATACCCACGTCAGGATGATGGCAAAGAAAAAGATGGCGCGTCATACATGGCAAGTGGCAAGTGACACGTGGTGTGGATCCCCCTTCATTATTTAAGATCTGGTGATTGTGTATGTGTATGGGCCAGGAGAGGGGAATACTATCCTGGGTCAAAATTCACCTTGGGAGAGACTTATCCTGGGCCAGATTTTCCCCTGGGGGAATCTCAGACGGGGGGAAATGCAGACTGGTACACCGGAAAGTGAGCAGGGCATCATTTATATATATATATATATATATATATATATATATATATATATATATATATATATATATATATATATATATATATATATATATATATATATACACCAAAACAGAAATAAAATTTTCAGGAAGAAAGATTCTGGATCTTACAAATGCGCATATCCAAATTTGCCATTTGGAGAGATTTGTTCTATGGTACTACCTTAGGTATAACTGATGTGATTATGGATAAAATATAAATTTGATAAGTATTTATTGGTATGAAAATGATGGTGACTGTGGTCCCTCATATCGACTATGAGATCCCATTAGGGATGAGCATGGTCCGTTGTATATCATCTAATAGATCCCATATGGGATGAGCGTGGTCTGCCGTATCTCGGCTGAGAGCATCAATTGGTTTACTTCATTTTTGGTCCATTATGCGGTCATTTAAAAAAAAAAATTGGAAAAAGCATAGGAGTAAAAATACCTTACATAGGGCTGTATTTTTACATGGTATAAGTGTTTTTGCAAAATTAATACAAAAAATGTGTCGTCGTCTTTAAAGGATTAATGTAATGTGTGACTGTTTTCAACAAAGTCACATGTTACATTATAATCTTAAATCCCTTTATAAATAATGAAGAAGCTTCACTTCTGAAACCCACTGGTTTAAACCCTCTTATGATGAATGTACTCCAAAAAGTGCACAAGCATTGTGTTCTGCTTAGGCCTATCATTGCTGCATATAATACTGCCTCATAATAACTATTTATGTTGGAGGCAGGAGAGAGAGAGAGAGAGAGAGAGAGAGTATCTATTGTGGATGGGTGGTGCTGCATCTACTAAACTCGGTAAACTGTATCAAGTTTTTCATGCTTTTCATTAAGAACTTTTTCTTTTACATATCTATGATTATCTGTGATATACTAAACTAATCTGTGGTCACATTTTTCATTAAGGCCTTATAAAATTTTTGGTGATGGTTGTGGTGATAGTGGTGGTGTGTGGTGGTTGTGGTGATAGTGGTGGTTGTGGTGGTGGTGGTGATGGTAGTGGTGGTTGTGGTGGTAGTGGTGGTGGTGATGGTAGTGGTGGTTGTGGTGTTAGTGGTGATGGTTGTGGTGATAGTGGTGGTTATGGTGGTAGTGGTGATGGTTGTGGTGGTTGTGGTAATGGTTGAGTAGAAATGGGTGATGGTGGAAATGGGTAGTGGAGGAAATGGGTGAGTGGAAATGGGTAGTGGTGGAAATGGGTGATGGTAGAAATAGGTGATGGTGGAGTTGGATCAGTGAAAATGGGTGAATGGAAATGAGTAGTGGTAGTGGAAATGGGTGGTGGTAGTAGAAATGGGTGAAAGTGGAAATAGGTGATGGTGAAAATGGGTGGGGTTGGAAACCAGTGATGGTGGAAATAGACGAAATTTATTTTCTTTAAATTTGAAAGTAAACTTCTTTTAATTTGAAGTTCAGGTTTTTTAATTTGAAAGTCAACTTTTTCAATTTGAAAGCCAACTTTTTAATTTGAAAGTCAACTTTTTTAATTTGAAAGTAATTTTTTTTATTTGAAAGTTTCCTTAATTTGAAAGTGGTTTTTAAATTTGAAAGTTAGTTTTTTTTTTTTTTGAAAGTCAGCTTTTTTAATTTGAAAGTCAGTTTTTTTAATTTGAAGTTCAATTTTTTTAATTTGAAAGTTAAAAAATGTAGTTGGCACCTTGGTGGGAGTGAATGTAAACAAACCTAATTACCATGATGTCTTCCTCCAGTGACAATGCTGAAGCTGTGGTTGCTCTTCTTTCGGCATACCAGAAGAGTCAACAGGAAAGAAAGTGCCTGCAGATATGTCCCTGGCTAAGTAGAAGGAAAGAAAAGAGTGTGTACCACACTCTAAATTAGCCTACATTTCTCATAAGAAAATTGCTAATCTTAAGACTATGCACAATTGTGATCAAATAAAATCCTGACAAGTCTTCAATCCTCTATCCTCACCTCTAACAACACCCTGCATTGAAGGAAACTTCTTGTAGAATGGCAGCTATTTCATTGAATGACGATTTGCACGTTTTTTTTACTGTCTAATTCATTTCTGGGGTCCCAGATGCCTTCTTTTTTCCCTCACCAACTCTAGCATCATCTTCTCTACACCTGAAGACCATATTTTCATAGCTTACTCCGTGACATAACAACGTAAATAGTCACAAATCGACAAGCAAGACCAACATGTTGGTCTTGATTTGCAACTGCTTTTAGCAGTCGCTAGTGCCGATTGCAAGTCTGAAACTTTATGTACGTAAAAAAATTGTAAATTAGTACGTGTGAACCCACCTTTACATACACACAAAAGTCTGCTAGCCTTGTAACAATGGTGAAGTCACAACACTGATTTTTTTTTTTTAAGCATGAGGAAACGCTACCAAGAGAAACAAAATGTTAGAAAAAAGGGGCCCACTGAAACTGCAGGTTCCCTAATAGGTGAAGAGTAATCCAAAATCAAGGGACAAATGTCTTGACACCTATCTCTTAAAAGAAATTAAGTTGTAAAAAGATGGAAATACAGAAGTAGGTAGGGAGCTCCAGTTTGCCAGTGAAAGGTATCAATGATTGAGAGCACTGGTTAACTCTTGTATTAGAAGGTTAGGCAGAATAGGGATGAGAGGAAGAAGAAAGTCTTGTGCAGCAAGATAAAAGATAGATGCAACATTTTGGCGTTGAGAAAGAGGCTGAAGAGTCAGTCAGAGGAGGAAGTTGATGAGACAAAAAGCTTTTGATTCCATCCTATCTAATAAAGCTATATGAGTGGAACCCCCCCAAAACATGCAAAGAGTACTCCATACAAGGACAGATAAGGCCCTTGTACAGAATTAGCAGTTGGAGGGGCGAGAAAAACCGGCAGAAACACTGCAGAACGCCTAAATTCATAGAAGCTGTTTTAGCAAGAGATGAGATATGAAGTTTCCAGTTAAGATTATGTGTAAAGGACAGACCGAGGATATTCAGTATGAAAGAGGGAGACAGTTGAGTGTCATTGAAGAAGAGGGGATAGTTGTCTGGAAGGTTGTGTCGAGTTGATAGATGGAGGCACTGAAAACTACAAAGTTTTCTCTGCCCCAATCAGAAATATTAGAAAAATCAGAAATCAGGTGTTCTGTGGCATCCCTGCCTGATTTGTTGACTTCCTGAAGGGTTGGACATCTTTGAAAGGGCATGGAAAGATGCAGGGTGGTATCATCAACATAGGAGTGGATAGGGCAAGAAGTTTGGTTAAGAAGGTCATTAATGAATAATAGAAAGAGTGGGTGATAGGACAGAACCCTGAGGAACACCACTGTTAATAGATTTAGTTGAAGAGCAGTAGCTGTCTATCACAGCTGCAATAGAACAGTTGGAAAGGAAACTTGAAATAATGTTGCAAAGAGAAGAATAAAAACTGTAAGAGGGCAGTTTTGAAATCAAAGCTTTGTGCCAGACTCTATCAAAAGCTTTTGATATGTCTAACGCAACAGCAGACGTTTCACCGAAATCTCTAAAAGAGGATGACCAAGACTCAGTAATGAATGCCAGAAGATCACCAGTAGAGCAACCTTGACGGAAGCCATACTGGCAATCAGATAGAAGATTGTGAAGTGACAGATGTTTAAGAATCTTCCAATTCAGGAAAGATTCAAAAACTTTAGACAAGCAAGAGATTAAAGCTATAGAACAGTAGTTAGAGGGATTAGAATGGTCACCCTTTATAGGAACAGGCTGAATGTAGGCAAACTTCCAGCAAGAAGGAAAGGTAGAAGTCGATAGACATAGTTGAAAAAGTGGCCAGGTAAGGTACAAGCACAGCAGTTTTTTTTGAGAATAATAGGAGGGATCCCATCAGGTCCATAAGCTTTCTGAGGGGTTTAGGCCAGCGAAGGCATGGAAAACGTTATTATGAAGAACTTTAATCACAGGTATGAAATAGTCATAGGGAGGAGGAGAGGGAGGACCAAGCCCAGAATCATCCAAGGTGGAGTTTTAGCAAAGGTTAGAGAGAAGAGTTCAGCTTTAGAGACAGATGAGATGATGCCATCAAGATGAAATAAAGGAGGGAAAGATAAAGTAAAGTTGTTGGAGATGTTTTTGGCCAGATGCCAGAAGTCATGAAGGGAGTTGGAGTTTGAAAGTTTGACATTTTTTATTTATGAAAGTGTGTTTGGCAAATTGAAAAACAGACCTGGCATGATTCTGAGCAGAAATATAAAGTGTGTGAGAGTCAGGAGATGGAAGAGTCAAATACCTCTTGTGGACAACCTCTCTATCCTGTATAGCACGAAAACAGGCTGTTAAACCTAGGTTTAGAAGGTTTAGGTTGAGAAAAAAGAATGAAGAATGTATGCCTCCATGCCAGACACTGTCACCTCTGTTATGCATTCAGCACACAGAGAGTGGTCTTTGACATTGAAACAGTGATCATCCCATGGAAAATCAGCATAATACCCCCTCAGGTCCCCCGAACTAGGAGAGACAAAACACCAGTGGCACCTCCGTTTTGGGGGATCCTGAGGAGGAATTGGAGAAATACATCAATATACAGAAATGAGACTGTGATCAGAGGAGCCTAATGGAGAAGATAGGGTAACAGCATAAGAAGAATGTTGGGTGTTATGTCCAAGATGGTCAGGAAAACGAGTAGGGTGTTGCACCAGTTGCTCTAGGTCATGGAAGATAGCAGAGTTGAAGGCTAGTTCACCAAGATGGTCAGTGAAGGGAGAGGAAAGCTAAAGCTGGTGGTGAACATTGAAATCTCCAAGGATGTCCTGTCTTCTTACTGCTGGAAAGGTAACAAGCCATAATTATAATTTATAAAGAAAATGGGACAAAAATAAATACAATATTTTCTATATAATTGAAAAAATATAGAATCTTTAATGATATAAATTTTCTGATACATTATCTTTTCCTAATGTCCTTTTACGTTGGATCTTATGTAACATTGGTACACAATTTTCTGTCAGTGAATTTAAGTCATACTATGTTGAAAGTAAAGCACATAATATATCTGATTCCAGTTATAAAAAAGTACAGTTTCAAGGAAAACATATCCATTATCTACCCTTTATGTTAATTTTCAAATTACATAATTAAATAAGTCTTGTACAAGATGTTAGAATGGAAAAATACCTATCCTCTATATGTGAAGTACTTTGAGTTGTACCCACTTTGCTCCTTATATTAATCATGTTCATATTCTATGAATGAATAGGTATTTAAAAAAAAAACTATAAATGATAAAAAAAATAATGACAATATGGAATTGTAAATTTATTAAAGTTAATTCTTGTAATAAATTCAAACTTAACAAAACAACTGAAACATGAAAAATGGGAATGATATTTATTACACACTGTGGTCCATGTCCACAGTACTAAGTCAGTTATGAGGGATGAATGTTTAACTGTTTCTATAATATACTTTCTTTATGAAGTACTAAGAAATTTTATATTCTTCTGAATATATTCTTCTATATTTATCCTCACTTACAGGTACAATCTTATGTTCTTCACACCATGGCACATAAAAATCTCTGAACATTTTCTTTAATGTCATATTTCTATTAATGTACATTTCTATGTGTCTTCGAGCTGCCTGAAGTGACTGTTCTGAGTATTTGTTTGGCCGGTTACTGTGTTTTCCGCGCTGGTCTGGCTTTGGAAGCAAGTTGCCAGCCTTCATTTGCTTCATCAGGTTCCCAATTCTTCCTCGGCTATTTTGTAAACCATGAACACCCATAAACATTTCCTTGCACACTTCCACATGTTTTCCACGAACTTTACACCAGTAAGTGAATGTGTATGTTCTTCTGTTTGATCCCTTTACATAATGTCTGCTCACAGGCTTAATTGATATATTTCCATAGAGATACACATTTTGTTCATCAAAATTCCCCATATCCCAGAAGGCTGAAAAAATTTCATTGGCTCCAAGTTCAATTTTAGACCAGCACTTTTTTTTACAGTTGCATGGTTGACCCATTACTCTTCCTTTGATTTCCTTGCCAGTTGCACGAGAAACATATGGACGGCCCTGGTCTCTGAAATATTTCTGGTGAGTCTTCTTGTGTAAGTTATTAGGGATTGCCTCTTTTTCACGTTGGACTCTTGGTATCTGAAAATGGCAATTATGTATTTTATTCATGACAGTGCTGAATAGACATTTACATTTACTTTGTTATGATTATCACTTTCAATTATTCCTTAATTTCTTGATGGACACAAATGAGTGGAGAGAGAGAGAGAGAGAGAGAGAGAGAGAGAGAGAGAGAGAGAGAGAGAGAGAGAGAGAGAGAGAGAGAGAGAGAGAGAGAGAGAGAGAGAGAGAGAGAGAGAATTAATGTAGCTTGAGCATTTTGATCTGTAAAAGTATATGCTGCTACACATGAAGGATTTTGTGGAAATAAAAAAAATGTTGATGAACTGCAGGGGAAGTAATTGAAATGGATGAGAAATAACTTTGTAAATCAGAGGATAAGAACAGTTGATCTCTTCCTCAAAATAAAATCAAGGATCAATACTAAACTCTATCATATTCAAGAATTTGTTTTGTTTAATTCACATATTGCATAAAAAAAAAAAAAAAAATAAATAAATAAATAAAAATAAAAATAAAAATAAGATAAATAAAATAAATCAAAATAAAAAAAGAAAATGAAAATAAATATTTATGCAGAAACTGGGAGAAAAAATATTAAAACACCGGTAACCCAAGTAATAGAGAAATTTTCAAAGAAATATAATCAGAAATGTCTGAATAGAAAAAAGAAAAGATAGGAGACCTTATAATTACAAATCTCAAGTAAGTGAATAAGTGTAGCACACACACAGTTCGGGATTATTTGAAAGAGGAAAAGCCGGATGTAATGTGCATCGTTGAAACAAAAAAAAAAAAAAAAAAAAAAAAAAAAAAAAAAAAAAAAAAAAAGAGAGATCCATGTCAACTTTAAAGAGGAAGGATATGATACATGAAGGATAAAGGGGGAAGAGGAGTGCTAATAAAGGTTCATGATAATATATGTGTGGAGGATGTGCAATATGGTGAGGACAAAGTGGAAATAATGGGAGTAACAATCAGAACAGAAGATTTGAAGAAAAGAAAAATTATAGTTACATATGTTCCACCAAAAACTAATACATGGGGATCAGAAGAACAAATATGCAGAGAGAGATGATAAAGTGCCTAGATAACATGATAAGAAAAGATAGAAGAATACTCTTAGTTGGAGACTTTAACTGTAAGAAAATAAACTGGAGAGAGATGGAAGTAATGGATAATGCTGGACAGTGCAGCGAGAAAGTGTTACAGTTGACTATGGTTAATACAATGGGCCAGTGGGTGGAGGAGTCAACAAGGTACAGGGGGAAGAACCATCATTGCTTGACCTAGTTTTCACAAAGAAACCAGAGCCCCCTCCAATCATACAATACCTTAGTTCAATGGGGAAAAGTGATCATGTGACATTAGAGATGCAAATACAGGAAGATGAGATAAGTTACAGAGAGGACTATAAAGGAGAAAGATGAAATTATGCAAGAGTGGATCTTGAAAAATTAAGGATTTATTTTGCTGATATTGAGTGGAGTAATAATATGTGCAGAAAGACTGTACAAGAGAAATATGATATATTCTTGCAGAAATACAATGAAGGAGTAAAAAAGTTTGTTCCTGTTTATAGAGTTCAGAAAAAAATACATGCTTGGTACAATGCTAGATGCATACAAGTAAAAAAGGCAAAAGATAAAGTGTGGAAGAAACTCTTAAAGCAGAGAAATGACTATAACAGACAGCAGTACAAAGATGCTAGAAATGAATATATTAGAGTAAGGTGAGAGGAAGAAAGAAAGTTTGAGAAAGATGTAGTGGATAAAAGCAAAGATGAACCCAAATTTTTCTACAAGCTTATAAACGGCAAAACAAAGAATAAGGAAACAATTGAAAAAATAATTAAAGAAGGAAAGACATACCAAACAGAGGACATATGTGAAATATTGAATGAGAGCTTCAAAACGTTATTCACTGCAGAAGATGATTTCACAGAACCTAATAGAGAGGCAAGCAACCAAGAGACACAGGAAGGATTGAGGAATGTGCTGCAAAAACAGAAAATTAGAGAATTGCTAGTAAAAGTAGATGAAAGAAAGGCAATGGAGCCGAGTGTCAGGATGGATAAAGAGAGAACATAGAGAACAACTGGTGGAACATATTAAGATATATAATCTACAGTAATGAATGGAAGAGAAGGTAAAAGAGCCAGTGGAGACTCAATACTCGAACTTTTCATTACTTGAATGCAAAAGTGGAAAAGAGCAAAATTTTGGTGTTCAGTGGAGACTCAATACTCAAACTTTTCATTACTTGAATGCAAAAGTTTGATTTAATACTAGAAAAAATATCTTACAGTCGAATGTCCACACATGTGGTTGTAAACAAAGGTTTCCTGGTGTCCCCCGTCACCGTCCACCAGTTGTGACTTGCTGCAGCGGTCATCAGAATACATTCTTCTGCATTCTATCTGTAGTTTTTAATTTATAAACTTACGTTAACACCAAAGCCTTATTAGTGGTGAAAATATCTGGTAATCAAACGGCTGCACATTTGGTCTTTTACAAAGCTGTCATCTCTCCTATCGCAGCCCCCACTGTACCATTCTGGTACCGTATTACTGCTAATACAGGTAACTCTCGATTTACGCGATAGATGCGTTCCAAGAGGCATCGCGTTTATCAAAATTCACGTAAAACAAACTTGTAATTCTCATAAGAAACAATAGATAATAGGGGGGATACGAGATGTGGTCCAAAAAAATTTGTACAAAATACTCTATTTATTTGGCTAATTCAACATGTTTTTATTATTTGCCATTCTAAATACTAAAAGTGTATTTAAAGAAAAGGGAATAGCAAGAAATAATAAGAGAAAACAACAAAACAAAGAATGCATAAACACAACACTCACTCTGTCACTGCCTTTACCACACACACCACAGTCAGTCAACATCTTCCTCTGAGCTTTTCCACTTTATCAAAAATCCACTTATCCAAAATAAACCCCACAGTATAAAAGTAAATACTAGTAAAAAAATAAATGTAGGACACCAATGTCTTCACCCCTCACAAGCACTTGCTGTCGCTGTCCACTCTCTGGCATAGTTTGAAATTTTGTCTGGCGCTCAGTTTGAAAATGTGGTTGGGCCAAATAAGCAAACCGATCGTGCAAATTTAATTAATCATAATATTTTTTGGGTTGCGTATTAACAAAAACGCGTAAATTAAACATGCGTGAATCAAGAGTTACCTGTACTGGTATACCGATGCCAATGCACATCCCTAGTACTGCCGCAGTCTTTAGAAAAACAGCATTCTTATGCGCTCAGTTGGTAGTTTTTCACTTAGACACTTATGATGGCCCCAAAGAGGCTTATTAGTGGTGAAAATAAGGAATGTGGTGAGAGTGCAAGTGTTAAGTGGTGCACAGCACTCCATTAGTGGATTCACAGGAATCACACCAGGAGAAACTTACAAAGACGTTTTCATGAATGATGACTTGTCCTTCAGCAACTTCCCTCCTCCTCCCCACCCTTCTCCCTTCCTCTTCTAAGTTATCCATCACCAGGCTTCACTTATGCTATGTGCAAATCAAAATTGTAAAACAAAAACATTGAAATTTTTATAAACTTGAGGTTTTGCTTAGATAAGAACGAATTACCTGATTTATAGGTATCAGTAGTCAAACTTTTTAATACTCGAACAGCCATTTGGAATGAATTAAGTTCGAGTATTGAGTCTCCACTTTATAGTTTCGATATACAAAAGAGAAAAAAAAGACTGAGCCCCTAAATTGAAGACCAGTGTCCCTGACTAGTGTTGTGGGAAAGATCTGCGAAATTGTTATTAAAGAAAAATGGTTGGAATACCAGGACAGAAATGAAATAATAAATATCAATTTGGTTTCAGAAAAGGAAGATCATGCATAGCAAATTTACTAAGCTTTTAGACAAGAGTAATACATAAAGTACAAGGGAGAGATGGATGAGTTGGCACTGTGTAATTAGATATCAAGAAGGCTTTTGGCAGAGTACCACATAGAAGACTCCCATGAAAAAAAGAACACACTGAAGGAATGTTTTTACTTTATTTATTTACATTAATGTTATGGCCTATAGCCCCTGTGGGTCTACTTGAAAAGTATGGGAAGTGCTGCTTACCTTCCACCCATTAGCAGTGCAGGCTATTTTATTTATAGTGGTACCCATTTTAGGGCCCATATCACCCCACAAGGGCATCTTTGGTGTAACCACCTAGTACCTAGGTAAAAGCAATAAAGACCTACATGGGAATACAAAATGGGAGAAGAGATTATAATGAAAAAGAGTGAAGAGAAAGACCTTGGAGTGATTACATAAGACACCCTGACTCCAGAAAGACACATAAATGGACTATTTGCTTCAATATACAAGACGCTGACTAACATCAGGGTGGCATTCAATCATATGGATAAGAGTATGATGAAAAGATCATAACCACTATGATAAGACCTAGACTAGAATATGTAGCAGTAGTATCACCACCATACAGACAGAAAGACATCAAGAAACTAGAAAGAATCCAAAGGACCACTACAAAGCCTAGGAAATGTTTGATAAATATAGATAAGGAGACAGGTCACTATGAGCCCTGCTCAAACCCTGTAATATACAACTAGGTAAATAAATACACACACACACACACACACACACACACACACTCCATGGAGAGCGGACGTGCCTCCTGCTCAGAGTGGCATCTAACTAACACTCCACACGCTAAGCAATGTGCTTGAGTGAGAATCGTTATTGGTATTGAGGGGCAACCAGAGCGAGTGAACGAGTGTACAGAGTGAACGTAGCCTGGTGGCGTGTACATGGGAGTGATCGGAGGTGTGAGAACCTCCACACTCCAAACGACAGAGCGGGAACCACACAAAGGCCAGCCATAGCAGCTGCCAACGCATCCCACCACACACATGTAGCTACCAGGCCTGGCTTCCAGTGACCACACACCCACATGGTCCCAGGAAGAGTAAAAAAAAAAAAAAAAAAAAAATGGATAGACCGGTAAGAAATAAATTACCAAATTCAAAATATGTTGATGAGGCCCAGGGAGCAAAGCCGAAAGTGGCCAGTCAAAGCATGAGTCCATCTTCAACAGGGGCAACAATGCAAGGTAGATTGGTAATGTTGGAGAAGAGATTTGAGGAGTTGGTGAAGGAATTAAAAGTTCAGAGGAGTGAGGAGGAGCAGGATAGAGAATTCGCAAGGCTTTGAAGGAAAGAGTTAAGAGACTGGAGGAAAATGAAAACGATTGGTGGATGAGAATGCACACTTGAGAGTGGAGGTTGAAAAATACAAGAGACGGTTGGAGGAGAAAATGGAGAGAGTAGTAAAGGAGAAAGATGACTTTAAGGAAATGATTAGTGAGCAGAATGAAAGGTTTGAAAGGGAATGGGAACTGAAGAAAACACAATGGACTGAGTCGAGGGAAGCAGAGATGGTTGGATTACAAGAAATAATTAAAGATCAGTTGAAGGAAGACAAAAAGAAAGGTCCAAGGAACTGGTTAATGTAATGAAGAATAAGGAAACATTGATAAGAGAAATAGCAGAAAAGAAGAAGAGTGTGTTAATATTTGGGATGAAAGAACAAAATATAACATATAAGCCTAAGAGAATTAAGGAAGAATTAAAACGGTAAGAGATCTGTTCAAAAATCTAAATGATGATGAAAAAAAGACCTACAAGAAGAAGTGGAAGAGATCCATAGACTGGGTCCGTATAAGGAGGGAGTGAGCAGACCGATTAAAGTAGTACTGAAGTCACAACAATCTGGAGGATATCCTATATAGAACATCAAAGTTAAGAGAGATAGAAGGTTGTAAAGAGGTGTTTGTGAGAAAGAATAGAAATGAGGAAGAGAGGAGAAGATATAAGGAATTGTTGGAAGAGGCGAGAAGGAAAAATGATGAGCGGTCTGAGGAGGAAAGAGAAAAGTTTTTTTGGAGAGTTATAGGAGAGAGAGTCAGAAAGTGGTATGTGGAAAGAAGGAATGCGGAGAAACCCCTAGAGGGAGCAGTGGGTGGACCGTAATGTATACTAATATAGATGGGATACTGTCAAGTAGATTGGAATTGCAAGACTATATGATGGTGGAGAAGCCTGATATAGTGTGTTTGACTGAGACAAAATTGCATGAAAAAACAAAGATAAATTTGGATAATAAATATAATATATGGAGAAAGGATAGAGAGAGTAAAGGTGGAGGAGGAGTTATGATTATGACGAAGAAATAAATAAATGTGGATAAGGTTTGGTATGGGAAGAACAACGCAGAAGTGATAAGCATAAGGATAAAAAGTGATGGAAAAGAATTAATAATCATGGTGACCTATGTACCTCCTAAAACAAATTCTTGGACATTAAGGAATACGACAATATGATCAAGGATACTTTACAGAGTTTGGAAAGTGTATTATCTGGAAAAAGAAAGGTGATACTAGTAGGAGATTTTAATTGTAAGGAGGTGGATTGGGAAAATCTAGTAAGTGGTGTTGGAGAGGAAGCATGGGAGAGAGATTTCTTAATCTAATGATGGAAAATATGATGGAACAGAGGGTGAAGGAAAATACTAGATATAGAGGAGATGATGAACCGGCTAGACTGGATTTGGTGTTAACAAGAGAAGTGTACCTATGTGGAGATATACAATACAAATGTCCTTTGGGAAAGAGTGATCATGTGGTTATGGAAATGCAGATAGCAACAACACAGCGAAGGAAGGACGAGACATACAGGAGTGGTAGATTGAATTATAGAAAGATGGACACAGAAAGTTTGAAAAATTATTTCAGAAAATTAGATTGGGAGGAGATGTTACAAATCAGAGAAGTGCAAAAAAATATGAGATTTTTATGAAATATTATAAAGAAGGAGTTATGAAATTTGTACCAAAGTATAAACCGAGAGAGGAAGGAAGAAAGGATTGGTTTAATGCAACTTGTGTTAAGGCTAAGGAAAAGAGAGATGTGGCTTGGAAAAGATGGAAAAGAGCAGGAATATACTAAATAAGGAGAATTATAGAGTGGCGAGAAATGAGTATGTGAGGGTAAGGAGGAGGAAGAAAGAAAATTTGAAAAGATATTGTAGACAAGAGTAAGGAACATCCAAAATTGTTTTACAGGTTCATAAATGGTAAACTTAAAAGAGAGAGTCCATTGAAAGATTAAAAGGAGAGCAAGGGATAGTAGATGACCCTAAGAATATAGCGGAATTGCTAAATAATAGGTTTCAGCAAGTATTTACTGAAGAAACAATGTTTGTAAAGCCTCAGAATGTACAAGGAAATGTGCACATGGATGACATTAAGATACCTAAAAGGAGTTATATAAAATGTTGGAGGAACTTAAAGATGATAAAGCGATGGGACCAGATGAAGTTTCAGGAAAATTATTGAAGGAGTGTAGAGAAGAATTGATTGATCCATTATATGATATTATAAGGTGTTCATTAGAAACGGGAAGTACCAGTAGAGTGGAAAAGAGCTGAAGTGGTGCCCATTTATAAGGGAGGCAGTAAGGAAGAGCCTCTTAACTATAGACCTGTGTCTCTAACAAGTGTGGTCGGTAAGATTTGTGAGAGGGTGATAAAGAAATATTGGATACGGTTCCTGGAGGATCATAAGTTATTATCGGATCATCAATTTGGCTTTAGGAAAGGGAGGTCATGTGTAACAAATCTACTGAGCTTTTATTCAAGAGTGGTTGACAAAATACAAGAGAGAGAGGATGGATGGACTGTGTATATTTGGATTTAAAGAAAGCTTTTGACAAGGTACCTCACATGAGACTGTTATGGAAATTAGAGATTTATGGAGGACTGAAAGGAAAAGTGTTAAAGTGGATGGAAAACTACTTGAGATGGAGGGAGATGAGAACGGTAATAAGGGATGCAAAGTCGGACTGGTTGGTGGTGGAGAGTGGAGTCCCACAAGGCTCAGTGCTGGCACCAATACTTTTCCTTGTATATATTAATGACATGCCAGAGGGAGTAAACAGTTATATTAATTTGTTTGCGGATGATGCGAAGTTGTGTAGGTGTGTGAAGAGTGAAGATTGTGAAATTTTACAGGCAGATCTGGATAAGATTTGGGAGTGGAGCAAGAGGTGGCAAATGGAATTTAATCTGAGCAAAAGTCATGTGATGGAGATGGGAAGAGTGGAAGACGGCCAAGAGGGTCATATAAGATGGGTGAAGAAGTAGTGTTGAAAAAGGTGGAAAAGGAAAAGGATTTGGGAGTGATAATACAAGACCATGGGCAGTTTGAGGCTCATATTGATAAGATGTTTGGAGAAACGTATAATTTGATAAAAAATATTGGATTAGCCTTCCATTATATGGATAAAGATATGATGAAGAAATTAATTAGTATGGTAATTAGACCAAGATTGGAATATGCTGGAGTGGTTTGGTCCCCTTATAAAAAGAAGCATATAAGGAAGTTGGAGAGATTGCAGAGAATGGCAACAAAAATGGTTCCGGAATTGGCAGAAATGACCTATGAGGAGAGATTAAAAGAAATGAATTTGCTTACCTTGGAACAAAGAAGAGAAAGAGGAGATTTAATACAGGTTTATAAACTGTTGAACGGACTGGATGAAGTGGATAATGAGCAAATGATGTTGAGAGAGGAAAACTTAAATAGAACTACAAGATCGCATAGTAAAAAGATAGCCAAGGAATATGCTTGAAGGATGTGAAGAAATATAGTTTCCCACAAAGATGTGTGGAGGTGTGGAATGGTTTGAGTGAGGAGGTGGTGTCAGCGAGGAGTGTGCATAGTTTTAAAGGAAAGTTGGATGTGTGTAGATATGGAGACGGGGCCACACGAGTATGATACCCAGGCCCTGTAAAATTACAACTAGGTGAATACAACTAGGTGAATACACACACACACACACACACACACACACACACACACACACACACACATATGGTGTATAAGAGAGAAGGAAGAGGAAACATTGAAGTAAGTGTAACTAAAAGTGATAAAGGCAAGAAACTAAAAATGATGTATATGAACATAGATGGGATTCTATCATGTAAATTAGAACTAAAAGATTACCACATAAAGAAAGAAAAAACAAATATTGTATGCCTGGCTGAAACAAAACTAAATGAGGCAATCAAAATAGACATAGATAATAGATATAACGTATGGAGGAAAGACAGAGGAGGTAAAGGAGGAGGAGGAGTCATGATAATGTTAAGGAAAGAGATGGTAAACCAAGTGGAACATGGGGAAGGAAAAGCGTTGAGTTAACAATCATTGGAACATATGTGTCACCAAAAACAAATTCATGGACCAATCAAGAATATAAAGACATGATTGATTACACAATAAGGAGTCTAACGAGAGTCATTAAAGAAAGGAGAAAAGTGATATTAGTAGGAGACTTCAAATGTAAAAGAAGTGGACTGGGAAAATTATGAAAGCGGTATGAGGGAAGAAGACTGGGGAGAAAGATTCCTGAACCTAATGATACATAATATGATGGACCAAAAAGTAAAGGAAAACACAAGATTCAGAGGAAACGACAAACTGGCAAGATTGGAACTGGTTTTTACAAGGGGTTTACAAAAGAATGATGATATAAGATATAAGTGCCCATTGGGAAAGAGTGACCATGTAATATTAGAAATGGATATAGAAGAGGGAAAAGAAGATAGAGACGAATCATGCAAAGGAGACCGATTAAATTACAGAAAGGCTGATATTGAGAATCTCAAGAACTATTTCAAATATGCTAACTGGGAGGAGATGGAAAACTCTGAGAGGGTGCAAGAGAAATATAACTTATTTTTGGAAATATACAAAACAGGAGTCAGGGAATATGTCCCGAAATATAGACCTAAAGAAGAAGGAAAGAAAGATTGGTTTAATGTAAGGTGTGCCAGGGCAAAGGAGAAAAGAGATGGAGCATGGAAAAGGTGGAGGAGAAATAGAAATGCAGTAGTTAAATAAGGAAAACTTCAAGACAGCGAGAAATGAATATGTTAAAGTGAGGAAGGAAGAGGAGAGGAAATATAAAAAGGACATTGTCGAAAAATGCAAGGAGCAACCAAAATTGTTCTACAGATTCATCAACGAAAAAATAAGACAAAAAGAAACAATACAAAGGTTAGAAGGAGAGAATGGGATGGCGGAAGACCCAAAAAGTATGGCAGAACTGTTAAATAGTAAATTTCAAGAGGTCTTTACTAAGGAATCCAAATTTGAAAGGCCACAGGGTAAAAGAGAGATCGTCTATATGAAAGAGATTAAAGTAACCAAGCTTGAAATAAAAGAGTTAATGAGGGAACTGGATGAAGAAAAGGCAATGGGAATGGATGAAGTCTCAGGCAGAATACTGAAAGAATGTAGGGAAGAACTAGCAAGTCCCATATACAACATCATAAAATGCTGAATAGAAAATGGAACAGTACCAGTAGAATGGAAAAGAGCTGAGGTGGTTCCCATATATAAGAGCGGAAGGAAGGAAGAACCTTTAAATTACAGACCAGATCACTAACTAGTGTAATATGTAAGATGTGTGAAAGAGTAATAAAGAAACAATGGATCGAGTTCCTTGAAGACAACAAATTATTATCAAATAGCCAATTTGGTTTTAGAAAAGGGCAGTCATGTGTCACAAATTTATTGAGTTTCTACTCTAGAATAGTTGACAGAGTACAGGAGAGAGAGGGATGGGATGACTGTATTTATTTGGATTTAAAAAAGGCATTTGATAAAGTGCCACATGCAAGATTACTGTGGAAGTTAGAGGAGAAGGGTGGCTTAAAAGGAAACACATTGAGATGGATGGAAAATTATTTGAGGGGGAGAGAAATAAGGACGGTAGTTAAAGATATGAAGTCCAAGTGGAGAGCAGTAGAAAGCGAAGTGCCACAGGGGTCAGTATTGGCGCCAATACTTTTTCTCATATATATAAACATGCCAGAAGGAGTGAACAGCTACATAAATCTGTTTGCGGACGATGCCAAACTGTGCAGAGTTATAAAGCAAAAAGAGGATTGTGAAATACTGCAGGAAGACCTAAGTAAGATCTGGGAATGGAGTAAAAAGTGGGAGATGGAATTCAATGTGGACAAAAGCCATGTCATGGAAATGGGAAAGAGTGAAAGACAACCAGTGGGAATCTATAAGATGGGAGATGGAGTAGAACTGGAGAAAGTAAAAAAGGAAAAGAATTTGGGAGTGATGATGAAAGAAAATAATCAACCGGTAAGCCATATTGATAGAATTTTCAGAGACATATAATTTGCTAAAGAATATTGGTATAGCATTTCACTACATGGACAAAGAAATGATGAAGAAATTGATAAATACTATAATAAGACCCAGATTGGAATATGCAGGAGTAGTAAGGACCCCCTATAAAAAGAAACACATAAGGGAGCTAGAGAGACTAAAAAAAATGGCAACAAGAATGGTTCCAGAATTTGAAGGGATGACATATGAGGAGAGATTAAAGGCTATGGATCTACCAACCCTGGAACAGAAAAGGGAGAGGGGGGATCTGATACAAGTTTATAAATTGATCAATGGAATGGACCAAGTGGATAATGAGAATCTGATCCTGAGAAAAGAATATGACATTCGAAACACAATATCACATAGTAAAAAGCTGAGGAAGGGAAGATGTCTGAGAGATGTTAAAAAATATAGTTTCCCGCAAAGAAGTGTTGAGACTTGGAACAGTTTGAGCGAAGAAGTGGTGTCAGCAATGAGTGTGCATGGTTTTAAAGAAAAATTGGATAAGTGTAGATATGGAGATGGGGCCACACGAGCATAAAGCCCAGGTCCTGTAAAACTACAACTAGGTAAATACACACACACACACACACACACACACACACACACACACACACACACACACACACACACACACACACACACACACACACACACACACACACACACACACACAAATTTCTTGAAATGTGTAAGTTAATTTTAGTGTAAACTGCCTATATTATACAAAAAATAGGATGCTGACATACTATTTTATCAAGAACTAAAAAGAAAATAATAAGCCTATCTAAATAGGATAATTAATTTTCAATGTAAGCCCTACTTAGCAAGACAAAGTAATAAAAATAGAGTTTAAACTATAAGTGGAGATGACATAGAATTAAGACATGTATGTGGATACTGTCATTTTTTGTGAGGGTTATAAGATTTACCTTTCCATCAACTGCATTCTAATACTTAAATTTCTCCCTTACTACTTTTCCCAAACAATCCTTCTCACCATTTGGAGAACATTCATGAATTTAGCATTTCAAACAAAAAAAGGCTTAAAAGATTTCCAACAGCTGCAACATAACATGCTTACATGGTCATCATCCTCTGGAGGCTGGGGAGGATGTTGGTGATGCTGTTGATGGTGGTGAATGTGCTGAGTGTGTTGTTGCTGCTGCTGTGGTTGAAGAATATTTTGGTGTTGAATTTGTTGATGATGATGATGGTGGTGGTGGTGGTGGTGGTGGTGATGGTGCTGTTGAGAATTAGGATCCGGCCAGACAGGACTAGTCTGATTCCCATCTGCTCTCGGCCCGTACTGTGGGATCTGAGCACAATACGGGCCATATGGTCCTCCTAGCTGACTTCCATAGTGGGGCATTCCTCCCATGGTTCCATATCCTGAAATATTATAGATTCTCTAAGTATTTTACTTTTCTTTGTTGATAACTACCATCAAAATCATCACTAAAGAAAAGTAAAAAACTGGAAGGTATGTGCATCATAGTGACAAAAATCCAGGCAACCCTGTTTAACGAAGGTTCACACAACAAAATTTCGCTACAATGAAGGTTTAATTTTACTACCATCTGCTCATTTAAGGAATACCAAACTCGCTTTAACGAAGTTTTATCCAGGTAATTTTTTCCAAGTTTGAAAGCCCCGCCGTATCACGCAAGCCGACAAGCTTTTGAATACACTAGCAGCTGCAAATACTAAGGCCTGCCTCAGGAGAAATCCTGGGACACCTGTAAAATCAAGATCAAGATCAAGATCAAGCCTCTTGTGGCCAACACGCACCACTCACTCCCATAACAGCATCAGCAGCAGCTCATCTTCACTCGCTCAACTTACCACCAAAACTCCTTGCAATGTGGCCTAGCATTCCTAATAAGACCAGGAAGTCTCTTACTCTCAAAGTGAAGCTGGATATTATTCACAGACACGAGAGGCGAGAAAACTATAGCATTGCTGGCCACCATCTTGACTCCATATACTGTCTCTACTATTTTCAAGTCAGCAGACTATTAAGAAGGCTGGTGAGACTGTATCTTCCTTGCAAGCTAAAAGAACCACCTGAACTCGTGACTCTACAATGGATAAAATGGAAACCCTTGTGGAAATGTGGTACATAAGTTTTGTATGCGGTACAATGATGCGCCCTTTGTTTACATTCCACAGGTTGCCGGTTAGTGTCTTTCCCGTTTCATTCTCCCTTCCTTCGTAAATTTAAGATCATCAACATTATAAAGCTACGTACATACATACATCAGTGTACATTATAATGACTTAAATTAAATTTAACTGCCTAAATGTTAAACTTCATAATTTTTACTTTCATTAAACCTTTCACCATACTATGATGCACTCTCGCTTTGCTTACTCTCAGTGGAAGTTCAAATCAGGGGTTAAACTTGTTATAATCGGTTCGCTTAACAAAGTTTCGCTTAACGAAGTGTTTTTTAGGAACGTAACACCTTCGTTAAACAGGGGTTGCCTGTACTTAATATATGAGTGAAACAGACAAATGAAAATAAATTATGAAACATCTAATGTTTTTGTGATGGTAAAAAACTGAGAAAAAGAAATTAAGACATTTACCTACTGTCATTTCTACTGGACACCCAGCCAACTACTTTCCTATGGAATGAACTCAGAGCTCATAGTGACCAATCTTTGGGAGGGAATGAGACCACTCTTACACTACATACCGAAACAGCTTACATCTCATACCTAATTGCTGTTAGGTGAAAACTGGACACACATTAAGCCTCAATCAATTGCCTCACTGTATCCAGGACTCAAACCTTGACCTTGGTTGTGAGCCAAATATACTGACCACTACATTATGTGCTGTGTGTGTGTGTGTGTGTGTGTGTGTGTGTGTGTGTGTGTGTGTGTGTGTGTGTGTGTGTGTGTGTGTGTGTGTGTATTTACCTAGTGCAGTTACCTATCAAAGTTCACACGTAAGATTACCTTGGAGATCATGTTGTTGGTGTGGAATGTGCGCAGGGCCTGCTTGCTCCAGTATATGAGGTCGCGGCAAAAGAACTTCAGCCAAGGGATCCACTGTCTCTATATCAACATCCAAGTTCTCATCTTCTTTAAGTTCCACTTCTGGTACCAGTGCTTCACTTCGAGGCACTGTTGAGCTACCATGACTGCTACCACTGCTTTCACTGTCACTTCCTCCCTCACTGCCTTCACTTTCACTATCACTGTTGTTTTTTCCATCACTTCCTTGACTCAATCCCTTATTTTTCTTACCTTTCACAACAGGTTCACTACCAGCTTCTCGCTTAATTTTAATTCCATTTTCTGAATTTTCTGGTTTTCCAAATTTGCTCTGAATGAAAATGTTCATAGCTTCGAATCTATTTCCTTTGGCAATTAACTCTTTTATGTATTGCTTGTCTAGTTCAGCCATTGTTGAAATCAGTGTGGTCTCCACCCTTTGTTTCTCTTATAAAACTTATCTTATTCTGCAAGAAAGAATTTGTTAGTTTTCTCTCAATCAACTACCTTTTGCATTATCACTCATATAGCTAGTCTCTTTCAATATCTCCAAACCTAGAGATGTAAAAGATAAAATCAGAGTTGGCAGAATACAGTATGCCAAGATAACAAAAATTAGCGTAGACCAGGGTGAATACGGGCCACTTTTTACATCTTTCATCATAAAATCTACGCAAATCAGCCAAATCAATTGAAAATTTGTGTGAAGGTACCTTACTATGTGATACATATTCCCTGAAAGAAAATAATAATTTTGATTATCATTATAGAAGTTATTAACATAAATAAGGGGCCTACTCTATGCCAAAGTCCTGGGGTAAATGGAACCACCCTATGGGGTGAATTGGGCCATCCTTTGGGGCACTAAAGTTTTAATGCTTTTTCAGTATCTTTTATGTATTTTACTTTTCCTTTCACTACTCTTTCTCTCTTTCTTTCTTTCTTTCTTTCTTTCTCTCTCTCTCTCTCTCTCTCTCAGAATATGTTTTTAGATTTTTTATAGTAACTAGTTCTTATAGGACACATCCACACCTCAAATCTGATAAGGTGTTGTGCCCACAAGCTTTATGGGTCCACAAAACACATATTTCACATCAACAGAGTCATCAACATCATCCCTTTTCGGCCTGTCATATGTGTCATTTGGTTTTCTTTCCAAAAACTTCATTTTCAAGAACTCTTTGGCACACATAATCACATACCCAATATATGCATTTCCATAATTCAACCCATAGTAGCCATTTTTTCTATTTCTTTCTTTTTCTGCATTCCACTGTACTTCCGAGCATTAAACATTGCAACACCTTCAATTTCTTCATCTTCGTCAGTGTCCTCTATACTAATTGAAAAATGACTGCTGTTCAATAGCTCAGCATCTTTCTCCTCTGCTGAACTGGGTTCCTTTAGTCGAGTGCTGTTGCAGGATCTCTTCCTTGATGTCCTTTATTCTGGCGCTTTCCTTTTCTTTTCTAGTCTCTTCAAACTCTTCCAGAAAGTCAACATCTTCTTCCTCAGATGAAACTTTTCCTTTATCTTGTGGTTCTGTTTCTTTGTTTTTCTTCTGCTTTCTTCTTCTTTTCAAGGATCATCTTTTCTTTCTCCTCGACTGCTTCTAAGAACTCATCGTGCGTTATGACGCGACTATGGACATCTATTTTTCTTCTTGCCATTGTCTGCGTTGTACCAATAATGGTTGGGTAAGGCTTTCTTAAAACATCTGCCATTATCTGCTCAAAAGAAGTTGAAGGGGAAATCATCTCTCTGGGAGGACCGACCTTCTTTGGAGTTGTTGGTTTGTGGACTGGCTCTGAAGAGGTCTGGACACTTTTGCATAATTTATAGAGATCTGGGTTGAATGTTTTCACTGGATAAACACTGCGGTCTTTTTAAAGGCCATTTTTACATTTGAGAGACTGAAGCATTCATTCCAAACCTTGCCCACCAAATCTACGAATTCCTCTTTGGTAATTTTCTGTGCAGGGTTTGCTGCTTGCCATTTGGCAATATTGGCATCCCACTTGGTCTTCGAAGGCTTAAAATAGCAAACATCAAGAGGTTGCAGTACATCAGTGGTGTGAGAAGGAAGTTTAATGATGGTTAAAAAAAAAAAAAAAAAAAAAAAATAAATAAGAAGCTTTAATTTAGTAAAAGCATAATGAAAGTGTGGTGGCCCGATACACCCCAGTATACGAAATACACTGGGGTGAATCGGGCCACTCACTGAAGTGCCTATAGCACTAAAATTAAAGGGAATTTTTTATTTCTGATTAAACATGCAAAAGAACAAAGAATTATCTATATGACCTGCAATTTTTTATAAAAATTCAACAAAATTTAGTGTACTTTCAGGAGAAATTGAATAAGTTTTTTTTTATATGAAAATTTTGCAACTTTGAAAAACACACTTTTTTTGGGGACGCCCTAGGAACCATAAGTTTTCGGTCAGGACCAAAAACTTTTTTAAGGTTGTGTAGATACTGAAGTGGGCTTTCAAGCCCAGTATTCACTTTTTTCAATTTTCAAATTTTTCATAAATTTTTGAGGAGTGGCCCAATTCACCCCAGCTGGCAGGGGGGACCAGTTCACAAGGGTCTATGCTAGCTGCAATGAATAATATATATTTAGAATAAGGAGATATAAGGCAATTCAAACATTAAATGTGATGATATATATATATATATATATATATATATATATATATATATATATATATATATATATATATATATATATATATATATATATATATATATATATATATATATATATATATATATATATATATATATATATATATATATATATATATATATATATATATATATATATATATATATATATATATATATATATATATATATATATACAGTAGAATCTCGAATCTCGATCGTAATTGGGACCCAAAATACTGATCGAGATTCGAAATATCGAGATCGAAGTTAACTTCATATAGGAAAAATGCAATTGGGACCAAAACTTTGGCAACTAACCTATATCAAGTACACTAACTCTCAGGCTGACACCTAAAGTACTTACCACACTACACACTGCAGTTCATATAATAAAACTAATGAAATGTTACAATAAAACAACACATATTTACCTTATATTTATTGAAATAAAATTAGGGTGATTGATGGGGCTGGGCTGGTGGCTCGGCTACTGGGACTCACCACCTTCACTCCCTAATCTTGTCATGGCCTTGCGTATGTTCTCTCCACTGCAGCCAGCACCGTCAGTCTCTGCATTAAATCCTACAAATGGTGGTTCTTCTGGTAGTTCAGTGTCCAAAGCATCAAGGTCTATTGGTCCTTCGACGTCTTCTCGATGACCTCGGCGACTTGCTGCTGCATCTTGAACAACCTCGTTATAGTGGACTGTTTTTGTTCATTGACTTTACTGTTGTAAATGCCCATCCCATCATTTTTCTATTGAGATAATCAAAAGCCTCCTGGAGAGTTTCATTCTCCACTTTTCCCTCCACAATATCCCTGGCCTTTGCCACAAGCCCCAGTGCCTCGGACAACTGTTGAACACTCAGGGAGGGAGGCTGTGACACGGTATCAGGCTGTTCCAATTCTTCCTCCATTACGTCTTCTTTAATTAAATTTTCGATTGCTTCACTTGCATCAACCTTTTCTTTGGACACTTTTACTCCTGGTGCTTGTTTTTCATTTTTAGAAATGAAGGTGGCTTTGGGAGAACGTTTCCAATAAAGGCCAGTCTCATCACCATTATATATCTGGTCTTTGCAATAGCCTCCATCTTCTATTATTTGTTTGACTATTGCGGATAATTAGCAGCACTTTCACTATCAGCAGAAGATATCTCGCCTTGATACTGTGCATATTTAATGCCACACCGCTTCTTAAACTTCTGCAGCCACCCACAGAAGCATTAAATGCAGGTGGATTTTTTACTTGTTTTTTCTTGCAAACAGCCTGGTAGAATATCCTTGCCTGTTCACGCAGCTGAGGACCATTGATACTAGCTACCTCTCTTGCTCGTCGTTGAATCCACTTCACCAGATAATATTCCATTTCTGCCACTAGACGATTACTTTCATTATAAATACACGTGATGTGGCGCTGTCCAAGTGTGTTTCCTGTGAACAATTTTTTGCCAATGTCACTGATTTTTCACTTCATCTTTTTGCTTTTCAATGTGGAAATAGTACTCTGAGGAATGCCAGTAAGTTTTTGTATTTCACTGACTCTGTAGCCTTTCTCCAAGAGCTGCAACACTTTATCCTTGTCCTCTGCAGTGTATTTGTTCAGTTTTTTGCCCTTTCGATAATCACGTTTTTCACTTCCGCATTTTTTCACACTTTGTTGTCCTTTACACTCATTTTCGCTCTTATTCACCCCTTGGGCCTTCCATTGGCTGCGGAAACATGATGAATGGGATCCAGGTAGCCTGCCCGCACTCATAAACGACCTTGACCGCGCACACCGCACACACTGGTTTTAAACAGAGCGGGGAGGCCGCGTGTACTGATACACTCCACAAGCTGCCGCTAGGTGGGAGAGCAATCAAAACAATCGCATTGCGATGCGCCGCGTTTTGATGGAAAAAAAAAAAAACAGCAATCGAGATTTGTGTAATTTCATCGAGATGTGTGAATAGTGGTTTTTTTATGGTGCAATCGAGATGCGAAATATCGAGATGAGATTGATCGAGATTCGAGATTCTACTGTATATATATATATATATATATATATATATATATATATATATATATATATATATATATATATATATATATATATATATATATATATATATATATATATATATTTTATTTATATAATATATAATTTCAGACTAGTGGAACCTTACTGTCATTTCACAGGAGGAGGTAGTAGACACCTACCGAAACAATAACAATAACTTACTCCCAGTGAGATCTAATAGCACTAGTTCAGGAGGTGCTGTGAACCTTCCATTAAAGCTAGTTGTGATCTCGTTGAACGTTTCCCTTTTTGTCTCACAACTCAAGGGGGTAGTCACAGCCTACCCTCTAAAGACAGCTCTCCTTCTTCACACAAAACTACATGCACTTACCACACATACACCCTTCACTGCAAATAAAAATTTAAAAGAAAAATGGGACCCAAAATAAACAACTCCTCTGAGTCCCCCTCTGGGGAGGGGACCAAAAATGTCCCCAGGTCGGACACCTCTCCTGTTGAAGACCACAAATGCCTTGACACCTCCCTCAACTTTTTCTACATTAACTTCTGCAACATTCGCAGTCTTAGATCTAATTTTCAACCTGTGGAACACCACCTCTCCTCTACTAAACCTCATCGTCTTTTCCTCACCGAAACACAGCTATCTGAGGCAACTGACAGTAGCCCCTTCTCTATTCCCTCTTACTTTCTCTATTATCATTTTCATTCCAAAGCTGGATGTTGCGTCTATGTACGCAACGACTTAACTTGCTCTCGTGCCCATGCTCTTGAGTCTTCCGAATTTTCCACCATCTGGCTACGACTTAACAGTCACTCTCAAACAAAATTAATCTGTGCTGTTTATCTCTCCCCTAACTCTTCTGACTATAGTAATTTCTTTGACTACTTAACTTCTAAAGTGGAGCACATTCTGTCCCTCTACCCTTTTGCTGAGATTTCCATTCTTGGAAATTTCAATGTTCACCACCAGCTTTGGCTTTCCTCTCCCTTCACTGACCACCCTGGTGAACTAGCCTTCAACTTTGCTATCCTCCATGACCTAGAGCAACTGGTGCAACACCCTACTCGTATTCCTGACCGTCTTGGAGACACGCCCAACATTCTTGATCTCTTCCTCACCTCTAACCCTTCTGCTTATGCTGTCACCCTTTCATCTCCGTTGGGCTCCTCCGATCACAATCTCATTTCTGTATCTTGTCCTATTTTTCCAATCCTCTGCAGGATCCCCAAAGCGAAGGTGCCTCTGGCGTTTTGCCTCTGCCAGTTGGGGGACCTGAGGAGGTATTATGCTGATTTTCCTGGAATGATTATTGCTTCCGTGTCAGAGACCCATCTCTTTGTGCTGAACGCATAACAGAGGTGTTAGTATCTGGCATGGAGGCGTACATTCCTCATTCTTTTCTCAACCTAAACCTTCTAAACCTTGGTTTAACTCAGCCTGTTCTCGTGCTATACATGATAGAGAGGTTGCCCACAAAAGGTACTTGAGCCTTCCATCTCCTGAATCTCATGCACTTTATATCTCTGCCGGAATCATGCCAAGTCTGTTCTTCAACTTGCCAAACACTCTTTCATAAATAGGAAATGTCAAAATCTTTCAAACTCAAACTCTCCTCGTGACTTCTGGCATCTAGCCAAAACATCTCAAATAACTTCACTTCTTCATCTTTCCTCCTTTATTTCATCCTGATGGCACCACTGCCATCTCTTCTGTCTCTAAAGCTGAACTCTTTTCTCAAACCTTTGCTCACAACTCCACCTTGGACGATTCTGGGCTTGTCCCTCCCTCTCCCTCTGACTATTTCATGTCTACAATCAAAATTCTTCGTAATGATGTTTTCCATGCCCTTGCTGGCCTAAACCCTTGGAAGGCTTATGGACCTGATGGGGTCTCTCCTATTGTTCTCAAAAACTGTGCTTCTGTGCTTGCACCTTGCCTGGCCAAACTCTTCCAACTTTGTCTATCGACTTCTACCTTTCCTTCCTGCTGGAAGTTCGCCTACATTCAGCCTGTTCTTAAAAAGGGTGACCGTTCTAACCCCTCTAACTATAGCTTTAATCTCCTGCTTGTCTAAAGTTTTTGAATCTATCCTGAATAGGAAGATTCTCAAACATCTGTCACTTCACAATCTTCTGTCTGATCGCCAGTATGGCTTCCGTCAAGGTCGCTCTACTGATGATTTTCTGGCTTTCCTTACTGAGTCTTGGTCATCCTCTTTTAGAGATTTCGGTGAAACTTTTGCTGTTGCATTAGACATATCAAAAGCTTTTGATAGAGTCTGGCATAAAGCTTTGATTTCAAAACTGCCCTCTTACGGCTTCTATCCTTCTCTCTGCAACTTTATCTCATGTTTCCTTTCCGACCGCTCTATTGCTGCTGTGGTAGACGGCTACTGTTCTTCTCCTAAACCTATTAATAGTGGTGTTCCTCAGGGTTCTGTCCTGTCACCCACTCTCTTTCTATTATTCATTAATGACCTTCTTAACCAAACTTCTTGCCCTATCCACTCCTATGCTGATGATACCACCCTACATCTTTCCACATTCTTTCAGAGACGTCCAACCCTTCAGTAAATTAACAGATCACGTGGGGACGCCACGGAACGCCTGACTTCCGATCTTTCTAAAATTTCCGTTTGGGGCAGAGAAAATCTAGTAGTTTTCAATGCCTCAAAAACTCAATTCCTCCATCTATCAACTCGACACAACCTTCCAGACAACTATCCCTCTTCTTCAATGACACTCAACTGTCTCCCTCTTCCACAATGAATATCCTCGGTCTGTCCTTTGCTCATAATCTTAACTGGAAACTTCACATCTCATCTCTTGCTAAAACAGTTTTTCTCGCCCCTCCAACTGCTTACTCTGTATAAGGGCCTTATCCGTCCCTGTATGGAGTACTCTTCGCATGTTTGGGGGTTCCAGTCACACAGCTTTGCTTGATAGGGTGGAATCGAAAGCTCTTCGTCTCATCAACTCCCCTCCTCTGACTAACTGTCTTCAGTCTCTTTCTCACCGCCGAAATGTTGCATCCCTTTCTATATTTTATCGCTATTTTCATGGTAACTGTTCTACTGATCTTGCTAACTGCATGCCTCCCTCCTCCTGCGGCCACGCTGCACAAGGCTTTCTTCTTCCTCTCATCCCTATTCTGTCCAACTCTCTAATGCAAGAGTTAACCAGTATGCTCAATCATTCATCCCTTTCACTGGTAAACTCTGGAACTCCCTCCCTGCATCTGTATTTCCAAATCCTACAACTTGTCTTCTTTTAAGAGGGAGGTATCGAGGCATTTGCTCCCCTAATTCTGGCTGACGGTTTTGGCACTTTTTGTACTCTTTGGAGAGCCAGCGCTCAAGTGGGCTTTTTTCTAACTTTCTTTTTTTTGCCCTTGGCTGGCCCTCTTCCCTACGTAGAAGGGAGGAAAAAAAAAAAAAAAAAAAAAAAAATCTGTTGTTATATCTATTATTTTAAAAGTCTAATCTTTGTAAATTCTGACATTTTTGGGTTTACTTTATATTTCATTAAAGTTTCCACAACCTATTCTTTTTATAGCATCAAATGTTTTTACATAATTAAAAAGTAACTTTATAGATTAAGATAATGGAGGATCATTATGTCATCTATTCTTATTCCTGCAGTGAAGCTGGCTTGTACTTATTTTGTTCTTCACTCTTCCAGAGATTATCTTTAATTCAGTTTACTATTATAGCCATGAATATTTTTTGTTATGCTAATTGTCATCATAATTTTGTATATCTCTTTGATATGATGCAACTTTGTGTGATGTGGATGAATGTAATGTATAGTCTCATGTAGTTTGTGGTGTGGTTGTAAGTGACTGTTGTAATGTAACAGAATATGATGTGGTGTGAAAATTTCCCCTTCTTTAAAGTTGGACCTCACTTATTGACATCCAAACTGGTACTGGCTCATTAATGACCACAGAGATCATGGTTCAGTAAAGTAGCTAAAGATGACATTCATCATCTGTTGTAACCCAAGAACCAATAACTAAGAATGAAAGAATGAAGAAGGAAGTAAGAAGTAGAAAGAGTAAATGAAAGATGATAAACACAAAAACAAGTACCAAGATAACAAGAAGCTATCACTTGCCTGATAGATGAGAGATGAGATGTGACCACCAAGGAGAATAATAAGATCTGGTGAGTCATCACAAGACTAACAGAGTTGGAGATTAGCTGCAGATTATAAGAAGAGAGGATGCAGAGGCTATCACTAAATTAGATATAAGGAAATAGAGAAGATGGACAGTCAATATAACATAGGAAACACTGCCTCTTTACTTAAACTACAGCAAAATTATCAGTTATTCTAAATAATACAGCAGTTTTCTGTAATTATGTGTTAGCGGGATGACACTTGGGCGAGTCACAAGGTCAAATAGTTCCCATATGTGGTTTGTGATGTGGTTGGGTATAATGTATGGCCTTATGTGGCTGAATAGATATAGTTTATGGTGTGAAGTGTAGTGTAGTTTGATACTGTATAGTGTTGTCACAAAGGGATCTTTTCCTCTATTTTGTATCACATCTCAAACAACATCAGTACTTCTATATTATGGTAATATTATCCCTAGATTACTGTATATATATATCTTTTTTTCTTTCTTAGTTATAATTAATGTTGTGCTTCCAATTAACATGTCTAAGATCTAATGAGACATGAGACAGTCCTAGGGTGGAGAGGAGGGAAGAACAAGAACTGAATCAGTGAGAGTTCAGAGTTTATAGCAAAGGTTTATGTGTCCAGCTTTAGACAGAGATGAGATAGCACTGGAGTCATCAGGCTGAAACAGAGGAGGAAGAGATGAAAAATTGTTGTAAATATCATTGGCAAGGTGCTAGAGGAGACAAGGGGATTTAGATCTAGATATCTATGACACCTACTTTTTTTTGGCCAATTGGAGGAGGAGGAGGAGGAGGAGGAGGAGGAGGAGGAGGAGGAGGAGGAGGAGGAGGAGGAGAGGAAGAGGAAGAGGAAGAGGAAGAGGAGGTGGAGGAGGGGAGGGTAAGAAGGTAGGAGAGGAGCAGGAGGGATCTTTTGTATCAGAGTTGTATTTGGTTTATGATAAAGACCAAATGATAATAATCATAATAATAGTAATAATAATAGTAATAAACAACAGCAACAGCAACAACAACAACAACAACAACAATAATAATAATAATAATAATAATAATAATAATAACAACAACAATAAAGATGATAATGATGATGATGATAATAATAATAATAATGACACTACTACTACTACTACTACTGCATCAATACCATATCATAAATTTATTTAATAATCTTCAATATGAGCAAGCATTTAGTTTCAAAGCACAAAACAGAAAAGTGTGTGCTGTTACTCTGTGATCTTGGTTACCAACCAATGGAGCTCATACAATTCCTCCAGATTTTTGGAGGAATAAAACTATACCCTCAATAATTTCTCCGTCACCAAATAAGATTTTGTTTATTGCTTAATAAAAGGCTATTCTGCTGGAGTCCTCTCAACGTCAATTCACTATTTTGAACGGATTCTGGTTACTGTTAGACTGAGATGCAAATTGTATTAAAAAAAATATGGCAATATTCAAGAAGTGGACGTGCGTACTATTTATCCATAATCATAGCAGTGTCTACTTGATAACTGGTGAACAACACAGCACCTCTGTTGACTGATTTGACATGATGACAGAAATATTCAATAACTTTTAAGCTGCAATGAACTTTACAGCTACAACATACAGACTATCAGACTGCAGTATAGCAATTGCAGTCATGCTGTCACAGACATTTAATTTGAAATTAATGCTAAAGCACGCAAGCACTTCAAGCAAATAACTAAATTGCGAGAGACCTACCACAGTTAAATATTAAGCATCAGGCAAACATTACTATAAGAACACAACAAAACTCATAAGGGAAACGTTGCGCCTCACTTGTACTATGTCACAGGGCGAGACAGAGGACTGGTGTCCACGGAGACCATGAACAGACGCTCCCGCCGAGGCACCAACCCTGTTACTGGTGCGGATAGCCTATAGCTCCTGAAACCCAACCACGGCAGTCCCACTCTGGTCCCGCGCCTTATGATACCCCGGGTGCCCCGAGAGCCTTAGAGGCGGCGCGCAAACACCTTCTTAGCACCACCACCGCGCTGCTCTTTTGTTTCTGACTCCCTCTGCCCCACCTATCTTGGCGTGTGTACACCTTTGTTTTGTTTACAAGGATGAGGCGAAGTGGAGATGCTTTGAATTTGGATTTGCATTGTTCCTGGCACAATTACTAGATGATGGTGGATGTAATGGTGGATGAAACATGAACGCCACAAGTCTCTATGTGGCCACTTGTCGGCTGGTCATGACGGCCGATCCAGAAAAACGTGAGAGTTGGACTGAACTATACAAGTTGTTGCCTTACCTTCGCCAGTCTCTTTCCTGCACCGTCTGCGGGAAATTGCTGTGTGAACCGCACACTCCAACAGAAACTACCTGCCAGCACCATGTCTGTAGAAAGTGTTTGGGTGGGAAGAAGAGGTTGAAACCCGTCTGCAGCTGGTGCAAGGATTATACTTTATACATAGACAATGTCCAAGTGAAACTCGTGGTGCAGTGTTATAGAAAGTTATGTGAATATATTAAATTCACACCAATATATTGTAAGTTATGTTCCATATACAGTAATGGAGGTCAGCTAAGTCTGGTTGACATAATAAATGAAGCAGTTGAGAATAGCAACAAGTGTGATGAAACAAATAATGTGCATTGTGAACATGAGATTGACAATAAAGAAAAAATTCCTGTACCTCAAACAAGTGGTCTGTGCACGTCAACAACGACTGTCAGCAACTCTCAGTCCCCACCTATCCAGGTGCCACCACCACAATCCACACCGCCTCCACCACCTCCACCGCCTCCACCACCACCGCCTCCACCACCACCACCACCACCACCGCCGCCGCCACCACCACCACCACCACCACCACCACCACCACGATTGCCGTTGACGCAGACCTCTTTGCTACATCCAGTTCCACTGATAACCACATCAGTGCAGAATCTGGCTGTACCGCAGACTTCCTCGCATCCTGTCACATCCGTCACAGCTGCAGTTTCCAGTCAGTCACAGTCATCGTCACTGCTCAGCACAGTGAAGGCAGTGATACCATCCTTACCACCTGCAGTTCCATCAGCTCATCACTTCCCGCTGCAAACAGTCGCTGCCACAACCACCACCATCACAACAACCAACAGTGGAGTATCTGGAATAGGCTTTGCTCCAGGTACAATATTTCCAAGTACAAATTTAGTTAAGCAAGTTGTTAAAGAAATATCTATTCCTAAACACAATTCTTCAGTTAACAATGGGTCCTCCATATATTCTGTAATGTATACTGATGGTGATAGTACAAAAATAACTATCAAAAGAAAACCTCCTGAAATTGACAATTCAAACAAGCCTGTTTCTCTTGACCCAGAAGTTGTTCCTACTGGAAACCAAGAACTCATAAAAAAACCCAAACCCAAACCTAAACCTAAGCCTAAACGCAAAGGCTGTCGGTGTGGAAATGCAACACCAACGCCTGGAAAATTGACCTGCTGTGGACAGAGGTGCCCATGTTATGTGGAAGCCAAGGCGTGCATAGAGTGCCGGTGTAGAGGTTGCCGCAACCCACATCGGCCTGGAGGAAAGAAGGTACGGCCGGTGATCCCTCAGCTGGCCAACATCCAGATTCATCAGGTGCAGCCAGTCCATGGACGATCCACAACCTCCTCCATGGCCAACAATGTTGCCACTACCTGCACCGGCACAATTGCTCCACCACCTCCCGTTTCGTCTGCCGTGATCACAAATACAACCATACCTCAGACTATTCGAGCAGTGCAAGCTATGCATGCTGTCCAAGCAGTGCATGGTGTGAGTAATGTGCAGGCTGTTGCCAGTGGTGTTCATCAGTTGATTAGCCTAGGGAGTGGGATGGTTCAAAATCCACTCTCCCCTGGGCTGGGCGTCAACCCTGTGGCTGGTCTGGCAGTGAAACCTGTTAGCCTGGCCCTCACATCTGTGCCAGCTCAACTTCTGATCAATGATGATCGATCAACTTCCAACAGTGAACCTGATAACAGTGATGTAGATGTGGACATATAGCATAGGTAGAACTCATTAATAAAAGTTATTCAAAGCTTTTGAAACTTGTGGGTATTAGCTAAAAGAGGATAATCTATTTTTGCAAATAATTAGAAATTTTGTTGAGGCATTCAAGAAACTACAAATATACTCTGTGCAGAAAGTGTATTGTATACATAGCTGTCATTGATTTGAATTATTGTATTTCCACATTGTTTATATTTTTTTTACATCTTTCATAATGTATTACATATTACTGTCAATATTGTATTCACATTCCTTTGACAAAATATAATTTTCATTGTTTTATTGGGAATTCTGAAAATCACAGAATCAGCAGTTGGTTCATAATTTTAGCATCATTTCATTCCTATTTAATTGTTAATTTGATGAAAACTCCCCGGTGGAAATTCAACTTTATGTTTTACAGTTTTAAGATAAAATTATTCTCATGGAGTAAAGTGACAACTAACAAAGAGCTGCATATTACAAATTAGTATTGCTATTTTTGGTGCAATCTGTGTGAGCCTTTATATTACCTACTAAAGATGTAAGACTGCAGCCACTTAGTAAGCATCTCAGGTTTTTTTTAATAATATCCACTTAATAACTTTTGTAGATATCAGGTGTCTGTATCTTTACAAAAACAAAATCATTTTTACATTATATATATATATATATATATATATATATATATATATATATATATATATATATATATATATATATATATATATATTATTTATTATGTCAATGCTGAGCTCTGAAAATATTATCTATGGAATAAAGTCCTTTCTTCTGTTTATTTCCATATCCTTTGCCTATTGTTTTGATAATGATGTAGATGCCAAAGGCACATCTTGCTGGCTGATTACATAAAAACTCAGGGTAGTAAGTGCAATCCTGTATATTAACATAGTTGAGTATTTTGTTTGGATGCCATAAAGAAATGTGTAATAGCAACACTGTTAATCTAACACCAAATGTTATGAGATGGAAGTGACTATGGCAAGTCATTACATACAATGTGAAATGGATAAATGTTAATTCCCCAAGGTTTATCATGAGAATGCTGGAGACTACACAACAAGGTATAAGGAAATAGAATACAATGAATCTCAATATTCACCAGAAAATTAAACCATTTTATTTTTCTTGCTTCTCTTCCTGTACTACATTGTCAGTTGAGTGAACATTTCTTGAGATTCATCTCTCTCTCTCTCTCTCTCTCTCTCTCTCTCTCTCTCTCTCTCTCTCTCTCTCTCTGTCACAGCTGATCCAAGTGGTGCATCACAAGATTAGTGTAATATAATTTATTAAGGTTGGGTAAGACTTTTTGGTAATATTGAAAGCCACAACAAATATTTGGTTCACATCAGATGTAGAATTTGTCATCTTTGGCTTACCACCTTAATTTATGATCTGACTACCTAATAATATTTAACAAAAGATAATGTAATGCTACTAATGTGGGTTTATGTAAAAAGCTTTTGTCCCTTTCACATTGGAAATGAACAATTTCACTAGTTTCCAGAAAGCTTATTCTTGTTTGTTTTTAATGATAAGATAAAGAGGTATCTGTAAAATGGAAGTCCTTGTCTCACTTTAAAGTTTATCTCTTAAGGGATGATTTAAATTTAATGAAAGCTATAATCTGGGTCTATATTGCGTTCAGAAAAATATACAATCTGTATGAAATCAATTTGTCAGTTACCTTTATAGTACTTGTCATTCTGATAATGGCTTCATATTTAAGTATCAACAATAAGTAATTACAACAACTCGTTAGGTTTCTTTTTTTCACTCTGTAATCAAACCATAGTCTTTCATGATAAATCTTGTCAACAATGCACATCTCATTTTACTAAGGCAGCTACACAGAAGTTTAGGTGCTTTGTAGAACACTGAACTGTAGTATTTTATGTAATTAACCATTGTGTTAAATTGCAAGAATAAATATGTTGTGAAAGCTGATTTGTTTAGGTGGGGACATAAGAGATATTAGAATTTTTTCCACAGTATTGTAAAAAGTGGAAATTGTTAACATTGCTAGTTAAACTTAAATTTCAGTAAGTGCAGCATCAAAGAGGCCTGAAACCACATAAATTAAAGTTGAGACAAATCTAATTCTATCTTTATAATTAATTTTTCACAGGATCTCCCTGTGCTCCCTAAATAAAGCTTCCTCATTCTAAAAATGATGTTCTAGGATTTTCATTCACTTTCATGAAAGTGAGGTATGCCGATGTGAGGGAGTTTTGCATATACAAAACTTGGATGGTATTTCTCTTAGTGATGTTGAAATGAACAATTTTCTGACATGTGTACATATAAACATGAAAATTATATTAAAAATAAAGAAAAAGATATCTAATAATGTACATAACAAATTTCTGACACTGACCATGAAATTGTTAATTTACATTATTTTTAATTATTTCCTTCTTTGAATTCTTTCCTGTGTACAACTGACTGTATAAGATCCATATGTAGAAAATTTTCTTACTATCGTGTTTCATATTAATACCTCAACTCAGTTAATCATTAAGAAAAATTTGTTATTCCCAAAGGAACAAAGAACTGTGGAGATATTTGCATCACTGACCTGAATTGATATGTCCACTGGATTACATAATTCAAATCTAACTGAAACTAAAGCACAAAATATGGTTAATGTGTTATTATCCTGCAGCTTTTGTGTATCTCTTGTAGAAATGTGTTATTTATTTATTTATTTATTTTTTTTTTTTGTAGCTACAATTCCCTTTACAATGAATACTTATCTCAGAACGTACTGACAATTAGAAAAATATATCATGATACAGATAAGTGTATTTTATATACCACTTTAAATGCCTTTCACATGAACATTTGTACAAATAACATATCCCAAATACTTCACAGAAAACTTCCATGTCTTGATTATTTGTACACCATTTTTTAAAAATTTGCAGTATTTTACATTTCTTGTATCAACAATTCAAAATGTGTGTATGTGTGCATTATATCATGGATCGTGCCATTCAAAATTATATACATACACATTTATCATTTGCTGAGCCTCTTATGGTTTCACTGTAGGACAAAGGTCTCATCAACACCTGACAGAACTTTTTGTACGGTTGTCTCTGTCTTCACTTCTCTTATGTTGTGTTACTGTTGTCCAAATATTATCTCTCTTGGATGATGTTTCATGTCCTGTTCCATGCCCATTTCTCTTAATATTGTAAAGATATCTCCATCTCCAGTCTGGTTCCTAATTCATGACACTGTTCTTATTTTTCTGTCATGCCTAATATTATTACGTAATTTTTCTTTGGACAGTTTATTCATCTATTTATCTTTTCAAAATCTAAGCTTCTGATCCACATGTTATAACTGGTAGAATATATTATTGTAAATTTTTATTTTTGAAAATGCTAGTTTCCTTTTTGTAATAGTTTTGTTATCCAAAAAAAGTATTCCATGCTATTCCAACTTTTGTTCTCAGTATTTTTTTTAGATTAATTAAGTAGACATACTATTATTAAACACCTACTACATCCTCAATTTTTATTCTGAAACTTATAATTGTTCAACATAAAATATTCTCATGATAGTCATCTTTGCATCCACAGAACACCTTTTTCGTTTTAAGTGCAAAATCATCTGAAGGTTAATTCTTTAGAATTATTATCAGGAACTATGAAATTATTTTAGATTTTTTATTTATAGGTGTATTTTAACTATTACATTCTCCCATTCTACATTTTAAAAGCTTCCTCTAATTTAGTGTGAAATTTAGGAAAAAAAAGCATGGTATCTGTCTAAAACGTCACTTTACTTGTATTTTCTTGCTTATCTTATGTAGCTTTATAGCAATAGAGGGATTCTTACAGTGGGTTCTCATGAGTTTAACCTTTGCATTCAATTAGTAAAGTGGCAGAGATCACTGGATTATAAAATGCACAATTTAAGGTTTGTACCAAGCTGATTACTACTTCTTATTTTCTAAACATTATGCATTGTGGTTTAGTATATTCTGCATAGTTTGTCATGATTTGTGTTATGGCATGGTTGTGATAATTAGTTGAATCAATAGAATCCTTGTTTTCTGATAGATTACATTATTGTCTACTCACAAATAGGTAAACCTTGAGAAGTTTTTCAAAGTATGTGCTGGAGTAAGTTTACAAACATCTTTGCTCAGTACAAATGAAACATCCCATGTCTTTATCTCATCTCTATTAATTACTTTTTTTTTCCACTTGTATCTATGTTGGTTACCTCAGTATTCATTGTTTCCCTTATTAATCCTTGTATGCATATCTATCTTTTGCACTTGTAACTTCTTACATACTTTGCATATAATATAACTCTGAAAGGCAGTATCCATGTTTTCACACACACACACACACAAAGATATCAATTATAGTTTTCCACAGAGAAGAATGGATGTTTGAAATTGGCTAGAATAAGAAGTAATAAAGGCAAAAAGTGTCATCAACCAAGACAATGAAGGAAATAAAAATAAAGAAATAAAATAAAGGAAAGAAAATTTGGTGTAACTCAGGCTTGTGTGCTACAGCTACCCATACCAACAAAAATTATTGAACTTGAGGAAAATTGAGTTTTAAAAGTGAAGTCGATACCTTAATTTATCCAGTTTATAGGTTCTGTAGTGACAAAGATCTTGGTGATATATTTCCTTAGTAAATGACAGATTTCTTTCATTTATTTTTTTCAATGGTACCTGATCAGAATTTTGAATGGATTAAATGAAAAAGAAAGATGTCATTGTAAAGTTGGCAGTCAAAAATATGGATAAAAATTTTGAATGTGGAGGAATGGAACTGTATTCATTGGTATGTTTCTCTACAATTTCCTAGACAAAATGTAAGCAAAATTTATGATTATTGACTCTGGCAGGCAAACTTGTTCAGCAGTTTCTTTAATGAGACAAAAATTTTGCTCAGAAGAATAATTGTAATTTAATATAAAATTTATTATATGTTTTGATAATATTTTTGAATTTCAAAGGTGTAGTGCCATTTTCTAATCCTCTAATGATAACTTTTTCTTATTCCTAAGTACCTTTACATTGGCTTTTTTTTTTTTCTTGAGGAATTTTCACCCCATAAACATAATCTAAATATTTACCTTAGTGTCATTTTTATTATTTTGCACTTCTTGCTAAGGTTACTACACCCACCACTATTATATGTAACCAATGCAAAAATGTGTGTTTACTTAAACAAAAAATTATATATGTATATATATATATATATATATATATATATATATATATATATATATATATATATATATATATATATATTATTCAATTTGCTATATTACTTAGTCATATATTGCGCATACAGTATTAATTTGTCATGGTGATGATACTTATAATACTTATAGCAAAAATTAGAATTCCAGTATAATAATTTGTGAGAAATTCATTGTTGATATATGATGGAAAATGTGAGCATGAAAAATGTACTATGTACATTAGGGACAGAATTCCACAATTTTAATGGTTACTGCCATACCACAGAAGGGGTCTTGAGGTGCCTATCAGTTAAACTGTTTTGTAACATTGAAGTCCATTTTCATATACTATGATATATATATATATATATATATATATATATATATATATATATATATATATATATATATATATATATATATATATATATATATATATATATATTACAAATACAGAGTGTACATTTGCCTGTGGATATTCCTTAGCTTTTGTGATGATTTCAATATACCTACGTACAATAGTACATACATGCACATGGCAAAGTTATCAAGGTCTTCTCTGTGGAAGTTCACATCCGTAATCCATCATTCGTTCTAATTACAATAATTTCTTTTAACTTGTGTGAAATGAATTAAGAGACAAGGTTAATCTGTACCTATGTCACACAATTCCTTTGTATCAAAACTCTGAAACACACTGTACAGATAAGATATTCATCAAGGACTTATAAGATGTAATTCTTTTAGCATTACAACAGTCCACTTGGTGGCAGATTATTCCATGAGCTGTAGGACCATCCTGTGGCAAATATTTGTTAAATAAGCCTTTGTATCATGGAATTCTAATAATTCTTAATTTGTGCATCAACAAAGTTCAGATGTTCTTTTCAAATACCAAAATATACACAATGAATGTATACTTAACCAGAAAAAAATCTTGCACTTGTTATTTATTGAAGTGAAAGTGTATTTTATATCAGGATATCACAATATTGTTTGAAAACAGACAAAAGATGACATTAAAATCTGAGTTGCTATCTTTTACTACAGGAAAAGATAATATAAACTTAAATGTTAGAAATATTATGGGATGCAGTGCTTACTAAGAAAGATACTCAAAGCCTCTGATAATGAGCAAGTATTATCACTGAGGTACTAATGTAAATGAAAAGGCTTTAAGATGTGGTACACATATCTTTTTCATTTTATTGTGTGAAGTATAAATCCTTTCTCATGGAAATATCTATGTTTATGTTACCAAATTTAGAAATACCTACAATAAACGTCTTTTAGACTCAACTTAGTTTCATGGCTGAAGTATGGCACTGTTTGGCATATTCATATTGAATATGATTAGTGCTTTGTGAAGTGTGACAGGCAGGGTCATTGATATACAGAATGTAAGAAGTATAGTTCTAATACTCAAATATCTTGTATTATGCATAATATACTAATAATTAATGATAAATAAAAAGCCAAAGGCAAAAATGTGCAAATAAGTGACACCTTTACTCTTTAAGCTGTAAAAATAATTAGTTTGTTACAATATTTGACTTGTTTGATTGTGATACAATATCATGGAAACTGGCTAAATGATGGTTTATTACTCTTAAGATGTACAAATTATGCAATATATATATATATATATATATATATATATATATATATATATATATATATATATATATATATATATATATATATATATTCTAAGAATCATCCTGGATCAGAGACATGCCTGCTTCATATTACCATGGTGCCCAGACTGGCAGTGCTGCCACGATTATTTTCCAAGGAGGCATTTGTCTTTGCAGGTAATTCTGTACTCATAAGAAACTGATTATGAAATAAATTTTATTAAAAAAACTTTTCTTATTTTAAAATATTGGTTATAAACATGATGGATAAATAACAGGATTCTTATATACTTATATCAAATGAATGTAGATATATAGACTGATAAAGATATACAGCATATAGATAGGTAGATAGAAATGTGTGGATTGATAAATGAAAATAAGAAACTGACAACCAAATGGACTGAGAATTTGAGAAAACCTTATGATAACCAAGAAATATACATTCAGACAAGGTGACACTGATATCCTACTGCTAGACTTGAATTTGACTGCAAGGTGTTACCATCTGCTTAAAATAACTAATCCTATATGATCTTTGACATCTAGCAACAAGATACAAATTGCCTTTAAATTAAGGCATAATACTTCAAATAAAATAGATGAGAAATATTTTTAAAGAAATATTTTTAAAAATATTTCTGATGTGATTTCATTAATGAGAAAATAAATTTGAACTTCAGATTGTTTAATAATATGTACTTGTAAGTTCGAAATGAATAACTATGAACTTGGTGGACGATAGATATTGTTCTATGTACAGGTAACTCGATTTACGCAATAGATGCATTCCAATAGGCATCGCATATATCAAAATTCGCATAAAATAAACTTGCAATTCTCATAAGAAACAATAGATAATAGGGTGGATGTGGGATGTGGTCCAAAATAATTCCTACAAAATAGTCTATTTATTTTTACTAAATTAACATGATTTTATTATTTACCATTCTAAATACTAGAAGTGTATTTAAAGTAAAGGGAAAAGCAAGAAATAATAAGAGAAAACAAAAAAATAATAAGAGAAAACAACAAAACAAAGAATACGTAAACACAACACTCACTGCATCACTGCCTTCACCACTCACACCACAGTCAGTCAACATCTTCCTCTCAGCTTTTCCACTTTATCAAAAATCCACTTATCAAAAATAACCCCACAGTATAAAGGTAAACACTAGTAAAAAAATAAACGTAGGACGCAAATGTCTTCACCCCTCACAAGCACTCGCCGTTGCTGTCCACTCTCTGGCAAGGTTTGAAATTGCGTCTGGCGCTGTTTGAAGATGCGGTTGGGCTAAATCGCGTATAAGCAAACCAATCATGCAAATTTAATTAATTATAATATTTTTTCGGTCACGTATTAATAAAAAATGCGTAAATTAAACACGTAAATCAAGAGTTACCTGTACTTGCAAAATAGTGAGAGACCAAAGCATTTACAAATACTGAGGTAGTCACATGGTTGTGAGGGGTTATTATTCTAGGAAATGTTAATGTGTGATAAATACACTGTAAGAGGGGAATTAAGCATTACTAATGTCAGTCATACAGCTTAAAAATGTTTTTCTTTGAATTACTTTCAACATATTTTTTTCTAAGTAAAAATAATTTTGAGCTCCATATCTGTTAAGTGTGTATTTTGCATTCATAAATCACGAGGAACAATAAATAACTTGTCACAACGGAAGAAAATATTACGATGAAGACATTCACAGAATGTGGTTCTATGGTATCTGTACTACAATCCCTCTGGTCAAACAAGCAATTCCTACGCAAGGTGTAGGCAGGGCTTTACAGGTTAAGAAAACCAGTAAAATATTCAAGGGAATATCTTTGGATTTACAAATTCTTTAAATTAAAGGTTTAATCAAACTCAGCTTTCCAAAATGGTCATGATATAAAGGCAATTTTTTTTATTCTTACCATGGTATATAAAACAATGCATTTTATCACCCTAAAAGTAACATATTTATAGCTACATTAAAATTACTTGATTTTAAGAAGTGACAACTTCATTTGCTCCTTCAAAATCCATACCAACTCCACCCATTCCTTCTACATCTACTTCAGATTCTGAAGCATTAAGCATGTTGAGAGTTACATCACGTCCTCCTAACATACTACCTCCACCACTGCTGGCTCCAGCTTGAGCTGCTGTATTTTGTTGAGCTTGTAATGCAACAGCAGTCTGTGGAGAGATGCCTGCATCCTCAAAAGCCTTCTTTTTCAGTGCTGATCGTATCTGTGTGCTGAAAGACGTAAAAATTTCATTTTATATATGTGTATATATATATATATATATATATATATATATATATATATATATATATATATATATATATATATATATATATACACACACATACAACTTCATCACACTGAGTTATTTCAACTGCTTTCTAAGATTGATCAGAGGCTGACTCTTGATCATACTAGTGAATATGCACACTACTGCTAAAGCAGCTTGGATTTGTGCATATGGATGAGAAACATGTCAGAACCATTCCTCTTGCCTTTTGTCAGCTTTAATTAATTTCAATTAAATCTATATCCCTATTTATCTACAGTAAAACTTCCATAAATTGGCATTCTATATGCATGAATTCCACAGAAGTTGGTAAGGTAACAAAATATCCAATAAAATAATGGCTCAGAAAGGTGAGTTCAGTAAAAATCTTTCAAATTCAGCTACCATGCTGACTAAACTGAGTGAAAACAAGACAAACTTGGTATAACCTATGGAGAAATACCTAGTTACTATGAAGGCTCACATATCACATATAATACAGCCTGCTGACTTAAATCCTGTACCTACTTGCTACTGGTGAACAGGACTACACATGCCTGTCTCTCAAACCTAAGGCTTCTCAATTGTGAAACGAGTTTGCTAACCACTACACCACACTGTCTACAGTATGTGTATGGATGGAGTGATGTTCTCTTGTCATCTTAATTAGTAACATAATGGTAGTTCTTTTTATCTCAAGAATGCTGGAACTAATATGGGCGTTTGCTATGGTCCAAGAAAAACTGCAAGATTCACTAATTGATTGAATTTTACACATAAAACATCAGCTGGAAAAGAATCTTTGTCATTTGTGCACTATCAAACTAAGTAATAAACTTTTAGAAACTACTAATTACAGTAATTAAGCAGAATGGAAGAAAAAAATATGACAAAATTAAGTAATCATGCACATTATCTTGGGTTTGGGGTGTATCATCACTTGGGATGAATACTATTTTTTTTCCTCCGTATGACCTTACTTTATTTATTGAAGGTATGCAGCTAACATATCAATACATAAATCCTGGCATATATGAAACAAAGAATCATGTTCTGATGCCAAATCTCAGTATGACACTTAAAGACTGTATGTTCACATCATGTCTTCCAATGTCTTCCCTGAGTTCTTGCTTGCCTGTTTACATCATGTTTTCCAATGACTTCCCTGAATTATCACTTGTCTGTTTACATTCTGAGTTACTGCTTTCTTCTTTGGAAATAAAATCCATCGTTTCACCTTGGTTCTTCTTTCCCAATATGTTCGTCCAATCAACCACAAAACATGTTCAGTAAGGTATGTGACAAACATAATTCGTTCTACTGTAGCATTTTAGGGCAAATGTACGTTATGGTGGCTAAAAAACCTATGGGCGAAAAAATTAACTAGTTCCAGATCTATTAATAAAAAATCCAAAATTTCTGAAAATACATAAAATGAGCACATTTGCATTACTAATTTTAGATAACACAACAAACATATACAATACCCTCCCGAGTTTGCATCTAGTCTTAAATTCTTACAATCCCAAGTTTTGTACTGCTTTAACAAGTATCAGCCATATCTACCTACTGTTGGCATCTCTTTTTTTTCTCTGCCCTCCTCTCTCCTTCTTAGCATAAACACTTAATGATAAGTAAATGGAGTAGTTTTTATTGCCCTTCCAACTGCTAACTCTGTACAAGGGCCTTATCTGTCCTTGTATGGAGTACTCTTCGCATGTTTGGGAGGGGGGGTGGTTCCACTAATACAGTTTTATTAGATAGGGTGGAATTGAAAGCTTTTCGTCTCATCAACTCCCTTCCTATGACTGACTGTCTTCAGCCTCTTTCTCACCGCTGAAATGTTGCATTTCTTACTATCTTTTATCACTATTTTCATGCTAATTGCTCTACTGATCTTTCTAACTACATGCCTCCCCTCCTCCTGCGGCCTCACTGCACAAGGCTTTCTTCTTCCTCTCATCCCTATTCTGTCCAACCCTCTAATACAAGAGTTAAACAATATTCTCAATCATTCATAACTTTCACTGGTAAACTCTGGAACTCCCTGCCTACTTCTGTATTTCCATCTTCTTACGATTTGACTTCTTGTAAGAGGGAGGTTTCAAGACATTTGTCCCTATCTTTTGGCTTATTCCTTCTAGATCTTTCAGGGAACCTCCAGTTTCAGTGGGCGTTTTTTCTAATATTTCACTGCCCTTGGCAAGTCTTCCTCTTGAAAAAAAAAAAAAAAAAAAATCTTGTCTTTACAGCTGTTATCTTTACATCACTATAATCTTTTCATGAAGAAGTGTCAAAATATAGTAATATGTGAAAAAGGTATGAAAGTGGATTTATGAAAAAAACACAAAAACCTGATACTTGTGTGACATGGTAGCCAGATTATAACCAGACTAAGTATGTGCTATATTGTCTATACAATATAGCACAGGAGAACAACTTGCCTTGCCAAGATACCTATATATATATATATATATATATATATATATATATATATATATATATATATATATATATATATATATATATATATATATATATATATATATATATATATATATATATATATATATATATATATATATATATATATATATATATATATATATATATATATATATATATATATATATATATATATATATATATATATATATATATATATATATATATATATATATATATATATATATATATATATATATATATATATATATATATATATATATATATATATATATATATATATATATATATATATATATGATTGATCTTATGGACAGTATACTTGACTTCACTTACACAGTGCGAGATTTTATCCTCTGACTGATAATATTTAGATCATCACCAAACCTCTTCACAGAAGAGCGCAGCATTTCTATTTCTTCATCAGTCCATTTTGTGCTGGGGAAAATAATTATGCTATTAAGCATCAAATACACAAAAAGCCTTTCATTATGGCTTAAAGAAAATGTACAATACAATAAGTTTGATAATTGAAAAATATATATAATGAAGAGGAAGGTTCTCTATACTGAGTGAAAATTGCATAAATTACATATAAGATAATTTCAAAATACAGTGGAATCCCAATTTTCCAGCACTTGAAAGCTCAAGCAAATAAAAAAGTATAGATAACAAAATGTACCTTAAGTATCACATGTTATTTAACCTGGCATCATGCTTGCCATTTTCAGACACAAGCATTGGTCTGTAAACTGCCTGACATTGGATCTGTTTTGCTGTGACTATTTGAATCAGCAACAAAACTAGCTGGCTGGTCTCTTCTCCCAAAATATCTAATGTGAATAAACATGAGTTAAATTAAACAAACTGTGTATACCAGGAGCAAGAGATGCAAGACAATAAATAGAGTAAAGCTCAAGTATATTTAAAAGTCAGTAACCAGGAATATACAATTCCCAAGGATTGTGGATAACAAGGATTCCACTATACCAAGGGATATCAGCTAAACATTTTTCTGTTACACTATCAACTTGACCTTGTAAGCTCTTTAAGAATCTAGCATGGAAAGATCTCACTTTTCCAAAAACAACAAAGCACAATTCTGATAAGCATACACTATTTCCTCCATTTTACTACCACAAGGTAGGCAGAACACAAAACAGTATCTTGAATGACAAAACCAGATAACAGCAGCATGGACCCTCAGGCAGTGTAAACGTGTCAACTTAGGTTGACCTGAAGAGCAATCACTTCCCACAAAGGCACTATTAAAGTATACTGTAGTTTGGTATATCTTTTGACACTTTCAATTTGTCTACAGACTACATACATACATAAGTGTAAGTGCTGAAAAAATGTGGTATGGCAGATGTCAACCAACAAATACTAAATGTTTTCCATTATAAATACAAATAATTAAGGCATCTCCACTCTTCTCATACACAAGGATGATCCAGTGTGCTGCACAGGGATCATGTAATACAAAAACATACCAATGTAATAACAGTCCAAATTTTGACCCAATGAACTTCATATAGCAACTGATTCAGCAAATGTAATGCAGTGTACCAGGGATATTAATTTAATTCAAATAATTACCCAAACACTTGTATAATAAGTTCTTTCAAACTGAAACTGCAAACTATATATACATGATACATATGTAGTAAAAATAAATAAATAAATGAAAGAATAAAATGTAGGAGGCAGGTAAGATCTTCCATGGGTATTCTGAACTACATTCATTCATAGTATTTTACAAAGTCAATTCAACGAGTAGTTTTGAAATCTAACATCATAATATCAAAACACATGCCTTCACAAAGGGAAACTTTTATTTTCTAGGGAAAAAAATTTATTTGAGTACATCTTGAGTGATGACATCAATATTGATCAGTTGGATAGAAGACAAAACTTTTTCTAAATGTACGATTCAGGCGAAGAGCATCCAAGTTCTCTGATTTCATCTTTAATTGTACTCAACCCTAAAAGGACAACATTTATAGTTTTGTAATCTTTTTAAATTATAGTGATTCAATCCTAGAATATAAAAAAATCTTAATTATCTACCATCTGAATAGTGAAGTGTCAAAACACACCAAGCCTATTAGCAATGATTTAATATATCTATCGTTTTCAGAAAAGTCCTTCCAGTGAAATACAGCATAAAGCTAATGCAAGTGTTCTGCATAAATCTCAATTTCATAAAATAAAAGACATTACTCAAAGTTTTCATCTTGTATGTGTGTAGCTCACCAATAGTTCTGATGATCACATGCTGGATATGTGATCACTAGCAATACCCTTCTACAGAGAGCACAGTGCTATTGTGATCTAATGAGTAAGAAAGAGATCTTTTACACATCACAAAATCCAAAATATTCCTGCAATGGGACAACTGATGGTACTGCAAAAAAAATCTTTGTGATCTGAGCACAGAGCATGGTCATCACCAATGAACAAGCAGCCAGCCTACATTTAACGTCGTAGCACAAAGTCTGAGGTACAGGCAACCCCCGCTTAACGAAGGGGTTACATTTCTAAAAAACTTCGTTAAGTAAAACTTTGTTAAGTGGACCGATTATAACAAGTTTAACCCTGACTTGAACTTCCACTGAGAGTAAACAAAGCGAGAGTGCATCATAGTACAGTGAAAGGTTTAATGCAAGTAAAAATTATGAAGTTAAACATTTAGGCAGTTTAATGTCCTTTTAGGTTCTGTTAAATCTGCAGTGAACAACGTTTTGAAACACTCATTCATTATTTCACACATTTCCATCTCTATTTTGGTATGCCGTCCCTCCTTTACTTATTTTTTCTATTGTTTCCTTGTTCTTCATTTTGCCATTTATAAACTTGTAGAAAAGTTTGGGATTGTCTTTGCTTTTATTCACCACATATTTCTCAAAGTTTCTTTCTTCCTCTCTTCTTACTCTAATATATTAATTTCTCACATCCCTGTAATGCCGTCTGTTACAGTCATTTCTCTGTTTTGTGAGTTTCTTCCAAGCTTTATCTTTTGCCTTTTTAGATTGTATGCACCTAGCACTGTACCAAGCATGTATTTTTTCTTAACTCTATAAACAGTTACAAATTTTTTTACTCTATTATATTTCTGTAAGATTATGTCATATTTCCCTTCTATTGTCTTTCTGTTCACAATTTTTCTCCAGTCATGATTAGCAAAATGGATCCTTAATTTTTCAAAATGCGCTCTTGCATAATTTATTCTTTCTCCTTTGTAGTCATTTTTGTAACTTATCCCATCTTCCTCCTGAATTTGCATCTCTAATGTCACATGATCACTTCTTCCCACTGGACTAGGGTATTGTATGATTGGAGGGGGCTCTGGTTTTTGTGAATACTAGGTCAAGCAACGATGGTTTTTCTTTCTCCCTGTACCTTGTTGACTCCTCCACCCACTGATCCACTGTACAGGGTGGGGCGTGGATACTTCCCGATATGAGAATGAAATAAAAACCGGTTCACACTTCACAATTCTTTATTCTTCTTTTATGCCTTTCACACATCATGGGAGATTTACTTTACCACTGTTTTAAAGAAAATATCTTTTAAATGTTCACCTCCATTGTCAATACACTGATTCAGACGATTTTGGAAGCTTTGGTCTACTCTCCCAACATGTTGAGCGGTATATTGGCTATTTCAGTTCGGATGGCGTTCTGTAGGTCTTCCAAGGTCTGTGGACGGTCGTTATAAACCAGGGATTTGAGATATCCCCACAGAAAATAATCACAGGAAGCTAAATCAGGTGAGCGCACAGGCCAGTTTAAGTCTCCTCTCAGGGAAATCAGTCGGTTGGGAAAAGCTTCTCTCAGGAATCCCACTGAAATGCGTGCACTGTGGGCTGTGACCCCATCTTGCTGGAACCACACGTTGTCATTATCCAGGTCCATATTAATGAGAGCTGGCATAAAAAACTCCCTGAGCATTGTCACATAGCGCTCTGAAGTCACTGTTACGGCACCACCGTTTTCTTGGAAAAAGTAAGGGCCAATGATGCCTACTCTTGACACTACACACCATACCGTGACACGATTTGAATGAAGGAGCCTCTCATGAAGTTCTCTGGGATTTGTTTCACACCAGTATCTCATATTCTGCTTGTTCACACAGCCACTAAGGTGAAAATGTGCCTCATCTGAGAAGAACACAAGTGCACCGTTGGGTAAGGTGTCAACCAGCTGCTCACATGATGTTTCTCGGGTTACATAATCACGTTCCGTCAGTTGTTGGACCAAAACCATTTTATATGGGTGAAGATGGAGTTCATCATGGAGAATTCGACGAAGAGAACGTGTTGACATGCCAAGAGCAGCTGAATGTTTCTGAGCAGAATGCCTAGGGGACTGCAACATAGACAGGCGGACCCGTTCCACATTCTCAGGTGTTCTAACGGTCTTTGTTGGTCCTCTTCTTCTTTTGGACACATTTCCTGTTTCTCTGAAGGCATCCACCCACAATGAAATTGATTTGTGATCAGGAACATGGCCTCGAGGAGGAATTCCAAAGTGACATCTGAAGGCACACTGCACTGTGATGACAGAACGGCTGTTAGAGAAATACGCCTCGACAGCAAAAGCACGCTCCTTCCTTGACCACTGCATATTTCCAACTGACACTGGTGTGAACACAAACCTCCCACCCTCCCCCTCCCTGCTAGCCCCTCCTCACTCTACCACAACTAGTGTTGCCATAAACAGACACATTTCAAATCGGGAAGTTTCTGCGCCCCACCCTGTATTAACCATAGTCAATTGTAACACTTCCTCGCTCTACTGTCCAGCATTATCCATTATGTACTTCCATCTCTCTCCCGTTTACATTTTTGCAGCTAAAGTCTCCAACTAAAAGTATTCTGCTATCTCATCTTATCATGTTATCTAGCCACTTAATCACCTCTCTTTGCATATCTTTATGTTCTTCAGTTCCCCATGTATTTGTGGCACATATGTAACTATAGTTTTTCTCTTCTTTGATTCCTCTGTTTTGATTGTTACTCCCATTACTTCCACTTTGTCCTCTCCATATTGCACATCCTCCACACATATATTATCACAAACCACAATTAGCACTCCTCTTCCCCCTTTATCCTTCCTGTCCCTCCTCCAGCTATTCTATCCCTCCTCTTTAAAGTTAACGTAGATCTGCTCTCTTAGTTTTCTTTCAACGATGCACATTACATCCGGCTTTTTCTCTTTAAAATAATCCCTAACCTCCAACATGCTTGATAACAACCAATCTATATTGGTATAAGTCACTCTTAATTTCTTGCCTCCTCCATGACTTCCTCTTTCTTCCGTAGGTACCACTTCTTTAGTCTCATATCCAGGACCCTCCAGTGAAAATTTTTCTTCTCGATCTCTGTCCTTTTCTAGTTTTTCTTCCTTAGTTTCACTTCTTATCACTTTCTCCTTTTCCCTATCCTCTAGGTTTATATCTCTTTATATCCATATATCTTTGTGTTCAATATTATCGCCCAGTTTCCCTTTTCTAGCCATAATTTCCTCTACTGCCACTTGGGATCTCATTCTCACTTTCATTGGTCTCCTAGCCCTTTCACTGTATCTTCCTAACTTGATCACTTCCTCCACCTCCTGGTCTAGTTTTTGTATGCTGTCTTGAACTTGTTTGATAACAGTCTTGGCCAATTCTCTCTCTTCATGTTCTCTCGTGAATTTATTTGGATTTTTCTTTTCCTTCATCCCCAAGATCATGAAGCTTTTTCTCTTATCCACTGTATCCCACACCGGGTCTTCTTTCTCTTTAATTACAGGCAAACCCCACTTAAGGAAGGTTCACACAATGAAATTTCGCTACAACGAAGGTTTTCGTTTACTACCATCTCATTTAACGAACACCAAACTCACTTTAACTAAATTTTATCCAGGTAATTTTTTTCCAAGTTTGAAAGCCTGGCCGTATCACGCAAGCCGACAGGCTTTAGAATACACCAGCGCCTCTCGTGGACAAAACGCGCACCACTCACTCCCCCTAGTTCAAAACAATAACAGCGTCAGCAGCAGCTCGTCTTCCCTCACTCTACATGCCACCAAAATGCCCTGCAATGTCGCCTAGCGTTGTTAAGAAGATCAGGAAGTCTCTTACTCTCGAAGTGAAGCTGGATATTATTCACAGACACAAGAGGCGAGAAAACTAACAGCATTGCTTCCTACCATGGCTTTACTCCATCTACTGTCTACCATTTTTAAGTCAGCAGACTCTAGTAAGAAGGCTGGTGAGATCATATCTTCCTTGTAAGCTAAAAGAACCACCTGAACTCGTGACTCTGCAATGGATAAAATGGAAAGCCTTGTGGAAATGTGGTACATAAGTTTTGTATGCGGTACAATGATGCGCCCTTTGTTTATATTCCACAGGTTGCCAGCTAGCGTATTTCCCGCTCCACTCTCCCTCCCTTAATAAATTTAAGATCATCAACATTATAAAGTTACGTACATACATACATTAGTGTATATTATAATGACTTAGTCTTAAATTAAACTGCTTAAATGTTTAACTTTATAATTTTTACTTTCATTAAACCTTTTACTGTACAGGCAACCCCGTTTAACGAAGGTTCACGCAACGAAATTTCACTACAACGAACGTTTCATTTTACTACCATCTGCTCGTTTAACGAACACCAAACTCGCTTTAACGAAGTTTTATCCAGGTATTTTTTTCCAAATTTGAAAGCCCCAGTGTATCATGCAAGCTGACAGGCTTTTGAATACACCAGGAGCTGCTGGTACTAAGGCCTGCCTCAGGAGAAATCCTGAGACACCTGTAGAATAAAGATCAAGATCAAGCCTCTCATGGACAACACAGGCACTGCCGATACAAAGACCTGACTAAGAAGAAATTCGGCGTCACCTGTAGCATCAAGATCAAGATCAAGATCACGCACACCACTCACTCCCCAGTCAAAATATAACAGCGTCACCAGTAGCTCATCTTCCCTAGTTCAACTTACCACCAAAACGCCCTGCAATGTGGCCTAACGTTCCTAAGAAGACTAGGAAGTGTCTTACTCTCGAAGTGAAGCTGGGTATTATTCACAGACACGAGAGAGGCCAGAAAACTAATAACATTGCTCGCCACCATCTTGACTCCATCTACTGTCTACTATTTTTAAGTCAGCAGACTCTATTAAGAAGGCTGGTGAGACCGTATCTTCCTTGAAAGCTAAAAGAACCACCTGAACTCGTGACTCTACAATGGATAAAATGGAAAGCCTTGTGGAAATATGGTACATAAGTTTTGTATGCGGTACCATGATGCGCACTTTGTTTACATTCCACAGGTTGCCGGTTAGTGTATTTCCCATTTCACTCTCCCTCCCTTCATAAAGTTAAGATCATCAACATTATAAAGTTACGTACATACATACATTAGTGTACATTATAATGACTTAAATTAAACTACCTAAATGTTTAACTTCATAATTTTTACTTTCATTAAACCTTTTACTGTACTATGATGCACTCTCGCTTTGCTTACTCTTAATGGAAGTTCAAATCAGGGGTTAAACTTGTTATAATCGGTTCGCTTAACGAAGTTTCGCTTAACGAAGTGTTTTTTAGGAACGTAACCCCTTTGTTAAGCGGGGGTTTCCTGTACTATGATGCACTCTCACTTTGTTTACTCTCAATGGAAGCTCAAGTCAGGGGTTAAACTTGTTATAATTGGTTCGCTTAACGAAAATTCGCTTAACGAAGGGTTTTTCAGGAAAGTAACCCCTTCGTTAAGTTGGGGTTGCCTGTAGTTGAATTACAGCAACTTTCATGTTTTTCCTGAATTTGTCTCTTTACAACCTCTGAAAATTTTAATTTTTCCTCTTCCTGTTCCTGCTTCCATGCATTTTATAGTTCCTTCAGCTTGTTTTCATGCAATCTATCTTCTACTCTGTCCACAATGCCATCCTGTACTTTAACCTGTAAGCTCCTTAAGGAGTTTTCGTAGTCTTGGCATGTGGCTTTTAATATGTCATTTTGTTTCTTTATTTCTTGTATCTCTTCTTTTAATCCCTGATTGATTGTACTGACCTTCTCACATTCTACCCATCTAAATTTCATCTCTGTGTTTTCTGTTGTCAGTCTGTCCTGTTTGTCCATTAGACTTGACATCACTTCCTTCATGTACCTTAACTCCCTTTCTATGTTGATCAACCTCCTCACACTACCTCTTTCGTCCCTGAATCCAGAAAAATCCTTGTCCATAATATCCTCAGTTAATTTTCTTAGTCCAACAGGAGTCTCAATGTACTGTTGGTTTTCACTCGATGGCGTATGTTTTGATTCCATCATACGTCTGGCAGCACTACTTTGTTCCATCTCTCTCTTGTTTTTCTTTCCGCATATACAATTCAAAACTTATTTAATTTGGAGAAAGGAGAACCTATGGCCCCCTCCCCCCAGTACATATGTCTAGGCCAGTCTCCAACTCTTGTAGCTTTTCCCTGTGAGTTGCTCAAAAGACGTCTGGTCGGCACAGTGACTATGCAGTGTGTGTGTGTGTGTGTGTATTTACCTAGTTGTATTTACCTAGTTGTAGTTTTACAGGGCCTGGGCTTTATGCTCGTGTGGTCCCATCTCCATATCTACACTTATCCAATTTTTCTTTAAAACTATGTACACTCTTTGCTGATACCACTTCCTCACTCAAACTGTTCCAAGTCTCAACACATCTTTGCGGGAAACTAAATTTTTTAACATCTCTCAGACATCGTCCCTTCCTTAGTTTCTTACTATGCGATCTTGTGCTTCTAAAGTCATATTCTTCTCTCAGGATCAGTTTCTCATTATCCACTTCATCCATTCCGTTAATCAATTTATAAACTTGTATCAGATCCCCTCTCTCTCTTCTCTGCTCCAAGGTTGGTAGATCCTCATATGCCATCCCTTTAAATTCTGGAACCATTCTTGTAGCCATTTTTGTAGTCTCTAATTTTCTTATGTGTTTCTTTTTATGGGAGTCCACATAACTCCTGCATATTCCAATCTAGGTCTTATTTTAGTACTTATCAATTTCTTCATCATTTCCTTGTCCATATAGTGAAATGCTACTCCAATATTCCTTAGCAAATTATACGTCTCTGAAAATTCTATCAATATGGCTTACCGGTTGATTATTTTCTTCCATTGTCACTCCCAAGTCCTTTTCCTTTTTTACTTTTTCTAGTTCTACTCCATCTCCCATCTTATAGATTCCCACTGGTCGTCTTTCACTTTTTCCCATTTCCATGACATGGCTTTTGTCCACATTGAATTCCATCTCCCATTTTTTGCTCCATTTCCAGATCTTGTTTAAGTCTTCCTGTAGTATTTCACAATCCTCTTTTGTTTAATGACTCTGCACAGTTTCGCATCGTCCGCAAACAGATTTATGTAGCTGTTCACTCCCTCTGGCATGTCATTTATATATACGAGAAAAGTATTGGTGCCAATACTGACCCCTGTGGCACTCCGCTGTCTACTGTTCTCCACTTGGACTTCATATCTTTAACTATCGTCCTTATTTCTCTCCCCCTTAAGTAATTCTTCATCCATCTCAATGTGCTTCCTTTTAAGCCACCCTTCTCCTCTAACTTCCATAGTAATCTTTCATGTGGCACTTTATCAAAAGCCTTTTTTAGATCTAAATAAATACAGTCAACCCATCCTCTCTCTCTTGTACTTTATCAACTATTCTAGAGTAGAAACTCAATAAATTTGTCACACATGACCGACCTTTTCTAAAACCAAATTGGCTATTTGATAATATTTTGTTGTCTTCAAGAAACTCGATCCATTGCTTCTTTATTACTTTTTCACACATCTTGCATATTACACTAGTTAGTGATACCGGTCTGTAATTTAAAGGTTCTTCCTTCCTTCCGCTCTTATATATGGGAACCACCTCAGCTCTTTTCCACTCCACTGGCACTGTTCCATTTTCTATTGAGCATTTTATGATGTTGTATATTGGACTTGCTAGTTCTTCCCTACATTCTTTCAGTATTCTGCCTGAGACTTCATCCGGTCCCATTGCCTTTTCCTCATCCAATTCCGTCATCAACTTTTTATTTCAAGCTTGGTTACTTTAATCTCTTTCATATAGACAGTCTCTATTACCCTGTGGTCTTTCAAATTTGGATTCCTTAGTAAAGACCTCATGAAATTTACTATTTAACAGTTCTGCCATACTTTTGGGTCTTCCACCATTCCGTTTTCTCCTTTTAACCTTTCTATTGTTTCTTTTTGTCTTATTTTTCCATTTATGAATCTGTAGAACAATTTTGGTTGTTCCTTACATTTTTCGACAATGTCCTTTTCATAGTTCTTTTCTTCTTCCTTTCTCACCTTAGCATATTCATTTCTTGCTGTTTTGAAGTTTTCCTTATTTTCTGGATTTCTGTTTCTTCTCCACCTTTTCCATGCTCCATCTCGTTTCTCCTTTGCCCTAGCACATCTTGCATTAAACCAATCTTTCTTTCCTTCTTCTTTAGGTCTATATTTCGGAACATATTCCCTGACCCCAGTTTTGTATATTTCCAAAAATAAGTTATATTTCTCTTGAACCGTTAATGAGTTTTCCATCTCCTCCCAGTTTACGTTTTAAAATAGTTCTTGAGATTCTCAATATCAGCCTTTCTGTAATTTAATCGGTCTCCTTTGTATGATTCATCTCTATCTTCCTTTCCTTCTTCTATATCCATCTCTAATATTACATGGTCACTCTTTCCCAATGGGCACTTGTATCTTATATCATCGTTAATTGGTATATCCCTTGTAAAAACTAGGTCTAATCTTGCCGGCTCATCGTTTCCTCTGAATCTTGTGTTTTCCTTTACTCTTTGGACCATCAAATTATCTATCATTAGGTTCAGGAATCTATCTCCCAGGCATCTTCCCCATACCACTTTCATAATTTTCCCAGTCTACCTCCTTACAGTTGAAATCTCCTATCAATATCACTTTTCTCCTTTCCTTAATGATTCTTGTAAGACTCCTTATTGTGTCATCTATCATGTCTCTATATTCTTGGTTAGTCCATGAGTTTGTTTTGGTGGCACATATGTTCCAATGATTGTTAACTCCTTTTTGTTAATATGCATCTTAACATACAGTATTTCTGATTTTCCTTCCCAAACTCCACTTGATTTACCACTATCTCCTTCCTTAACATCATCATGACTCCTCCTCCTCCTTTACCCACTCTCTCTCTCCTCCATATATTATACCTTTTATCTATGTCTATTTTATTGCCTCATTTAACTTTGTTTCCACCAGGCATACAATATCTGGTTCTTCTTTCTTTATGTAATCTCTTAATTCTAATTTACTAGATAAAATCCCATCTATGTTTGTGTGTGTCATTAATCTCTTGTCTTTCTCCAGCTTCACCCAGCCAGTCTTCCCCATTACGGAGCTCAGAGCTCATAGACCATCTTCTCTCCACAACACACTCCACACACCAAAGCTCACAACCGCTCGAGTTACATCCCGAACCTATTTACTGCTTGAACACCACACATTAAGAGCTTGCCCATTTGCCTTCCTTTCCTCGAACTCTTTGAGTCAAGTGTCTAACCACTACACTATGTGTGTGTGTGTGTGTGTTTATTTACCTAGTTGTAGTTTTACAGGGCCTGGGCTTTCTGTGACCCCATCTCCATATCTATATTTATCCAATTTTTCTTTAAAACTATGCACACTCGTTGTGTGTGTGTGTGTGTGTGTGTGTGTGTGTGTGTGTGTGTGTGTGTGTGTGTGTGTGTGTGTGTGTGTGTGTATTTACCTAGTTGTATTTACCTAGTTGTAGTTTTACAAGGCCTGGGCTTTATGCTCGTGTGGCCCCGTCTCCATATCTACACTTATCCAATCTTACTTTAAAAGTGTGCACACTCGTTGCAGACACTACTTCTTCATCTAAACTGTTCCACGTCTCAATACATCTCTGCGGAAACTATATTTTTAATATCTCTCAGACATCTTCCCTTTCTCAGCTTTTTACTATGCGATCTTGTGCTTGGATGTCATATTCTTCTCTCAAGATCAGTTTCTCATTATCCACTTGGTCCATTCCGTTGATCAATTTATAGACTTGTATCAGGTCTCCTCTCTCCCTTCTTTGTTCCAAGGTTGGTAGATCCATAGCCTTTAGTCTCTCCTCATATGTCATCCCTTCAAGTTCTGGGACCATTCTTGTAGCCATTTTTTGTAGCCTCTCCAATTTTCTTATGTGTTTCTTTTTATGAGGGGTCCACACTACTGCATATTCCAATCTAGGTCTTATTATAGTATTTATCAATTTCTTCATCATTTCTTTGTCCATGTAGTGAAATGCTACTCCAATATTCCTCAGCAAATTATATGTTTCTCTAAAAATTCTATCAATATGGCTTACTGGTTGATTGTTTTCTTCCATCGTCACTCCTAAGTCCTTTTCCTTTTTGACTTTCTCCAGTTCTACACCATCTCCCATCTTATAGATTCCCATAGGTCGTCTTTCACTCTTTCCCATTTCCATGACATGGCTTTTGTTCACATTGAATTCCATTTCCCACTTCTTACTCCATTCCCAGATCTTATTTAGGTCTTCTTGCAGTATTTCACAATCCTCCTTTTGCTTTATAACTCTGCACAGTTTCGTATCATCCATAAACAAATTTATGTAGCTGTTCACTCCTTCTGGCATGTCGTTAATATAAATGAGGAAAAGTATTGGTGCCAATACTGACCCCTGTGGCACTCCGCTTTCTACCGCTCTCCACTTGGACTTCATATCTTTAACTACCGTCCTTATTTCTCTCCCCCTCAAATAATTTTCTATCCATCTCAATGTGCTTCCTTTTAAGCCACCCTTCTCCTCTAACTTCCACAGTAATCTGTGTGTGTGTGTGTGTGTGTGTGTGTGTGTGTGTGTGTGTGTGTGTGTGTGTGTGTGTGTGTGTGTGTGTGTGTGTGTGTGTGTGTGTGTGTGTGTGTGTGTGTGTGTGTGTGTGTGTGTGTGTGTGTGTGTGCACATACACAAAATACCACCATTAACTACCTCTTACCCTGCAGGTGACTGTTCAGCTGTGGGATGAAGCTGCATGGTGAGTTCTGCTAGTTTGTTGAAGGCTGTACCTGCTGCCAGGAAGATCTCACCAACCTTAAAAAATGAATCACAAAATAAAATTCCTTTATACAACAACAATCATGTTGATTACATTCTCTTCAGCATTAACAATATAATCATGAATTCATCAAGGAAGTACATGTACATGTAATGCAGGAAAAAAAAAAAGAAGATTTAAAAGTAAGAGGATAAAAATGTGAAGGAAAAAAGGATGAAAAATAAAGACTGATACAGTAAGGATACAAATATAGGTGCATGTATCCACCCTCACCTCCCCCCACACAGGAAAGGAAAAGCAGGAACATTGGTAATAGTTCAAGAGGATATATACATGGAAGAAGTACTTGATGGACTGGCAGAGGTTTTAAGTATAACATTTAGGACCAGTGGGAAGGAAAGGAGGAAAATCATAGTCACATATATACCACCAAAGACCAATTCATGGAAACTTGAGGTACACAAGGAAATGCAAACTGAAGTGTTAAAGTGCTTGGACAATATGCTAAAAACCAACAGAAAAGTACTACTTGTGGGGCATCTAAACTGCAAACATGTTAATTGGGAGAAAATGGAATTAAATAGTTATGCTGGAGGAAGAAGTGCTACAACTGGCAATAGTAAACACAATGGACGAATGGTTGAAGGAATATACAAGGTATAGAGAGGAAGAAGAATCAATCATCAGTGTTGGATCTAATATTCATGAAAAACAGTCTTGTCTAACCATCAAACAACGTAGCCCAATGGGAAAATTTGATCATGTAGCCTTAGAAGTTGAACTGGAAGATCAGGAAATTTTGAGATGGGATGGGGGACAAACAAGGAAGACTGAATCATGCAAAACCAATTTTGAAGGATTGAGTATTTTGGTAGTATAAATTGGAAAGAAACCATGCAAGGAAGACAGTTCAAGAGAAGTAAGAAATCTTCCAAGACAAGTACAATGAGGGATAAGGAGGTATGTTCTGGTATACAGAGCTAAAGAGAGCAAACACACATGGTATAACACTACATGTGTGAAAGCTAAGAAGAGAAAGGATGCTGTTTGAAAGAAATTACGGAAGCAAAGAAACAAAGAGAATGGGAAACAATATAATGAGGCACAAAACGAATATATTAAAATAAAGACGGAGGAAGAGAGAAAGTTTGAAAGAGATGTTGTAAATAAATTTGGAGAGGAACCCAAGCTATTCTACAAGTATATAAATGGAAAAATGATGACCCAAGACACAATCACTAAGTTAACTAAAGGAAACAGGATACAGCATATGAAACAATGGAAGAAATGAGTGAACTGATGAAGGAGAGCTTTGGATCAGTATTTAGTGTAGGAGATTTTATAGAACAAAACAATAAGGTGATGCAGGAAGGGTTATGAACATTATGGTGCATAAACAGGAAATTAGTTAATTGGTAGAAAAGGTAGATGTAAGAAAAGTAATGAGGCCAGAAGGAGTCTCAAGATGGACACTGAGAGAATATAGAAAACAATTGGTAGATCAACAGCTCATTAACGGAAGGGAAAGTACCAAGGGAATAGAAAAGAGCAAATATAGTTCCAATACATAAAGGAGGGAAAAGAACTGAGCCCTTGAATTATAGACCTGTGTCACTGACTATGTTGTGGGAAAGCTCTGTGAAATTGTGACTAAAGAAAAATGGCTGGATTATCTGGAGGAAAATTAATCATAAATAACTCCCAATTTGGATTTAGAAAAGGAAGATCATGTATAACAAATCTACTAAGTTTCTATGCACAGGTAACAGATGAGGTATAAGGGAGAGATAGATGGGTGGACATAGTGTATTTAGATATTAAAAAGGCTTTTCACATAGTATTACACGGAACTTGACTCCAATGGAAAATAGAACAGGTAGGAGGAGTACAGGGAAGTATCTTAAGCTGGATGAGGGACTACTTTATAGAAAGAGAAATGAGGACAGTGATAAGAGACACCCCATCAAGTTGAACCACAGTAATTAGTGGCGTACTACAAGGGTCAGTGCTGGCACCAATAATGTTTCAAATATATATATATATATATATATATATATATATATATATATATATATATATATATATATATATATATATATATATATATATATATATATATATATATATATATATATATATATATATATATATATATGTTTCGTTAAAGGTGATAGCTAATTAAGCCTTTAATATTTTCTTTGAGACATTTTCTCTATGTCTTATTATAGCCTTATTCTCTTTTGTGAATGGCTGTATGACTTCGCCAAAGCTAGTCATAGTCGCTAGATCGCGATTTCGAGTCCTAGACCCTACCTCAGTAGCTGGTGTTCTCTTCGGTGGAGCAGGAGAGAATGATTTGGGTGGAGAGCGCGGCTGTATTTATACCGGTTGGGTGGTCGTACTGCTGTGCATCCTCACATCTGATTGGCTAACGGGTATCGTGTCGGCATGCCAAGAGCTGCTTGTCCATCTTGCTCTACGCGCACTTGGTAGCGCTTGTAAGTCCTCTTGTTGTTGGTTTAAAGTTGGATTTGTTGCTTTGATAAAGAGCGCTTCTAGGATAGGAAGTCATCTTGTGTCAGGGCATGTCGTGAGGATCTCCGTGTTATCTTCGAGTATTTTCCTTGTGATGTTGACTCGATGTTGCTCCTTCAGATGTTTTTTCGGGGCTCCTGCTGCTAGATGGAGAGTCAGGCGTCGAGAGAGTCGTGTTGTCGTCATGCCAACCTTGGACTTGTGGTTGCCTGCACATTTAAAGCAAATGGGATGCTCACCATTTTTCTTGGCATTGCAGTTTGTCTCTGTATGACCATACCTTTGACAATGGTAACAGATAAGTGCATGATACCTGTCGTGAACCTGGTAAACTCCCAACTCAAGCTTAATCCTGTCCTGATGCTGATGTAACAGCTGTCTTATCATTGGATCACATTTCATGATGTGATGAACTGTGCACCCTGCTGCTGGTTTGCAAAAAATATTCTCAATCTTTGACTTGATATCAGAAACTGCTTGAAGGTAGTCATTTCTCGCAATGATTGTATCAATGATACCCTCCTTAGTCTCTTCCTTATGGACATTACATAGCATTATTTTGGGTTTAATTTTCTGAACTGATTTAGTTGTCAACTTTTCAACATTCTCCAGTTTCTGGGCTGCCTCATTTCTCAGACTCTCATTGGCAAAATTCATCACTATTTTTTTTGCCATCATTAGCAAACTTTGTATCATTAATTTGCATTCCATCCAAAGCATGAGAAACTTCATTCTTCAGATTTGCTTCAGAATCCTGAGTTACCCCTACAACAAGCAGGTTCTTTTCATCCTCCTCTTCCTCTTCACATCCTGCCAAGGTGTGGAATGTTCCGAGTCAGCAGAATTCAGCGACTCAGCAACTCCCGCCAAGCCTTCTGTTGCCTCATCGACCTTGATACTTATCTCTTCCATTCTTGCCATCTTATTATTAACTATTTCCATCATCTTGTCAGCTTTAGCAGTAATGCTCTTCAAATCAGACTTAAATTCCTCAACATCATTGATGAATTTCTTCAGAGACGACACCTCAATGAAGCAAACATCGCACAGATACCTCACGTTGCAGATATTTTCAGATTTAATCCCTGCCAAATTCACACATTTCATATGAGCCCACCAGTTACACAGACAACACTTAATGAACTTTGCTAGGTCTCCAGAATTAGAGCTACATTTATAACAGGACGAAGGTAATAATGCTGAAATGGCATATTTCTCCGCCATCTTAGAGTCTTCCACTCCTTTTCACTGATTTTCTATCTAGCGACAACACTTTCCATAAATGTTCCTGTTTTTTTTCATCACAGGACATTCATACACCACTGTGCTCACTGAGAAGTCAGTGAGAGCCTTTTTTCATGCAATAATATGTGTGAAAAAGCGGAGCACCACTACAGAACTAGCCATGTAAACCTCTGGCGTGCACATACACACGTACATACGCACACAAAACTTTGTGTGTACCAGAAATGAGCCATGAATTTGTTTTTTTTGTGTGTGTATGGTTGTAGGAGGTGATATCTGTATGATGCAGACATACATGTGATGTCATGATGTTTCCTGTGTTACACCACTCATGCTAGAGTGGTGCAACACATCCAAATCATCAATCTTTCATTACTTTTACGCAAAAACTTGCATTTGACAGGTGAAACATCTGTTTTCCGTTGGCCCGCATGGGACATTTCTTAATTTTTCAGACTTTGGTGGCCCGAACCAGAGCACTTAGAGAGTTACGGATTTCAAGTTCAGATGCAGAAAAATATGATCTGCAATTCCATAAGAAAAAACAATCCCTTGGTGAAAGTTGAAAAATACCTGGAAATGGTCGGCCAGGGGGGAAGGAGGGAGAGAGGGAAAAAAAAAAAAAAAAATGTACGTAAGGGGTTAATTAGTTTAAAATCACACCTAAACCACTCCAAATTTTTAGATAAGTTAACAGCAGGACACAAGGTAGAAGAAAAAGAACATTTAAATAAAATGCCCACATAACCACAACCTGAGGTTTTAACACAACACACATAAGAACATAAGAAAGGAGGGAAGCTGCAAGAGGCTGCCAGGTTTATAAGAGGCAGTCCCAGTGTGCTTAATCTACCTAATTCCATCTATCTTCCCCATCCATGAACTTATCTAACCTTCTTTTAAAGCTCCCTATTGACTCAGCCCTGACTACATGCCCATTGAGACCATTCCACTCATCAACCACTCTGTTTGAAAACCAGTTTCTTCCCATTTCTTTCCTAAACCTGAATTTTTCTGGTTCTGTCCCTGCTACTGATTCTAAGAACTAAATTCATGTCCCCTCTGTTAAAACCCTTATACCACTTAAATACTTCTATCAAGTCTCCTCTTAACCTGCGTCTCTCTATGGAATGCAGGCTAAGTTTTTTCAGTCTCTCTTCATAGGGATTATCTGAAACATGGTCATCACCTGAGGTAAAGATCAAGTCTAAAACATTCCTGGATTAAGGAAATGTGGGGAAAAAGACCAGATGAGTTAGACCAATAGAATTAAACATGTCAAGAAATAACCTGTTAAGGGCAGAGATGGCTACTGGTACCAACCCAGACCAATCTATAAACAGTAAATTAACATCACCAAATAAAACCATTTCTATACCAGAACAAAGAGCTGATAAAAGATAATAATTCAACATGCTCCATAAGGGTATAACTATGTGGTCTATACACAACTAAAACATAAACCTGAAGGATAATCCTTAAAAATCTGACCTACTTTTATATCCTTCCTTAAATATAAACCCACACCATATTTAGCAACACCAGAAGGTGAACAATTTCTAAGATACAAAAATTCAGGGATATTGACAACTGAAGTAATAACTTCTCTAATAAGCCAATTCTTCACAATGCCCACAAAACCAACATCATTATGGACACAAAAATCCCAAACATAATCAACCTTATTTACTAAGCAATAAAAATTTAGAAGTAAAAATACTGTAAAAGACAAACACAAATTAAAACCCCTACAATTTACTGGCCAGCCTGAAGACTTACGACCCTGTCCCTCACTGACCCACCCGCGGTCAGGCTTAGAGGGGACAAAGGGACCGAGGTTTGACCAGCAGGGGTGGAACTAGAAACCGGTGAGCTCAAACTTGTAGCACCAACAATAGAATGAGCAACTAAAGCTGTAGTACTGCTATCACGGCTGCCCTTGATGCTCTCCTCTCCCTGAGTTCCTTCCTCTGCTTAAACGTGAGGTCTCTATTTATATAAACTGAGCTAAACTGAGACCCAGCCAGTTTATTACATTTGGATAAAAGGTCAGATCTGTGCTGATTAAGAATTTTACAAAAGACAAGGTTGAGTTTCAAGGTGACAATATCAGAGAGTACAATACCATTTATATTAGGGTAAAGGAATTTGAAAATATCATTAAATTTGTCTACACCCTCAGATGAAGAAATGCCACATATAATAATGCTATCCTTTCATGCAGTTCTCTCATTTTCTCATGTATCCACAATTGTAACTGAGCAGGGTTACACGGAGCATCTCCTTGAGCACCACTTGAACTGGTAGGAACTGTGCTCCTAAGCTCCCTAACCTCAGCAGCCAAGGCCAAGACCTGACTGGTGAGATCAGCCACAGTCTGAAACAACTTGATAACTGTACACATCACGGTGTTCAGTTGAACAGTATTTCCTGATGAATTAGGAGGATTGTTTGACTCACACTCATGGCAAACAAATCTGATGTTCTTACCTTGAACAGCAATAATTTGGTCAATAACTGTGGCAAGCAGACCAGTGCAAGCCTCATTGCCAAGACACCATTCATTAAACATATCACAGGCAATACAATCACTACTCACAAATTTGCCACATGTGACGTAAGGAACAAGGGCATATTTTACGATGATCTTTCATCTGCCATCGAGACCACCTTAATGTAAAAATAGAACACAAATAACATGATAAGATCGCAGAATAAAGTGAAGCGCAAAGCACAACTAAAAGCACAGTAAATAAAAACAATAAGAACAAAGAATAAAAAAAAAGTAAAGCACAAAGCAGAACTAAGCCACAGTAAATAAAACAATAAGAATGCAGAATGAATTGAAACACAAAGTATAATTAAAATAAAAACACAAAAAAAAATATACATACACCACAATGCAAGCAAATATCTGTTCCTCGCAAACAGCCGTAAGACAAACAAAATATGGAGGCAAAGCACTATGTAAAATCAGACATCTGGCTAAACAATGAATCAAACAGAACCACTGCATCAGTGGCGCCGCCTGGCCTGGTCATCTGGGGCTTTAGCTCGAGATGTTTTTTTCTTTGGCCCAGGATAATTCAACTTCAGATGTAGTTTTCCATTTTCACTGAATACAACACAGGATGACGCCTCTATCGATATAATACAATTTAATTTTGACACATTTTGAAGTCACCACAAGGCTAAAGGAAGCACAGAAATAGAGTTGTTGTTGTTTTTTCACGAGAAGGATCCATTAGACTTCCCTATAAAAATCTGGGCTCAGCCCCCAATGACCCAAGAAACACTGCACAAACTAATCACAAAAATAAGAACAAAGTATGACAAAATAGAAACACAAAAAGTACAAAGGAAGGAGAGACAAGAGCACTACATGGAGGAAATGAGAAACTCAAACAAGAAAAATAAATGGATATCAGGACTCCTAGAATACAGACAGCTAATCGGATTAAGAGGGGAGGCTGAGAGTTACTTGGATATCAGTAGGGAGGTGAAGGAATGGGACACAAAGATGTGGAAACAGGAGATGGAAGGGAAAGTAAGCCTGAAGATGTACAGGGAGATGAGGCAAAGTATAGTAGGGCAGGATAAGATCTATGACAACAGGGAGGTTACCATCATACTCTTTCGATGTAGGACCAACAATATGGATCTTGGAGATAGGCAAAGGTTTATAAATGCGGCAACAGAATGTAATATGTGTGGTGACCCAGTGGAAGATCTAAAACATTTTATTCTTTACTGTCCAGCCTACAACTTAGAAAGACAGAGACACCCAATCCTACAACGACCATACCAAGAAGACACAGATGCCATACTAGCAGAGTTGCTATATGAGAACAGTGAAATTGAAAATACCAGACATATTGTTAGAATTTTGGACAAAAAGACAAAAACAGAAAAGAAATATGAAAAAAAAACAACAGTGAATATAACAACAGTAAATAAACAGCAATATCAAAATCCCGGACCGACAGGAAAACACTTCAGGAAGTGCCGTTCCAAAAGGCATTACTTCCGACACCAACCAAAACCAGAACCAGAACTACCTATCGGGAACGCCACCTCACTGTTACCTCCACCACTAGAGTAGACCACTAAACTAGGATGGATGGGATCCTGTAAATTACACACACACACACACACACACACATTTCCGTAGTAGACTTACTTTACTAGCGGAATTCATGTCTACGCAGCAGAGTGGCGCTGTTTATGCTTCTTGGGGGTTGCGCCACCACTTCAGTATGCGTGCGTGTATTGTTGACTTGTTGTGATGAGCACGTATTAGCGTCCCCTTCCCAGCCTAGCGTTTGCCTTCACAACAGTCCCTCAAACCTTTACTTTTTTTATGATTTATTTTTTTTAATGATGGAATTTTGGAAAGTGTATATGAAGATTAAGCTGGCTCAGATATCATCTCCTGTCAGGAAAGGAATAGTTCGATATCAAGAAATGCACTACCTACAGGATAACCTAGATGGGCCCTGGTGGCCCTTTGTTATCCTATTATTTATGTTATATGTTACCTATATAATGGACCTATATAACTTTTTTTTTTCACAGGCTCTTCTTTTAATTTAACCCCTTCAGTACCATGCCAAGTTTTCATATTAATTCTGGTTACTATCAAGCAATTTTATGCAACTTCAGAATCTTAGTGGGGATTAAAATAGTAAAGACTGACCATTAATCATTTGACCTCCATAGACCCTTACTGCAAATAAAGTCGCCTAATCATACCCCAAAATTATGGTAAAAATGCGTCTCTGTATTGAAGGGATTGATTTTTATTAAATGATGTAATTGCTTATCTTTACTTAATGAATTATTTTAAAGTCTTATTGATGAATGATATTAGGCAGTGATATATTTTAGGTAGGCTGTGGTCAGAGTCAGATCGTCAGATATGAATGTTGACAACTCGATACACATTCTTCCTAGTTCTCAACTTCTCACTCTCAGACTCTCTGGGATTTGCGTGAGGCACATAGTGACACACAACACTGGATATGCACTTGCTGGTGATCTGACAGCCTCCCTAAGTAGTGAATCAATAACAGGAAGACCTAGAGAGTGTATTAGGTAAGTCTGACATAGTAGACAGTACCAAGGAATTTAATACTCGTGGCTAAGAATGGATATGCCTTATGTGAATCAGAACGCACGCATGTAAAGGGTACTAACTCGTATTCCAACAACACACCCTATCTTATGTAAACATTAATGTGCCTTTAATTCGTGTCTGAGTTCGTTTATATATATATATATATATATATATATATATATATATATATATATATATATATATATATATATATATATATATATATATACACACCTTCCTCTTCCTTGTATTCCACAACCAAATTTCATTGATAGAAATATTGAACCTTTCTGTACTATTTCTGTGTATTTTTATTTTATTATTATTATTTTTTTCAGTGTTGGTAAACTGTGATATTTTTGATTTATTTTTTTGTTTTGTTAGGGTGGTGGGGGAGGGCAACAATTTACAATAGGTCCTTTCCTAAATATGATCCTTTGCGTCCTTAGATTTCTAGGTAAGAAAATGTTAAATTTGGTTTATTTAGATTTCCCCGCCCAATGAAACCAAAGCAAACTGTCTAGCCTAACCTAACCTAAACATCAGGCAGCAGGCCAAGCTATATTTCTCAGGAAAAAAAGAAATAATCTTTTATTCTACAGGCTAGTTTCATAAAATGGGTGGCTCTCCAAGCTGCCAGATTGCTGCAGTAGACATGGAAGGTCCAGAAGCTATGATGGTGAAGGAGAAGGTTAAGAACAACTGTGTGATGATTTTCTCAAAAACCTATTGTCCTTATTGCAAGATGGCCAAGAAGGTAATTTAGTAGCACTTAAATATGTGATATAGCTAATAAAAATACATTAAACTAATATAACTAAACATGAATTAATTAGATGCCTGTAAAATGCAGTTATATATAAGAAATGTATGTACTGTACTTGAGGATTCCTGTGTTTTCCATTTTCAACTCTGGATTTCTAAGAGCTGTCCACTTATGAATTATGAATTTTTTCAGGCTTTCAAAGACCTTGGTGTGCCATATAATGTTTATGAGTTGGACAAACAAGCAGATGGTTTGAAAGTGCAGGATGTATTGGATGGTATGACAGGAGCCAGAACAGTAAGTAATACTTATATAACTGTGGTCACTTGAATCTTTTGTGCCACATGACTTTTCTTTAATCAGCAAGTGTTTCATATTGTAAGTATTTGTATTTATTCATATCTGGCAAGTAACCCATAGATATTGTGGTTGCACATTGTGTATGTTCCCATTGTGTGATGGGCAAAATATTATTTCCTAAAATCTCCATATGTGACTGCATCACATTGCATTTATTTGTAAGTCATAGTTGGGCAGAAGCACAGATTTTGTACTAAGTATGACACCTTCCCTGGGGGTAAGGATTTTTCTCGGGAGGAGACACCCCCATCCACTGCAGTGACGTCATGAGTGGCTAATTCCTGATTGACTGCTATCCACCCCTCTCTCTCTCTCTCTCTCTCTCTCTCTCTCTCTCTCTCTCTCTCTCTCTCTCTCTCTCTCTCTCTCTCTCTCTCTCTCTCTCTCTCTCTCTCTCTCTCAACAATTTACATTGTTGGCCATTGTCAAGGTCATTGGCTTGCAGAGGCTGTTGCTATATGAAAAGATGAGTGATCTTCATCATGTAGGTTATTTGTAGCAATGTATACTTCATTATGAAACTCCAGATCTTAAAATTTTAATTTTGCAATATAACTAGGTTTGCTCTATGTATAAGGTGAAGATAAAGATTTACTCTGTGCTGTGGCTTGTATCTCATCACCAGATTAACAAAATCGTATTGTGTTACTACAAAAAGTACATATGGCAAAAGGTGATCTTATATTCATTACACTTCATGAGTCACTTATCTTTGCATGCCTATGTTGGAAAAATGCCTGGTGAATGGATGAGTTTCCATATATGAAATATTTCAAATATGAGTGAAGTAACTGTACATGATCTTCAGATAAATGTATTAGGACCAAAATTCATCTACTGGCCAGTGAGGATTAGTAGTACATTTAGCAAATTCTTAATTTTCTTTCAGGTTCCTCGAGTGTTTGTTGGTGGCAAGTGTATTGGTGGAGGGAGCGAAACCAGGCAACTATATAATGAGGGTAAATTGCTAGACTTGGTGAAGCAGTGTCAAGAGAGCTGATTCTATGTGTAATCACCTTAGGGTTTCAAATGACCTACTGGTAACTGTACTGCCAATGCAAGCTAGCATGGCTTTCACTGTCCCATATGTAAATGTTCTCCCCTTAAATAGCAATTTTTATCTTTATTTTTGTATAGCATAACACTTGTTGAAAAGAAGTTTGTGCTCCAGATTTCATCACTTAGAAAACCACTTTACAATTGCACAAATTGTAGATGGAAAAAATCATATTAAATTACGCAAGATCCTATTGAATACAAATCATATAGTAAATTTCTATTTTATGATACTGAAATGTAGCATTTTGAGGAAATAACATTTTAGTACTAGTCTACTTGTTGAAAATATATAATGAAGGCTATGTATTGATGTCAACTATTCGTAATATGAACATGTACATCTGATTAAAAAGGGATGATATTGAATGGATATTATCCTATCAGAATGGTCATGTTCTATTTATGTACAGTGAAATTATTAATCTCCAGAGACAAAATGTCACCTGTGATGGTTTCCAGTTGGCAAATTATGAAATTTGCTTAAATGTTCAGTAATTTGTGTAGCCAAATCATTAGTTTAGATTTTTATTCACATAGTATGCTATTTTGTTTCAAATGTATATATTTAGAATATAAATGAATATTCATTTCATAAATTATTAGTTTCAATTACTGTTTGATATTAAGTGTAATGACAGGAAGTTCATGGAAGTGGTAGATATTACATCTCATGGTAAAGTGCAACTGACAACTGATCTGCTAGTTAATCAACTTTGGTTCAGTAACCTGTCTGGTAGCAGTACTTACTTTTTCTGGAATTTTTTTTGCATAGTTTCAACCTGAAACTGTCTTCTTAATTAACTTGGTGATATTAGCAATATTCATTTAATTGCTTAATCTGCAAGTTTCCATATCTCCATATTCCTCAGCTTTTCTTGTATCCATTTTACACTAACTTCATTATGTTGCACCAATCTATTACTGCTTCTGGTAACACCAAATTGGCCTGGTGGAACAAGGGAATAAATAAAACTGCTTAATATTATCCAAAATGAATGTTAACTCCTTTATACAACATATTACAAATACAATAAACATACGAACGAACAAAGTGATACCGACACCACTTACAGTTTCTCATTTCACAAAACACTGGGGTCATAGTAACTGTGGAGAACGAATTCCTTCGCTGATGACGTGACACTGGGATTGGCTGAGGGAAATGCGGCATATCAAGGAGATGATAGCTTGATGTCCTGACTAGTCTGGAGTGTAACAGCTGGTAATGCTGGTCAACACTATCATAGGGAGTACTACACTAACATGCTGGATTCTGTGACGTGGAAAAAAAAAAAAAAAAAAAAAAAACTATATACACAACTGGGTATGTATTCTAAGTCTGAACATTATTGTCATAGGGATATACACTGGGCTTCTGCTTGATGGAATTGGGATGACAGGCACATGAATCTTACTAAAGGTGAATTAAACCTCCTACAGATGCATAATACTGCAATTTTCTAATTACCTAAATATTTCATAACTAGATTTTTAATATGTAAATATCTTTAAAGGAAAAAGCTGCATATTAATTAAAATATTGCAACAATATATCATAATACATCTAACAAAGTTGAAGGAATATGTTTTCATTGAGTTGGATACACTAGATACATTTATAGAAATTTGGGATGTTTGCATGTTCTACATGGTTATCAGTGTACACTGAACAAATAATATTTGGAGTATATAACAGTATTCATCCACACAAAAATGTAACATCAGACCAGTCATTCTTTTCAAATATTGCTATCAGAAGACACTCATTATATGTATGTAACATTTTAAAAGATTTGAATCAGATATGAAGCAATATACAGAACAATATAATAAGCATCAATCATTACATAACTTAAAGAGATGGATAGGTTTCATCCCTATCTTCTGTTGTCAAAACAAAACTATAAAAAGCGTCACAGAAAAAATGTATCCATGATGAATTATTTATATATTCATATTTTATATAATTGTAGGAAAATCTTAAGTGAAACATCTTAACAATGGTTTCTTCTGCACCGGGCAGAAAAAAACATATTTGCAGCACAAATTATTTTAGGCCATAATCCAACTACCAGAGCTGTCAACTCCACATACACAGGGTGGGTCAGTGCATCCACTCAACTGGCCCAGGTGAATCGGCATCTGCATCAGGTATGATGGGGAAGTGTATCTCAGTAGGAAATTGATTGCATTACTTGAAAATACAAAAGCAGAAAATTGTTGCTCACTAAGGAAATTAACTTGTAGCCTAGAGAGAGAGAGAGAGAGAGAGAGAGAGAGAGAGAGAGAGAGAGAGAGAGAGAGAGAGAGAGAGAGAGAGAGAGAGAGAACTAAAGCAATGTTTTCACAGGGCATAAAAGGTAAAATTTTAATAAGTATATAAAAAGAAAAAAATATTGTAATATTCTTGGCATCAAATTGATGAGGTAATGGGGGGAAGCAAGATGCAGCCAATAACACCACAGCCACACACAATCAGAATTCACTTTAGGTTCATCAGGGAAAAAGGGAGGCACTTCATGGAGGGATTTGAATTATGCAGGTAAGGAAGACAAAAATTATGAGGTAAGTGACATCAGGAAGGATACCTCATTACATGTCTATGGAAATCACTTCCATAAGGCAGTTTAATTAAAGCACTGAATTTTCCTCATTTAATGAAGTTCATACAAATATTTCCATATTCACATTCCCTATAAAAGTTTTATACACAAGCACTGGGAACTTGCTGGATTTACATTACATTGACATTGGCATTAACACTGCACTACTGATGGTACATCACAGATCTGGGGATAAGTATCATATCCTGCCAAAGAGTACTTGGTAGGCATATCTCAATACTTCATATTTGCTGATGTCAACTTTTGCACATATACACATTTCATTGTATTGCTATTGTCTCATTTCAAGGTTAAAAACACAACTACGTACATACAGAACCTTGTAAAATAGCGCAAAACAACAGTTTATTCATGCATTCAGCAATAAATAATGGCTGTTCCATTTATTAGTTCACTATTCAGCAAGTCTTTGGTTCAAGGTTTCTGACATTCAGGTGCTGAACAGAGAGAGAAAAAGAAGTCTATTTATAGTGCTACTTGTTCAACAGTATCATCTGGAGCTGAGCACCACATTGTATGCCTAAGCAGCTTCTTGGGAGGGCAGGAAGAACAGTGCTCTTAGAGGGTTTCTTTTCAGAATAACATGTCTTGGTAGAAAAATATGATAACCACATGAATAAGAACTGATTTTTTAAAATTTCTTTCTTTCTTTCTTTTTTTTTTTTATTTTCATGTAGTTGACATGATACTCATAAAATGGGAGTAGATACTTCTGTTAGCAACTAACCTTTTACCTGTATTTTTTAAGTCATAATATTTCAAATAAAATTCAGTAGCATCAACACCTGATATACAAGTACTTAATTTAAAATGTGCAGTAGAGTATTAAGATAAAATTTAATTTGTTATTAATATGCAATTCCTGCATATATTATAAGATCTTAGTCATACACAGAAAGTGCCAATATTATCACAGATTTATGAATCTGAAGACTAGTTACTGATGCTCTCTCCCTAAGATACAAAATCCCTCTTGTTTTTGTGAGTAATTCACTGTTGCATGCATATCATATTAAGAACGTGCTTTAAAGCTTTGCCTTAAATTCTTCATTAAAATGACTAAGCAACAGTGTTCAGGGTACAACAACATTATTTAGTATTAGGAAAAATACTCTTGGTACACCTTTGAACATTTGAAACAACAATTCTCAATTCATAACACTGAGTTACATATTAACATCTGAGGGATCTCAGTACTGGTAGTCATCCGAGTCAGCATAATCTGGGTAGTCATCATCCACATCCATGGGGTCGGCAGCCAGATTGGTGACAGTAGCTGAAAGTGGCGAGTGCTTGTTGAGAGCACCACCACTACCTACACCTCCCAGGCTGCCTCGGCCACCACCTGGAGTGGAGTCCAGGGCATCTTCACACCCCATTGATAACTCATCCTCTTCTCCATAAAACCTAAAATAGACAGATAATGTAAATACAACTACAACAAAAATAACATCAATAAATAAAAAACAATGAAAAATAATAGCATTAATCAATTAATTAACAATTCAGATGCCATATATACCTAATGGAGTGGCCAAGTGGCTAACATTTAAGCACAGCTAAAGAACATATTGACGAGTGTGACCAAAGCAAGGGCAGAGAAAGCTGTATGTGCAGTGGTTATCTTGCTAACAATTTGTGCTAAATCACTAATTTGGATAAGAAACCTTAAAACAATGATAAGAACTGTCATAATATATGTACATATTACATTAATTAAGCTTACATACATAAGCCCTCAAGAATTTTGTTAATCATCAAAATCCAAACTTATTGTGTGAATACTTAAATTATACCATGGAAAGGATCTTTTCATATTATGAATATGATGTGTGCATTATTCACCTAAGGTCATCTACTAGTCATGCTGCCTGCTGTTTTCCTATTGCTCAGAACTCCTAATGACAGACCTTTGGCTGGAACTGAGATCACTTGTACACCACACACCAGGATAGAGTGGTCACAACCCTTAGGCTTACATATGTACCTACTTGCTGGTGGGTGAACCAATTGCTATACATTAAGTGGCTTGCCCATTTTCCTCGCTTTACGCAAGGGTTGAACCCCGGCCTTCTTAATTGTGAAACTAGAGTGCTAACAACTACACTATGGTGTGTATGTGTGTGTTTCACTGTTTGATCTGCTGCAGTCTCTGATGAGACAGCCAGATGTTACCTGTTACCCTACGGAACGAGCTCAGAGCTCATTATTTCCAATCTTTGGATAGGCCTAAGACCAAGCACACACCACACACCGGGACAACAAGGTCACAACTCCTCAATTTACATCCCGTACCTACTCACTGCTAGGTGAACAGGGCTACGTGAAAGGAGACACACCCAAATATCTCCACCTGGCTGGGGAATCGAACCCCGGTCCTCTGGCTTGTGAAGCCAGCATTCTAATCACTGAGCTACCGGGTGTGTGTGTGTGTGTGTGTGTGTGTGTGTGTGTGTGTGTGTGTGTGTGTGTGTGTGTGTGTGTGTGTGTGTGTGTGTGTGTGTGTGTGTGTGTGTTTACTTAGTCGTATTTACCTAGTTGTAACATAAAGGAAAAGAGCTACATTTGTGCTGTCCTGTCTCTGTATCTATGAAAATCCAACATTTCTTTGAACTTAGCGTGTATTTACCTAGTTGTATTGTACAGGATTCAAGCGGGGCTCATAGTGTCCTGTTTACATGTTTCCATTTATCTAATTTTTTCTTAAAGTTATGCACACTACGTGCTGTAATAGCTTAATTATCCAATGGATTCCACTTTTCCACTGTTCTGTGTGGAAAACTGTATTTTCCAATATCCTTCACACACTGCTTCATCCTGATCTTCTTTTCATGTCCTCTTGTCCTTCCATCTTCTGTCAACTGCACCAGGTCTTCCACATCTATCTTTTCTATGCCATTGACTATCTTGTACATTGTTATTAGGTCCCCATGTTCTCTTCTATCTTGTAAGATTGGCAGTCCTATTTCCTTTAGTCATTCTTCATTTGTTAGGTACTTCGATTCCGCCACCATCTTTGTAGCAATTTTCTGTATCCTTTCCAATTTTCTTACAGTATATCATTTATAGAGCTCGGAGACCATACCACTGCTGCATATTCCAGCCTTGGACGTATCATGCTCGTGATGATTTTTTCATCATATCTTTGTCCATGTATTGAAATGCCACTCTTATATTAGTCAACATTTTATATGATAATCCAAATATCTTGCTTATGTGTTTTTGGGGCTCAGATTTTCCTGTATGATCACTCCAGATCTTTTTCCTCTTTAGTCTTCATTATTTGTTCCTCTCCCATCATATAGTTCCATACCAGTCTTCTTTTACTCTTTCCTAGTTCCATTATGTGACATTTCTTGGCATTAAACTCCAATTTCCACTTCCTGCTCCACTCATAGATCTTGTTTATATCTTCCTGCAACAGCAGACAGTCCTCTCTGGTTTTGATAACTCTTAGCAGCTTTGCATCATCAGCAAATAAATTTATATAACTGTTTATCCCAATGTGAATGTCGTTTACATAAATCTGAAACATAATGGGGGCTAACACTGACCCTTGTGGCACTCCGCTAGTTACTTTACCCCAAGATGAGTATGTATCTCTGATCACAGTTCTCATTTCCCTATCCTTCAAATAATCTCTTGTCCATTCTAGCAAAGTTCCTCACAGTCCTCCTATGTTCTCTAGTTTCCAAAGTAGTCTTCCATGAGGGACTTTATCAAAAAGCCTTTTTTATATCCAGGTATACTGTGTCCATCCATCCATCTCTGTTTTCCAGTCCTGCAATAACTCTCAAGTAGGAGCTTAATAAGTTTGATACACATGACCTCTCTGTCCTGAACCCAAATTGTCTGTTTGATATGACTTGCTCCTCTTCTAGAAATTTAATCCATTTTTCTTTGACAATTATTTCACACAACTTCCCCAAAACACTTGTAAGTGACACTGGTCTGTAGTTAATAGTTCAGTTGCCTTTCCTCCTTTAAATATTGGTATTACATTGGCTCTCTTCCATTCTAGTAGAATTTTCCCTTCAATTAATGAACTTGTAATAATTTCCCAAATTGGATCCAGTAGTTGCTCTTTACATTCTTTTAACACCCATCCTTATACACCATCTGGCCCCATTGCTTTTCTGACATCCAACTTATCCAATAATCTTCCAATATCTTCTTTGTGCACTGTGATCTCCTGTAATCCTTGGCAATGCAATGTCCTATTAGGTTCTGTGAAATCTTCTGCAGTGAACACTGTTTTGAAGCTCTCATTCATTATTTCACACATTTCCTTCTCTGTTTGGTATGTCTTCCCTTCTTTAATTATTTTTTTCAATTGGTTTTTGTTTTGCCATTTATAAACTTGTAGAAAAGTTTGGGTTCATCTTTGCTTTTATTCATCACATCTTTCTCAAAGTTTCTTTCTTCCTCTCTCCTTACTCTAATATATTAATTTCTGGCATCCTTGTACTGCCGTCTGTTATAGTCATTTCTCTGTTTTATGAGTTTCTTCCAAGCTTTATCTTTTGCCTTTTTAGCTTGTATGCATCTAGCATTGTACCAAGCATGTATTTTTTCTTAACTCTATAAACAGGTACAAATTTTTTACTCCTTCATTATATTTCTGTAAGAATATGTCATATTTCCCTTGTATTGTCTTTCTGTACATAATGTTTCTCCACTCAATATCAGCAAAATAGATCCTTAATTTTTCAAAATCCGCTCTTGCATAATTTAATCTCTCTCCTTTGTAGTCATCTCTGTAACTTATCCCATCTTCCTCCTGAATTTGCATCTCTAATGTCACATGATCACCTCTTCCCATTGGACTAAGGTATTGTATGATTGGAGGGGGCTCTGGTTTCTTTGTGAAAACTAGGTCAAGCAATGATGGTTCTTCTTCCCCCCTGTACCTTGTTGACTCCTCCACCCACTGATCCATTGCATTAACCATAGCCAACTGTAATACTTCCTCACTCCACTGTCCAGCATTATCCATTACTTCCATCTCTCTCTAGTTTACTTTTTTGCAGTTAAAGTCTCCAACTAAAAGTATTCTGCTATCTCATCTTATCATGTTATCTAGCCACTTAATCACCTCTCTTTGCATATCTTTATGTTCTTCAGTTCCCCATGTATTTGTCTTAGGTGGCACATATGTAACTATAGTTTTTCTCTTCTTTGATTCCTCTGTTTTGATTGTTACTCCCATTACTTCCGCTTTGTCCTCTCCATATTGCACATCCTCCACACATATATTATCACAAACCATTATTAGCACTCCTCTTCCCCCTTTATCCTTCCTGTCCCTCCTCCAGCTATTCTATTTCTCCTCTTTAAAGTTAACGTGGATCTCTTCTCTTAGTTTTGTTTCAACGATGCACATTACATCCGGCTTTTTCTCTTTAAAATAATCCCTAACCTCCAACATGCTTGATAACAACCCATCTATATTAGTATAAGTCACTCCTAATTTTTTGCCTCCTCCACCCTCCTCTTTCTTCTGTAGGTACCATTTCTTTAGTCTCATATCCAGAACCCTCCAGTAAAAATTCTTCTTCTCTATCTCTGTCCTTTTCTCGTTTTTTTTTTTTCCTTAGCTTCACTACTTAGCACTTTCTCCTTTTCCCTCTCCTCTAGGTTCATATCTCTTTTATCCATATATCCTTTCGTTCAGTATCATCGGCCAGCTTCCCTTTCCTAGCCATAATTTCCTCTACTGCCACTTGGGATCTCATTCTCACTTTCATTGGTCTCCTACCCCTTCACTGTATCTTCCTAGCCTGATCACTTCCTCCACCTCCTGGTCTAGTTCTTGTGTGCTGTCTTGAACTTGTTTGATAACAGTTTTGGCCAATTCTCTCTCTTCATGTTCTCTCTTGAATTTATTTGGATTTTTCTTTTCCTTCATCCCCAAAATCAAGAAGCTTTTTCTCTTATCCACTGTTTCCTGCACCAGGTCTTCTTTCTCTTTAATTATTTGAATTACAGCGACTTTGTTTTCCTGAATTTGTCTCTTTACAACCTCCGAAAATTTAACTTTTCCTCTTCCTGTTCCTGCTTCTATGCATTTCATAGTTCCTTCAGCTTGTTTTCACCCAATCCACCTTCTACCCTGTCCACAATCCCATCCTGCACTTTAACCTGTAAGCTCCTTAAGGAGTTTTTGTATCCTTGGCATGTGGCTTTTAGTACGTAATTTTGTTTCTTTATTTCTTGTATCTCTTCCTTTGATCCCGGATTGGTTGCACTGACCTTTCCACATTCTACCAATCTCAATTCAGCTCTTTGTTTTCCATTATCAGTCTATCCTGTTTGTCCATTAGACTCGACATCACTTCCTTCATGTACTTTAACTCCTTTGCTACATTGACCAACCTCCTCATACTACCTCTTTTGTCCCTGAATCCAGATAAATCCTTGTCTATATTACCCTCAGTTAGTTTCCTTAGTCCAACAGGAGTTTCAATGTACCGTTGGTTTTCACATAATGGCGTATGTTTTGATTCCGTCGTATGTCTGGCAGCACTACTCTGTTCCATCTCTCTCATTTTTCTTTCCGTATATACAATCCTATGTTAGCATGTCCTTTGTTTTTCCCATACTCCCTTTCTGTCTGACGTCACGTCTTTCCTCTCAGTCCTCGCTCACCACCGCCTGAGGCGGACACGCTACGCTCCTGCCTCTCGTTTCGCTCGGTTTACACTTGTTGTGTATTGTGCTACCGTAAATACACTTTCATAATGGACTCAGGTGTCTCCATGCTACCCCTGTTTTACGACAACTACCACAATCCAAAACTTATTTAATAAGGAGACAGGAGAACCTATGACCCCCTCCCTCCCTGTACATATGTCTAGGCCAGTCTCCAGCTCCTGTTGTAGCTTTTCCTTGCGAACTGCTCAGAGACGTTTGGTTGGCATGGTGTCTACGTAGTGTGTGTGTGTGTGTGTGTTTACCTAGTTGTAACATCCAGGAAAAGAGCTATGCTCGTGCTGTTCCATCTCCATATCTCTGAAAATCAAACATTTCTTTGAACTTAGTGTGTGTGTGTGTGTGTGTGTGTGTGTTTCACTGTTTGATCTGCTGCAGTCTCTGACGAGACGGCCAAACGTTACCCTACGGAACGAGCTCAGAGCTCATTATTTCCAATCTTCGGATAGGCCTGAGACCAGGCACACACCACACACTGGGACAACAAGGTCACAACTCCTCAATTCACATCCTGTACCTACTCACTGCTAGGTGAACAGGGGCTACACGTGAAAGGAGACACACCCAAATATCTCCACCCAGCCGGGGAATCGAACCCCGGTCCTCTGGCTTGTGAAGCCAGCGCTTTAACCACTGAGCTACCGGGTGTGTGTGTGTGTGTGTGTGTGTGTGTGTGTGTGTGTGTGTGTGTGTGTGTGTGTGTGTGTGTGTGTGTGTGTGTGTGTGTGTGTGTGTGTGTGTGTGTGTGTAATTCACCTCGGTCGCCTGCTGGACACCCAGCCAGTCTTCTCCATTGCGGAACGAGCTCAGAGCTCATAGACCGATCTTCGGGTAGGGCTGAGACCACAACACACTCCACACACCGGGAAAGCGAGGCCACAACCCCTCGAGTTACATCCCGTACCTATTTACTGCTAGGTGAACAGGGGCCACACATTAAGAGGCTTGTCCATTTGCCTCGCCGCCCCGGGACTCGAACCCGGCCCTCTCGATTGTGAGTCGAGTGTGCTAACCACTACACTACGCGGTGTGTGTGTGTGTGTGTGTGTGTGTGTGTGTGTGTGTGTGTGTGTGTGTGTGTGTGTGTGTGTGTGTGTGTGTTTGTGTGTTTGTGTGTAGATCTATTACGAATGTTCCTTCCAAATTACTAATATATAGCACAAGTAATGTGATCATCTGAGCTGATATAAATATCACAAAAAGAATCATTACTGCATTCACAAACTTTAATCTTGCATGGGAAAACCACACCAGGCTGCAGAACATTTTTGAATGCTAAATGCAAACAAGCCTTGGCATGCTCAATGTTCAAATTTGATATTGAGGTGCCTAGAGATGTATGAAATGTTTGCCTGATTTGAGAGAGAGAGAGAGAGAGAGAGAGAGAGAGAGAGAGAGAGAGAGAGAGAGAGAGAGAGAGAGAGAGAGAGAGAGAGAGAGAGAGAGAGAGAGATATATATATATATATATATATATATATATATATATATATATATATATATATATATATATATATATATATATATATATATATATATATATATATATATATATATATATATATATATATATATATATATATATATATATATATATATATATATATATATATATAATGCTAACATTGTGATACCTAATACACAGTATTTATAAGCAGTTGCTGGGGAAGTGTCATGCTTGTCATCTACAGCTCCTTTCAAAAGCCTAAGGTCTCAAACACAACAAAAAAATATTTTTGCATCCCAGTGCATTTATATGGAAGCTGAAAGATCCATGGGGTTAGGACTGAATAAATACCAGTTTCTAATATAATAACAGTGCTTATGTATTGTATTTAATGTGTTACTTTTGATACCATGGAAACTATCCATTGAAGTGTCCTGGGAAGTCTTAACTTCATTCAATATCACACATAAATATTAATGCTTTGGGATGTCCTGTGCTACTAATTAAAGTCAATTTCTTACTAATAAGGTTGGAATGACTCAATCTTAAGTAATATTAAATGATTATTAGTAATATTATAGGATTAGGTAAAAGTTTATCAAATTATCCAAAGAATAATTTAACTACTCAACACAGAAGACGACAACTACACAAAACACTTTTCTCAGTGATGTAAGCAGTTACAAAAAAACAAACAAACTTCAAATTGTGATAAATGAAAGACACAATAAAATGACATATCACTCAATAAGGGAACATGCAAAGGTCCAGGAAGGGACTGTGCCTAAGGGATGCACAAACTTCCCACCTGTGTAATGGACACTTGCTTCAAAGACTCTCCTCCACAATCCTGCAAGGTGCACAGTGCACTTTAGCTTTCTCCACTACCTCCTCCACCATCATCTAAGTCTCCATCCAAGATGAACCTAAGCAAAGACAGTATCCAACAGCCTAATTTCAACACCTTTCATCTTTCATAATAAAGGTGCATCAGTATAGTGTGGGGTGCCAGCCATGTTGGAAAAAAAAATTTTACACAAACTAATAAAATTAAGGGAAACCTATAAGATTTATAGTTCGTATTATTACAATTTTTTTTTCCTTTCACTGAAAGTATGTTTTCACTAGTCAATCAATAAACTTTGAGGGGGTGTTGAAAGTATCCATACACTTATATGCTTGGGAACCCATAGGATGAAGAGAAATATTTTCCCTTTGAAAAGGATCAAGGTTGATGATAAATTTACTTCAATAATAAATGGGAAAAGAAAAAAATAGGATTTTAAAGGTATAAATTTGAGGTACAGGCTTCAGGGATGCCTAGAAAAATATAGAAAACTACTTATTGCTACTAGGTGCCACTGAGGAATATGTTGTTAATGACATCTAATTATACAATAATGAATTCAGAATACATATACTTTAATACCATTTTTTCAGGTCCCTCCAAATCTTGTGATGTTGAATATGAGATCTGGTACCTGTATCTTTATCCTGTCCCAAAAAAGATTAAATAATCAGTGTCTGAAGGAAGCTACATTTTTGGAGTCACATGAAATACATAAGATTTTTGAAAATGCTTTTTTCAAATCCATGAAATTTACCTTTGAAATGCTTGTCGTACAAACACACTTTTTCATTAACCTTCTTGCCACTGAGTATTTCTTAGTTGCAATCTTCAATCTTGTTCATCTATCTATCTATATAGCAGATCAGTAATTTCACACAAGGTGGCCCAGACAAAGCACCACAAACTCATACACACACCATTCAAACTCTTAGTCCTGTCAGTCTCTGGTGGAAAGGGATAGTCCCAGAGACCACTGTATTACACCCCATAAGCTTCGCCATAGTATAGCTCACCACATACAGATATAGCAAGGCCAGGCCTGATAGCATTCACTAGTCTACTCCTGCCCCTTGATAATGAAAAAATTCCTTACCCCACACATTCTCCAATTCAGACCTCAGCAAATACTAGATACTTCCTGTGGAGTGCCTTGTACCCTAACTGGATCCATTAGGCCTATCCACACTAAGGGTGCATGAAGAAGAAAAAGTGATTCTTCTTGTTGCCTCCTCATTTCTTATTTTGTTCCTCCATGTTACTCCACACATACTTTTTGAACACTCCACACATACTTCTTGAACACTATGTTTACATTACATTTAACTGTTTCTTTTTCACTATATCCACATTTCATGTTTTGGTACCACATTATATAAATGTACTAATAAAAATGTGTATCACAGAGATGAAAGGACACATGAGGAAGAAGACTAATGTTTGACTGCTACTGCTTCAACAAAGAACCACAACCCTGAAGTTTTTTTTCAGATACCATAACACCTATGTTAAATTCTTCCACATAATAATGAACACATGGATTTGAAGGTCCATGATAATAATGATACTTCCAGAATGAGATTTTTCTAACAATGTACCTAAATGACTTATCTAGTACAGTAAGCTTACATATCATCCTGGTGTTCAGCACCGCCCTCCTCAGCCACCAGCAGCTCATATTCCTCAGCAGCATACCGATTCCAATCTGATACCTGCTGAAGAATGACCACAGGGCATTCAGTTTGACACAGTAGTTTTAGAAAATATTCTATGTATTTTTCAATTAAAGAATAATTAAAATTCAATAAAACACTAGAAAATATTCTATGTGTCTTTCAATTAAAGAATAATTAAAACTCAATAAAACACTAGAAAATATTCTATGTATCTTTCAATTAGAGAATAATTAAATCTCAATAAAATTAGAAAATATTCTAAAAATCTTTCAATTAGAAAATAATTAAATCTCAATAAAACTAATGATATTTCTGCTTCCAAAAAACTATTTCATTTTTTCATATACTCTCAAACATAAGGAGAAATTTATAAGATCTTATTCTGTAACACACCACAGAAAATCTTGTAAGACAACTGCTAAAATGAAACAACTTTATAGAAGGTTAAGAATAAATGGTGGTACTCAGTATAGAAATATATGTTTGTCTCCAGGGATGGCTATGAGGAGGTCTTCAATTCTTACCTCAGAGCCATCTTCCTCTGCCCTATGGGATGCGAAGGGATCTCGCTGTTCGTGGTCAAGATATTTCTCCAAGTTGAAGAAAGTATCAAAGAAAATAGGAGTCATTCGACATTTCTTCAAGTCCCTGAGTGATATCTTGTCGTTCTCCTCTGGTCGAACCATATCCAGCATCTAGAATAGCAAACATATATTAAGATCAAAAGCTTGCTATCTAAACAAAATTTTTAATAATTATCATTGGTGTCTCATAATCCTCTTTCTTCATTACATTTTCCTTTTTTACATGTAATCATTGTTAATTATTATGTGTCAAACCATGAATTATTGGATATAAAATATAAATGATTAATGAACATGATGAATAGGTAAAAAATAGCAGAGTTTATAATAAATTTTCATCTACCTGACAAAGGCAATCATGGAAAGGTAGGGTCTCTATTCCCAAAGCCTCCATGCGTTGCAGCTGCTCTTCATAGAAGTACTCTAGTTCATACATGGACAGGTAGCCATCCCCATCAAGGTCCATGCACCTGTTGAAGGGGGCACATTACTAGTGCAAATTCATGAATCTGTCTTACACACTCAACAAAAGTGAAACTAAGATTTCAAAAGCAAAATTACTTTGCTTAGTGATGGATACATATGGAAGATTACCATCATTATTATCATACTGAAAGGCAAGCAATACATTTACATGAATCAGTCTTATTCACCACAGTGGCTTACTAAGCTACAAGATTTTCCATTGTTTGTTATAAATCTCAACAATGGTATTTACCTGAACCAATATTCTATGGCTGTTGGGTGGCGTTTGTCTTCTTCAGAAATGAGGAACCACACAAATTCTTGGTAGCCCATGCGGTCTTGCTTCTGAAGGCGTCCCCTTGTCACTGCTCCACTGAATATCCGTTCAATCATGCGCCAAGAGAGAGCTGAAATACAGTTCTTATAGTAATTCTCCCAAGTATTTCAACCACATCAAAGTCTAGAACTTGAATATTATGCAGGCTGTTTAACTTGACTAGTAAGGATATAGTACATAAGCTGTGTGAGTGTGTTTGATGTGCTTGCCATATTTGTTTTATGTGTCTTGGTTAAATATATTGCAGCACAATATATACGCACAAAAATGTTTCACATGACTGAAGAACAAAAGTGCTAGAGTACAATCAGCAAAAACTGAAAGATGAATTTTCAGCACGTTCATTACTATATTGATATCTATGAACACAACACAGAGACAGAAATGCATCAAAATGCAAAAAAAAATCTCAAAAGTATACTGTCTGTTTTTTACTGTTGCATTATCAAGCATAGAGGAATCCCACACCCCAAAGTTGTGGAGTGCTGCAAACAGTCCTGTCAGGCCACATTTGATTTTGGCTCAAGCTATGACAAGAGCCAATGAAACTGTACTTAAGCATTCAAGTAACCTGTTCAGAATTGGAAAGAAAGTAGTGCTCAGATGTGTATTCTCAAACAATCCAGCGTCTTACCTCTATTACTTTTAATTAAGGTTTTAATAAAGGCTATCAGAATTTTCACAAGTATTTCTATGATTTTTTTGGAACATTTAACAGTTATTATGTACTACCAATGGATATAAAAGACAACTTGATTAGAATTTCTGTGGTCTTAGAGAACCAATATTATGAAAGCCAACAGTGATTAAGAATACAGGACTCAGCCTCAAAGTTACTTATTTATAGAACATAGGATATTTGCAAAGTAAACCATTCTGTCTTGTGGATGGCTGATTGGTTGATGGATAAAGACACAGAAGTAAAAATTGTGTTGTCACAGGTTGTGGTGTAGGAATTAATCATCATTAAAGTGTAAAGTACAGGCAATAATAAATGCTTAGAACTAACTCATATCTTCAGTTTAATTAGCAACATGATAATTCTAAGATTCACATATTACTTTAATCTTTACACACTGGGTGTTATATTACAACTAATTGTAGATACTTGAAATTAATTATCAATAAATTTTTCAGCATGTGTTTTTGTCCACTGAAAAGGTGTCCATCAAAAAGCATACACATGGATCAATGGCTGATCTAAAAAGAAAGAGAAGCAAAGCTAATATTCATTAATAATGCACAGAGTAACAACATTAACACTAATGATGGAATTGAAAGAAGAAGAAAAAAAAAAAAAAAAAATAAATAAATAAATAAAAAAATAAATAAAATAAATAAAAAATAATAAATAAATTTAATAAAAAATGTAAATAAAATAAATAAAAATAAGTAAATGAATAAATAATAATAATGAAAACTGAATAAAAATGCATTAATATATAATAGCAAATACTTAGCAAGCAAAAGCATATACAGAGAGGTGTCTCACCAACATTAAAATGCAATGCCTATAACCAGTGCTTACTTACAGCTGTGACCTAGGGGTGTGAAACAAGGAAAGTTGCTAAATCAAAGGAAAACAAGTCAGGAAATTTACAAAGAGCAACAAAGAAGTCATTATTGTTAGTAACTTTAAGAGTCTCAGAATGGAATAAAAAATATGAAGACAGATGGAGCTCATGAAATGAAGAACAGGTAGCAAATAGTACTACAGCAGAAACTTGAAACTGGGCACCAGGAGAGTTATAAGGAAAGAAAATATATAGGAGAGGTTGAACTTTTTTATTCAAGCTTATATGAGAGAGAGAGAGAGAGAGAGAGAGAGAGAGAGAGAGAGAGAGAGAGAGAGAGAGAGAGAGAGAGAGAGAGAGAGAGAGAGAGAGAGAGAGAGAGAGAGAGAGAGAGAGAGAGAGAGAGAGAGAGAGAGAGAGAGAGAGAGAGAGAGATGGGTGGGTATGACCTAAATTTTGTAAAGGGAAATTAATTTCAGTTCAGTATAAACATACATAAAGTTAATATTCTATCATCAATTAATACTGAAATGAAAGAATATTTACAAACTTTCACTAAAAAAGAGAGAGAGAGAGACTCACCCCGCTCATTGTGCTTGGCCAGATCATGCTTGTCTATGAACAAGTCATGGTCAGTATCCAGCTCCCAAAACTTGCAGTAAATGACATAAAAGTGTTCATAACTGAAGTAATCTGTGATTTGGTTAATATCCTCTTCTTCCTCTAAGATACTAATTACCTGTGGAGATAAATAATTCAAGGATCAACTATAATACATAAAAAAACACAAAGACATACTGTATCAGACAAAGCCATATATATTGAGTTGACATCATTGTAGGAATTAACCTGGTAAACAGTAGTCATTTTCATGACAAAAAGTTTCTCTATGTGTGATACTAATTACATTGTAACAAGTTGTACATTTCTTGTAAGTGTCACATCACAATAGTGCACTACTAGTATGCAACAAGTTCATACCCAGCTTTGCAGCTTCACACTAGTGGTTTTAGGTTGGTTTTGACTGTCCTGTCACTAAATAAATCTTTAAACTGATCTAATGGTGTCACTGAATGCTTAGTTGTAGTCTTCATTGAATATCAATACAACTTACCTGTAATAAGTTGGATCTTCTAAGTTCTGGTAGTGTTATTCTCCCTGACCAAGATCTATTTACACAATAATATATTCTTGCTATGACCTGCAAAATGAAAAAAGATTATTTAATAATATGAATATACTAATGAAACATATGTCATATATTTTTTACAATTCTGTATCAATGCATGAACATGAGAGAGAGAGAGAGAGAGAGAGAGAGAGAGAGAGAGAGAGAGAGAGAGAGAGAGAGAGAGAGAGAGAGAGAGAGAGAGAGAGAGAGAGAGAGAGAGAGAGAGAGAGAGAGAGAGAGAGAGAGAGAGAGAGAGAGAGAGAGAGAGAGAGAGAGAGAGAGAGAGAGAGAGAGAGAAATGTATAACCATAATCCCTTACTGTGTGCACATATCTGGAGTGGAACTCAGTAGCCTCCTTGAGAAAGGTGAGCCCTGGGTGTGTGTCCACAACGTCCTGGATCATGCTGAGGAAGTCTTCAGGCAGGAGGTAGTTCCGCATACCACGGGTCAGCACACGCACGAATCGGGAGGCCGTGTCATGGCAGGTTGAGATTACTCTGTTTGACCGAAAACCATTGTGAATTATCAAGTATCTATTTTTTCTCTCTAAATATTGGCATACAATATTGACCAAAAAGATTCACAAGTAATCTCTAAACAAAACTTGAGTACAGTATTTTGTTCTGAATAACTTACTTCATTTATATGTACTATAGTATAGCACTGAACATAATTGTAAAATTATATTTCAGTCACCATTTTTCTGTCTTTTTAAAATTTTTATTTCCATTCCCAAATATATACTACATACTCTTTTTTTCCTAATGTTTACTTCAGGATTTTTTACATAAATAATATGCATGATGTATGTTGTGTGCTATCCATGCATTCCTGGACTTTATCAATACAACACACAAATATATACTATTTTAAAAATAAAATATAATCCTGTGATGGTGTTAGGAGCATAATGTTGTCTGTACCAACCTGCTCCAGTAATCTGAAAATTGTTCCTGTGTGAGGTAGCCAAGCTTATCCCCGCCAGCGGCGATAAACAGCGGGGCCTTCCAGTAAAGTGGAAGGCCACAGGCACGCATGAGTGGGTCCATGTTGTCCCGCATCACCTGGCCATTCTGCTCCCGGAACACTGCTGACACCCGGGACAGTGCCTGCTCCTGATTCGCAGGGGTGGATGGCCGACCCATTGGGTAGTAGAATCTGAAGTGAGTGAATAGCATCACTACCAGATCCCAAACTCACATTATATGCCTGAGTGAACCCTTACTATTCTACATACTGTACTACATCATAAAATCAAAGGATTATGTGATGTGACTATTTTGAGGTACTGGAAAATAGAAGTCCCTCTATTGCTATTCTAATCACAAATGAGAGAGAGAGAGAGAGAGAGAGAGAGAGAGAGAGAGAGAGAGAGAGAGAGAGAGAGAGAGAGAGAGAGAGAGAGAGAGAGAGAGAGAGAGAGAGAGAGAGAGAGAAACTTTTTACTTGAGCTAATTTTTTTCCTTCAACTTCCTACTATGAGACTTTTCAAAAATTATCTAAAGCAGAGAACATCTAACACAAACACAAAATTTATATACTACAGCTGTGTAGAACATATACTATAGATGGTTCTTAACACACACATACTTAAAAACTCAAAACCAAATTCAAATACTGCCTGGATTTTACTTTAATCCCCCTTAAACTTGCACAAGAATTAGAAAAATAACTCTTGAGTTTACCTGGGTATAAGGAGGTTCTTGGTGGACTTGTTGTGACGGCGTAAGGTGTTGGGGACCCTTGCAGGGTGCAAGGGGGAGGTTGTAGACCCAGGGGGACCCACTGGGGAGGCAGGGGAAGCAGGATGGGCATTCTGCTGGAGGGCTGTGGTGAGGGGTGGAGTAGTTGGGGTAGGGCTAGTGGGAGCCAGTGGGGAGATGGTAGTGGTTTGGGATAGAGGGGACACAGGTGAGGTGCTTCCAGAGGAAGGTAGAGGACGAGCATTCTCTTTCTGCGCTGCACTGCCCTCTCGTACGTAAGTCTGTAGAAAAAGAAAGGTCTCATTACTTTTGTTGTCATACAGTCATGTCATTTATATACTACATACTGTAGTCTTATCAGATAAGTTTCCACCATCTCTGCAAATCTTGCAATGATTTACTGTTATCTAATATCAATAACAATAACTAACAATAATAATGAGAATAATTACAATAATAACAATAATAATTTTAATAATAATAATAATATTAACAATAATAATAATAATAATAATAATAATAATAATAATAATAATAATAATAATAATATTAATAATAATGTCACAAAAAACTTGAAACATATGCTGCCAGACACTTTAAAACAATTCTACATACATACACCAACAAAGTGTTCTATCAAGAATAGTTAAGTCCTCAGACCTCTGATGGTATAACTTTTAACATTACTTTGCCATATAGCTCGTCTGCTCCCATAGGGAAAAGTGGTATGTACACAGTGGAGGGTCACGCCAGCAATGAAACGCCATTTTCAAGCACGACACTGAAATTTGTCTTCTTTTCCTTTCCATACTGACGTTTAAGTTGACTGGTGTAATATTTGGAAACCATGATACAACAAAAAAATAAATGAAAATAAATAAATAAACAAAAACAGCTAGCAATGTAGATACGTAATGCCAGTAATAGGACATAGTTGTAGACCAATAAGATAAATTCCTAGTGTGACGAAGTGGTAATGATATTCGAAAAGAAACATCTTACAATAATCAACCGCACATGGCATCAGAAAATTAATTGTAAATCAGCCAGATGTTGTAATCCAAGTGCGACAATGGACTTCCGCCAATGAGCGAGGAAGTGAGGCTGACGTCACAGACTGGAGGGTAATGGATTCCCGGCACACCGCCTGGTAGGCTGCGAATATTTCTTTTCGGCGTAATGGCCCCTCCGTGGTCCGGCACACACGAAGCGCGTTGATTAAATCGATGTGAAGGCTGAGCACGGGAGTACTAATATTTCCACAGGACTGAGGGTGCGGCAAGGCAGACAGGGAGGGGAGAGTTGTGATGATGTAATGAACGCTCTCCAGATGGAAGACAGTTCAGAGTAACAAAATTGAATATCCTACACTGTAACGAACACGGGAGGGGAAAAAAAAAATAACTTCACTTTTTAATAAGCCCTCAAAGCTCTCTGAACTTTTCAAATGATCCCACGTCACTCTCCCGCTGCCACTAAACCAGGAAGACGCCGGGCCAGGGAATTTCTCAACACTGGTTATTTCCTCCCGCCTTCACCGGTGACCCCGTTTCCTGCAGCCGGCCGAGAAACAAATACTAATGCTGCAGATCCATCTAAAGGTCAACCCTTCGCTCCTCACGGTCAACCATTATACAAGCTTGCAGCCCGGACAGGTACACATCAAAAACTTCAAACTTCCTCATTTCATGACAACCCATGGACTAACAACATGATCCCACTGAATCGTATATCCCGTGCGGGCGAGGCCACCGCACCAAATACAGCTGGAACAGCAGAGGACACCTACCACCTACCACCGTTTCAGCGTTGCTATATACTAAAGATAGGGGACTACAGTGCCACATCATTATGAAGCTCACTGTTTTCAATATGACTGAGGAGTGAAACTACTCCACGCGCACATCCGTTTCACATTTATAAACACAATCTCCACGCCAAACCAGTCAACGTGCATAATTCACAGTCTATGCAAAGTAGTTTTAAATCATATGTACGTATATTACGGGAGTGAAACAAGAGAAAGAGTAACGGCTGATGCAAGGTGAGGTTGTCAGCATCAACACCTGCTCCGCCAGCCTTGCTCTCTATTGCACCAGCACGGCGGGCGACCTTGTCCTCCTCAGTACTGCCTCTGGTCAGGCCACAAACAGCCATTCATTCTCTTTTCTTTTTTCTCTAAGACCCCAACAAGAATCATACCCAGCGAGCCAGACAAGATTCCAGGGCAGGGGTGGACGCTCGCTATGCTGCCTGTACGGACTGAAGACACATTTGGGAACGCGCCAACTCTGAACCTTAAGGGAGTTGGTGAGTTAGCACAGTTGACCGCAGCCGCAACTCGTCCTGCAAGCCGGAGTTAATGACAACTTCCTCTCAGTGTCTTCCATATACAGCCTGAGAAGGTTGGCCACTATCACCTCGACGTTGGCCATTCACAACTGGTTCCTCTTTCTCGCGCCTTTCCTGCGACATGAATCGAGTCCCGGGTGACCAGGTGGGCAAGGCAAGACTGTATCCACACATGACGCAACACACAAACAACTACACTGAGAGGGACACAGGGACACAACATCCATTGGTGTGAAGCAAGACTGCAGGAGGAGGCATGCAGGTGACACCAAACATTAAGGTAGTGCAGGTGTGCTGATCTCTACATGCATATGTAAGCTTTTTGCTATTCAGGGCTTTAATCGTTGGTCAATGCAGTTTACGGTGGTTACATATTTGACTCGACACACACACACACACACACACACACACACACACACACACAAACAAAAAGAGGATTGTGAAATACTACAGGAAGACTTAAACAAGATCTGGAAATGGAGTAAAAAATGGGAGATGGAATTCAATGTGGACAAAAGCCATGTCATGGAAATAGGAAAAAAGTGAAAGACGACTATAAGATGGGAGATGGAGTAGAACTAGAAAAAGTAAAAAAGGAAAAGAACTTGGGTGTGACAATGGAAGAAAACAATCAACCGGTAAGCCATATTGATAGAATTTTCAGAGACGTATAATTTGCTAAGGAATATTGGATTAGCATTTCACTATATGGACAAAGAAATGATGAAGAAATTGATAAGTACTAAAATAAGACCTAGATTGGAATATGCAGGAGTTGTGTGGACCCCCATAAAAAGAAACACATAAGGAAATTGGAGAGACTACAAAAAATGGCTACAAGAATGGTTCCAGAATTTAAAGGGATGACATATGAGGAGAGACTAAAAGCAATGGATCTACCAACCCTGGAACAGAGAAGAGAGAGAGGGGATCTGATACAAGTTTATAAATTGATTAATGGAATGGATCAAGTGGATAATGAGAAACTAATCCTGAGAGAAGAATATGACATTAGAAGCACAAGATCGCATAGTAAGAAACTGAGGAAGGGAAGATGTCTGAGAGATGTTAAAAATTTAGTTTCCCGCAAAGATGTGTTGAGACTTGGAACAGTTTGAGTGAGGAAGTGGTGTCAGCAAAGAGTGTACATAGTTTTAAAGAAAAATTGGATAAGTGTAGATATGGAGACGGGGCCACACGAGCATAAAGCCCAGGCCCTGTAAAACTACAACTATATAGGTAAATACAACTAGGTAAACACACACACACACACACACACACACACACACACACACACACACACACACACACACACACACACACACACAAAATCGAGAGGGCCGGGTTCGAGTCTCGGGGCGGCGAGGCAAATGGGCAAGCCTCTTAATGTGTGGCCCCTGTTCACCTAGCAGTAAATAGGTACGGGATGTAACTCGAGGGGTTGTGGCCTCGCTTTCCCGGTGTGTGGAGTGTGTTGTGGTCTCAGTCCTACCCGAAGATCGGTCTATGAGCTCTGAGCTCGCTCCGTAATGGGGAAGACTGGCTGGGTGACCAGGTGAATTACACACACACACACACACACACACACACACACACACACACACACACACACACACACACACACACCGTTTTCTTCAAGGCGGGGATAAAGAGGACATTATAAGCCCTTCGGAAGACACTCTTGCATGGGCTGCCTATATGATCCCAACAATATCACTGCACGAACACTTGCTTAAATTAGAACAGTATTCACCAATAAGGTGTGCCTGACTGAACTTCTTTTCTGCTCCTCCTCCTCTTGCTGTTCCTTAACTTATCAGCACTAAAAGCAACAACCTCCGAGGGACAGACAGACGCAGAGAGGCGGTCAGACCTACGTGAATAATTAATTCATCAAACAAACGTGTGTGTGTGTGTGTGTGTGTGTGTGTGTGTGTGTGTGTGTGTGTGTGTGTGTGTGTGTGTGTGTGTGTGTGTGTGTGTGTGTGTGTGTGTGTGTGTGTGTAATTCACCTCGGTCGCCTGCTGGTCATCCAGCCAGTCTTCCCCATTACGGAGCGAGCTCAGAGCTCATAGACCGATCTTCGGGTAGGACTGAGACCACATCAACACACAACACACACCGGGAAAGCGAGGCCACAACCCCTCGAGTTACATCCCGTACCTATTTACTGGTAGGTGAACAGGGGCCACACATTAAGAGGCTTGCCCATTTGCCTCGCCGCTTACCGGGACTCGAACCCGGCCCTCTCGGTTATGAGTCGAGCGTGCTAACCACTACACTACGCGGTGTGTGTGTGTGTGTGTGTGTGTGTGTGTGTGTGTGTGTGTGTGTGTGTGTGTGTGTGTGTGTGTGTGTGTGTAATAATAATAATAATAATAATAATAATAATAATAATAATAATAATAATAATAATAATAATAATAATAATAATATACGGTTTATTACTTTGGCAATGTAAAAAATTACACTGAAAATGTACAGGGGGGGGGGGACACTAAGACAATGAACTGAAATGCTTAACCTCACTATGGATGTGTGTGTGTGTGTGTGTGTGTGTGTGTGTGTGTGTGTGTGTGTGTGTGTGTGTGTGTGTGTGAGGCATTGCAGGTAACTAGAGGCAATCCTGAATTCTCCATCTCTCCTCACCCTGCAGTACATTTCCCGTCATAAACACAGACACAGGATTCATATTTCATCGCCGACCTGATAAACGAGAACAAGCCTGCTGCTGCCTCATTTCGCCGTCTCCCTGCATGTGCTCCTTATCATCCCATCACCACCGTTTCTCCTCTCACAAGAACTAATCTCAAAGCCCGTAGATATCATTATTTGGGGTCTCATGCGTGCTTTTTCCATTGATGATGCAGAATCCTTGTTAAAATATCCTTAAAATAATCAAAAGACTCCTAAACACTACAATTATCAGAGGATCGTGTTGAAAATAATAGAGAAATTCCTGTCCCAGTCTTTCTCTCTGCTTCATGACTTCAGTGCATGGTAGGTGTTGAGTCTAAAACTTAATTAGCATCTTCGTTATCAGTAATAAAAACGTCTTAACATGGAACACAAGTGAAGGGGGGACGAGAATTCGAACAGTGGTAAACCATTTGTTTATCTGAGGACTTTACCACCGAACCATCGACACCGTATAGGAGAGAGATTTGAACATTTACTATTCGAACATCGACAGGACCAGTAGGTGGTCTTATGCACGAGGATCAGAGTTATGAAGAGCGACAAGAGAATGTTATCAAAACAAAGACACATAAACAAAGGTGATAAAGATATACAGGTACACACGAGGACTTCACAGCTACAAGGGCACCTATCATGATACCTGCACAAAAATACACACTGAGACATGAACATGAGGGAAAATGAAAGGGGATACTGAAATGAGAACACAATTTAGAGGACGCGAGTATAAAAACACTGATGCAAGAACACACAGCAACAAGCTCGTCATTTTTCTGCGGCAACTAATTAGAAGTATCAAGAGCGACACACACACACACACACACACACACACACACACACACACACACACACACACACACACACAAGGCCACGGCGATGTATCAGAAGAGGGAGCGCGGTGAGTGATAAGTGACGATTCATCTTTCTTAATAGATTGGTGAAAGTGGAGTTGCCGGCCGTCAGCGCACTGTGGCTTCATCATACTATCATTTCGACACCCTAGCCATATTAACTTAGTGCCATCTTGACTCTATGCGTATATATTGGTTGGTTAGCTAGCAAGTTATCGTCGGCGAGTTATCGAGTTATCTACTTTATTTTGTGGTTATTTTGGTAACGTAATAGTGAATCACTTAGATGGGTTAGGCAGATGTTAAGTTAGATTGCTGGTTTGTACGAGTGAGTGAGTGATGAAGCAAGCAAGCGAGAGTAATTTTTTGCGTCAAATCTTACATTTTTTTCTTCACATTTTCTCTAAGTAATCATAATACAAATTTGTAAACGTTCATAGGAAAAAAGCACATTGTTTCCTCACTCAGACCTGTCCAGAGAGAGGAAGTTAACGCATGTTGGTATAATCTTCACCAACGCAGAACACACAGACACACTAAACGGTCCTATAAACTGTCTTGACGCAGGTGGCCGCCGCATGACACAATGTATACACATCCCTCTCAGCATTCCAAGCAACCACTATCGAGTACAAACAAGCTGATACTAGTTCCCGCCGAATATCTTGTGATCTCAGCTCTTATTATCCTCATCACTACTTTGCACATTCAACCTAAACACATTCTCAAGTATCTTCCAGCTATCTTTCCCTCACCAAGGATACCAAGCATTGCTGTCACACGTGTCTCGCCCCTGCAGAGTGTCTTTGGGAATTCAGCAGGACCGAGACTTTCATCCCTCCTGCTGGTGTGGACGAGAACAGGCAAGGCTAGAATGGGTGTGCCTCAATGCTAGTGTGCTGGGTGATATCTTTCTAGAGTTTTGTCACCGTTTGAAAGGTGTGTGTGTGTGTGTGTGTGTGTGTGTGTGTGTGTGTGTGTGTGTGTGTGTGTGTGTGTGTGTGTGTGTGTGTGTGTGTGTGTGTGTGTGTGTGTGTGTGTGTGTGTGTGTGTGTGTGTGTGTGCCTACTTTATTTAGCCCGTTTCATTTTACCCAGTGCGTGCAGACACTACTAATCACCTCCGACCTTCTCTTTTTTCTTGAGTAACTGTTTGACATACTACATGATATAAGAAGTTAATGAAGAAGATAGGAGGAGGAGGAGGAGGAGGAGGAGGAGGAGGAGGAGGAGGAGGAGGAGGAGGAGGAGGAGGAGGAGGAGGAGGAGGAGGAGGAGGAGGAGGAGGAGGAGAAGGAGAGAATATCAATTACTAATCTTCTGACTCACTGGGTTATTTCTGACGAGAACAAACGTTTATAAATTGCATGATAAACACTTGCACTTCACTAACGACACCCGACCGGCGCTTATCGAGGCGACGTGAGAATGTTATCACTAATATTTTCCTTCCTAATGAAGAGCGCCACGGGGGAGGTGGAAGACGAAGGAAAGGGGACAAGAAGGCGAGGGGAAGATGGACCCGAGGAGGAGAGGGGGAGATAATCAGAATGCGCTAGATCAAATTGGAAAGTACACACACAAAAAAAAACTAAATAAAAACTAAATGAAAATAAATAAATAAATAATATAAAAAGTAAAGATATGTCAAACTGGATCACTACGTCTTTTCAGATTCAATGTTTGAGAGAGAGAGAGAGAGAGAGAGAGAGAGAGAGAGAGAGAGAGAGAGAGAGAGAGAGAGAGAGAGAGAGAGAGAGAGAGAGAGAGAGAGAGAGAGAGAGAGAGAGAGAGAGAGAGAGGGGAGGGGAGGGGAAAAAAGTAGACTGGCGTAAGGTGAAGAGCAAACGAGGTGAGAGAAGACAAAACAAAGAGGAAAGATAGAGAAAGAAAGGAAGAAGTGTGCGCGTGTGTGGCGGGGTGGCTACGTCGAGGGAGGTGGAAGAATAAACACAGCGACAAAGGGAGCGTTTTCTGAGGTGTTTGGATCTCGGTAACCTCCATCTATCAGCACAGCATCCCGCCATTCACGCATGCGCACACACACACACACACACCCCGGTAGCTCAGTGGTTAGAGCGCTGGCTTCACAAGCCAGATGACCGGGGTTCGATTCCCCGGCCGGGTGGAGATATTTGGGTGTGTCTCCTTTCACGTGTAGCCCCTGTTCACCTAGCAGTGAGTAGGTACGGGATGTAAATCGAGGAGTTGTGACCTTGTTGTCCCGGTGTGTGGTGTGTGCCTGGTCTCAGGCCTATCCGAAGATCGGAAACAATGAGCTCTGAGCTCGTTCCGTAAGGTAACGTCTGGCTGTCTCGTCAGAGACTGCAGCAGATCAAACAGTGAATTACACACACACTCTCTCTCTCTCTCTCTCTCTCTCTCCCCACCCTGCCTGCGTAACCTGAGCACCCTTCGGCAAAACAACGCCTAAGATACCCCGTTCCCCTCTCTCTCTCTCTCATACACACGTCATGCTCAGTATAAGACCAGAATTTCCACCTGCATTTTTTCTCTCCACACACCCCCACTCAGGTCCCGCCACGCTCTTCACGCACGAACCAGTGATGCAGTACGGAAGGTTCTCCGCAACAGCATTTCCGTTTTGCACACTTTGTTTTCTCCGTAATACATATCTGCGGTATTTCTCTTTGGGGATGGAGAGGAGGTGGTGTAGGACAGGTGGGTGGGGAGAGCTGGAGGTAGAGTGGGGAGGAGCACAGGGATCAGTTTGAGAATTTGAACGGTGGATAAATATGGGTAGCGTGGAGTACTTATCTGAAGAGGCCACCCCTAGTAGGCCTATTCACCAGCTAGACCTATAATCTGCTGAATTAATGGGTAATGGCTGGAGGCTGATTATGGAGAGGGGACGAAGGGGCGGCGTCACCTCAAGCAGCAGCAGGGCGTCTCAGAGTCTTGGGGCGTACTTCAGGTAAATCAAATGCATAACTGTAGTTCTGTAATAACATTGAGGTCACGTGGTAAGGGCGGCGGGGTGGGTTAAGTCGCACACGGCCCCTTACTATTAAATAATTCACTGCTTTTATGACTTAGTGCCGTAAGAAAGGGAAAAAAAAGAAAAACTGCAAGACCTATTCAGTCTCGTAGAAGTGAATGCGAGTGGATGATGAAATGTTTACTTCAATCTTTGGCCCATACTCTGACTGAGGTGTGGAACGGTGTAAGGAGCAAGAGAGGAGAGAGAGAGAGAGAGAGAGAGAGAGAGAGAGAGAGAGAGAGAGAGAGAGAGAGAGAGAGAGAGAGAGAGAGAGAGAGAGAGAGAGAGAGAGAGAGAGAGAGAGAGAGAGAGAGAGAGAGAGAGAGAGAGAGAGAGAGAGAGAGAGAGAGAGAGAGAGAGAGAGAGAGAGAGAGAGAGAGAGAGAGAGAGAGAGAGAGAGAGAGAGAGAGAGAGAGAGAGAGAGAGAGAGAGAGAGAGAGAGAGAGAGAGAGAGAGAGAGAGAGAGAGAGAGAGAGAGAGAGAGAGAGAGAGAGAGAGAGAGAGAGAGAGAGAGAGAGAGAGAGAGAGAGAGAGAGAGAGAGAGAGAGAGAGAGAGAGAGAGAGAGAGAGAGAGAGAGAGAGAGAGAGAGAGAGAGAGAGAGAGAGAGAGAGAGAGAGAGAGAGAGAGAGAGAGAGAGAGAGAGAGAGAGAGAGAGAGAGAGAGAGAGAGAGAGAGAGAGAGAGAGAGAGAGAGAGAGAGAGAGAGAGAGAGAGAGAGAGAGAGAGAGAGAGAGAGAGAGAGAGAGAGAGAGAGAGAGAGAGAGAGAGAGAGAGAGAGAGAGAGAGAGAGAGAGAGAGAGAGAGAGAGAGAGAGAGAGAGAGAGAGAGAGAGAGAGAGAGAGAGAGAGAGAGAGAGAGAGAGAGAGAGAGCCAAGGCAAAAGTGTGTGTGAGTACTGCTCACGGAAAGGACACACTTCTGCTACTTGCCACGCCAGAACTGACGATTTACGTCAGGAGCGTCTCCTACAGCGGCTTCTTACGGTGGAAAGATACACAGCCACACCCTTCCCACCTGCAGCGCCTCAGCCCGCCCACCCCCTCACTTCATTTCAGTCCTTGCCACAACCTCGCCCACTCCTTCCTCAGCCTGGTATCTGGAATCAGAACCAGGGGCGGCAGTGGACCACTCCTCTTCACCAGTACCAGCAGTCGGCCGCGGACCCTAACCACCACCTCGGACTAGCAGGCCTCGCTCACTACCATCCCTCACCATGGTACAGCCAGCTTGCCCCGCCGCCAACTAAAGGTCGTCTCTAGCAACGTCCGTGGTCTCCGGACTAACCTTGCAGACTTATACCACAACTGTGTGCAACGACACAATGCAGACGTTGTTGTGGTGACCGAGACATGGCTGAACAGTGAGGTGGAGCCCACGTATGGCAGGATGCAGGGCTTCACCCACTGGGTGAGGAGGGACCGACAGGAGCGAACAGGAGGTGGAGTGGCTGTCTGCTTCAAGGAAGGAATGCAGGCCCAGCTACTCGACATAGACACGCCTCCAATGATGGAGATGATGTACTTCCGAGTAATGCTGGCAGACCGCTCAGCCCTCCTGCTGTGTGCCCTGTATCGCCCCCCGCGACAAGGGCCTGACTCACTCTTGTACCTGACTGAGACCTTAGACAACCTGATGATGGCACACAGCTGCAGCCACGTGCTGATTGTGGGGGATCTCAATCACCACCTGGAAAGAGACGCCTACGAGAATCTCCTGGAGGTGCAGGGTCTGACAGATCATGTCACCTTCCCCACACATGAACGAGGAGGGACATTAGACCCTGTCATCTCAGACTACCAGGAAGACAAGCTTCAGTGTCATCAGCTGGGGCTCGTGGGCAGCTCTGACCATCACGCTGTACTGACACAGCTGGAAGTGGGCGTGGCTCAGGACGAGGCCACCACCCGCACCATCTGGCTGTGGAACAAAGCAGACTGGGCTTCCCTGCGCCGCGACCTGACCCACACCCCATGGGCCACTCTGCTACAGGGAGGAGCAGAGAGTGAAGCACTTGCACTCACCTCTCACCTTCTCGCCCTCCAGAGACGCCACGTCCCACACAGGGAATACACCACCAGATCGACGGATCAGCCATGGTTTGGCTACCGTTGCCGTGTTGCTGCCGAGGCAAAGTATGCTGCCTGGCTCCGCTACAAGAGGAACCCGACTCGGCGCAACAAGGACCTGCACAGGGCTGCATGCAGGAGGATGGTGGTAACCAGCAAGTGGGCCTTAAAAAAGTGGGAGGAAAGCCTGCGCCGGAAACTGTGTGGCACTGGCGTAGGAAACAAAACTTGGTGGTCTCTTGTTAAGGACAAACAAGGAACTGGCCACCAAGAATCCATCCCTCCCTCAGCAAGCAGGACGGTACTGTCGCCACCAGCAGTAAGGAGAGGGCACAGTTGCTGGCTTCCTTGTTTGCTGGAAAAATGAAGGTCGGGAATCCACAGCAGCCACCGCCTCAGCTGGTCCAGCAATGTGAGAAGACTGTCACCATGGTGGAGGTGACGCATCAGCAGGTGAAGCGATTATTGCGGGGCTGGACACACAGAAAGCCACTGTGTGTGTGTGTGTGTGTGTGTGTGTGTGTGTGTGTGTGTGTGTGTGTGTGTGTGTGTGTGCGCGCGCTTGAGTCAGTGGTGGGGCGGCGCTTTCAGGAAGGGGTAGCTGTGAGGGCTGTGGGTGCATGCTTTAAAGGCTTCAAGGAGTACGGGACGGTAGGAGCAGCGAGTAGCGAGTGGTGAGTAGCGTTCCACGTCATCGCCTCACCAAGTAACAACCCCACGAGTCCTCAATTTGTCAGGTTACGTTTCGGTCCTAAATCCCTAAACCACACACCGCAAAGTGGATATTATGCAAAGCGGGGTGCGAGCCAGTGTGGTGTGCGGGTCCGCCTTGCCCGAGGAGCCAGCGACGGGAGTAGAGGACTTCTTGGGTGAAATAGAGGTGAATGGAAGCGTGCAGCAGTGAAGGTGGTTAGAATTAGATGCAGGAATGAAAGGGTGAGCAGAGTTATAAGAGTGGCAGGGTGAAGGGACGGAGTAAGGGGTGGAAGATGGGAGATGGGTGGAGGCGAGGAAGCCGCCGCCCATCCATCACGGGGCCAAACAGGTGTTGGTGAGGACCGAGGCTGGGCTGCGGTACCTGTATTTGAGTACCTGCTCCAACCAAAAAACTAATGCATAACTATTATTCATCGATGAGTTATTCTCCTCCCTCACCGCTGCTACTCCCCCCCGCCCCTCCATTCAACCCGTCCATCACCCTCCTCCACCCAACACTCTACCGACTCTCTCAACCCTCTCCCTTCACCCCCTGCACTACATTCATGGTAACCAACGCACCACACCTTTCTCTTAGCAACCTCCGCAGGCCACAACTTAGGCCGAAAAAAAAAAAAAAAAAAAACATTGGTGACCATTCTGTGTGGTGAGAGGCGCGTCAGACCAGTAACCGCCCCCTCACTCTCACCCCCGCCCTCTCCTCTTCCTCCACCTTGGCTCAGCGCTCAGGCATATTAAATGTTGCCAATATAGTTTAATGGGACTTAAATTTGCGTCTCGTAAAAAAATATTCGCAGAAGAGGGCAGTTGGGTGAGTGTGAGGTGAGTATGAGGGCGCGGGAGTGGGCGGCTGGGAAGGAAAGAGGAGAGTGGTGGCGAGACACGAAACACTGAAGTAACCAGAATTTGAGGGAGACGCTGATGCACGCCCCAACTCCTCCTCCTCCTCCTCCTCCTCTCATCTCGCCTCCATCTCACCTCCACCTTCCATTCCACCTGCACGTCCTTCCCTTCACGTAATTAGCCAGCAAAACAAAGTCCTTCACCTCCACCTCCCCTCCCATTACCGCGGTTTAATGGCTGTGGAGGTCGCGGAGGGCTTTATCGACGTGAATATTACGTACTACATGAAAAAAAGTACACGACACACGCCGTCACAACCCTGGCAGCGAGGCGTGGTGTGGTGTGGGCGTGGCGTGGCGTGGGCAGGGACGGGACGGGTCCACTCAAAAGTGCCGCGCCCTTTTTCCAGACTAGTTAATTTGCATCACCTGTGCGTGGGGAGGCCAGTCCATCGTCTCTACCCACTCCACCCCCACCACCACTACCTCCACTAACACCTGCAGCCGCTTCCTCCTCTCCTAAAACCCCCTAACACCACAACAACCCCCTCCTCTGTACCTAATCTGAGTCCTCATCTCAGCCCCACATCACCACCCTCGCCATCCACTCTTCCTCTCACAACCACTGCCCAACCTCCACCACCCCTCCAAACATCACAATAACAATTCCTCTGGGGTCCGTCACATCTCCTCTCCACATAACAAACTCCACAAAGGGTCAGGCAGTCCACTAAGCGACGCATCTCCACCTTCTCGCCCGCAGCCAGTCACTCTCTGCCTCTGATCTCATGGGGCGACCCAGGGAATGAATGGCGGGCTGGGCGAGGCGAGGCGAGGCGAGGCAAGGAGTATAGGAGAGAGTGGAGTGGTGACTAGGGGTGTCTGGGGAAGCAAGGGGTGGAGACCAAGCCTTTTATATCACTGAGCTCAAACGATGCATCACACGACGACTGACTTGCCTCTCGCTTCGCCTGTCGCATTTATTACTGCTGCCATTTATTTCCAGCAAGCACTCACAGCACCGGTTTTCATGCGGGTCCTGTTGTTTCCGTGGCATGTTTGTGTGGAGTAAATGTCGGGGGTTTGTAGTAGATCTTATTTTATTGACCTATTCACTGCGTCATTTATTTGCTGTTGCGCGATTTCTGGTATGTTTGTACAGAGCGTTTTTGTTTAGTTTTGTTTACTTGTTTTTCCAGTTAGTTCGTTTGTTTGTTCTTGTTCACGTGTTCTCTTCATAGTTTTAAGCTAGTTTTCTCTACTCTCTGGTGTTACTACAAGTGTTAAAAAGCGATATTTTGGAGGTTTGTACAGAAATTTTTTGTCTATTTTAGTTTTCCTTTTTTTCAGTTCTTTCGTTTCTGTCTTCTTGTTCATGCATTCTCTTCATTGTTTCAACTGTTTTTATTCATTCTGCGGTGTTACGACAAGTGTGTAAAGGGAGGTATATATACAGTGGGCAAGATCTGCACGAGGGCTTGGCAAGGCGTCTCAAGGATGGCCGATACAATGTGGATGAGAACGAAAGGTTAACGTTAGATACTGGATGGAGGATCTCTGAGCTGCTCCACCTGTTCATGCTTTCACCACTCACCACCACTCACTCAAACACTCTTCACCATCACCCCTGTCACCACCACAATCACATACCTTCATCACCAAACCCCCATGAACCGTCTCGTCCCCACTACCTCGCACCACCACCACCACCACAGCCATCATTCCCCACCCCCCGCAGCTTCCCTAATCCATTCCTCAGCAGCCTAACAACCTGTCATTCCGGACGCCTACACCAAACACCTTGTAAAAAAAAAAAAAAAAAAAAAAAAAAAAAAGCGCCGCCCACGTGATCTGCCACACCCAGCCCCCTAAGAATCTTCCTTCTTGCCCCTTCACCTCCAACACCACTACCTCCTCGCTCCGAACCCCCTAACACTACAACAATCCCTTCCTCTGTAGCTAATCCAATTCCTCATCTCACAACAATCTTAAGCACCGACTCTTCCCTTCTGCGTGCCTCTATAGTCTTCTACCCCGAGTGTTCCCGCAAATATTAGCACTGTTCCATGTTTTCCTGCCGCTGCCTGACTCTCACTCCCAACCGTCACGCCCCGAGGCAAACACAGCTGGCAACGGACACGAACGCAGCGCAGACTTGTACCTCCAAACACATGATTCACAAGCTCTCTACATGGATATCGCTGAGGAAAGTGAACTCGAGGAAGGAAAATATTTACAGATTCGTGTTTGTAAAGATAATATACGACAAAGATCAAGAAAATATTATGATTCTTTTCTTTCTTGTCTTCACATGTACTTAGTTTTGGGAACATGTGCACCCACTAAGGCAGAGTTGGGGGCAGCGAGTGTGCCAGGGAGGGGGTGGGGGTGGAAGAAGGAGGAGGAGGAGGAGGAGGAGGGGCAAGGACAAACACTGAACTGTGAACTTTGTACGGCTCGGGGGAGTTTGGCGTACGTAAGTGTATATCAGCGGTAATTGAACAGGTGTCACGTGGCCCCACGCAGAGCTTATTGCAACACACTTGTAATAACACCACCATTAGTAATGATGTTGTTGTTGCTGTTATTTTTGATGTTGCAGTTATACCATCTCCTCCTCTTACTATTACTACTATTTCTACTCTTCCTTTAACGCGACTACTTTTTTTTTTTGTTTGTTACCGCTTAAGAGGCCTCCACTTGGTTCCCGCGGCCCCTATCAGCCCGTCGCGGCCTTTAAGCCCCTCACAGACCCTACCCACCGAGGCTATGAATGGCGAGGGTGTGCAGTGATGGACGCCTGTCAGGGGCGTGGAGTGCACACAGTGGGGAGGGAGTTAGGGAGTGTCTAAGCCGCCCATTACCGCCCACACCACGGCCAGTCTCTCCCACAATCCATCCCACACCGGTAATGTTCCGGGGAAGAGGGATAAAAAATAAATTACATACGAGCAGAGAGATGACAGAGACGAGGTAGTAAAGTGGTGACACACAGTGGCTGGGGGCGGGTGTGATGGCGCAAGACAGCCCGTGTGTTGGGGTTTGGAGCAAGGTGCGACATGGGCGGAGCGGGATGCAGCAGGACAGGTTGTGGGCGGTGGTGGGGCGGGTAGGAGAAGGGGGTAGTATGCTGTAATCGCCCTAAAGACCAGTACACTAGTGGTTGGCTGCTCGACCTTCAAAAAATGTATTATTTACACTCCTCCCCCCATACCTCACCTAACAGCTCACTGGCCCGCTCCCGCCCATCTGTGTGTGTGTGTGTGTGTTTCACTGTTTGATCTGCTGCAGTCTCTGACGAGACAGCCAGACGTTACCCTACGGAACGAGCTCAGAGCTCATTATTTCCGATCTTCGGATAGGCCTGAGACCAGGCACACACCACACACCGGGACAACAAGGTCACAACTCCTCGATTTACATCCCGTACCTACTCACTGCTAGGTGAACAGGGGCTACATATGAAAGGAGACACACCCAAATATCTCCACCCGGCCGGGGAATCGAACCCCGGTCCTCTGGCTTGTGAAGCCAGCGCTCTAACCACTGAGCTACCGGGCGAACCACTGAGCTACCGTGTGTGTGTGTGTGTGTGTGTGTGTGTGTGTGTGTGTGTGTGTGTGTGTGTGTGTGTGTGTGTGTGTGTGTGTGTGTGTGTGTGTGTGTGTGTGTGTGGTGCGGAAGGTTAAGTTAAGGCTGATGCTAATAACGGTCGTTAAAGTACTTATACCTAGACCCGATATCCTTCACTGAATCATTAAGGAAGAAGGATACGAGGGATTTAAAGCTTCCCAATGGTAAGACCCGAGACACCCATAAGGACCCCAGCGATGGAAGGCACCCCAAGGAGGCGGATCTACGTATGGGGGCCGCTCCTTCGCTAACATCTCTATCTAGGATTACTGGATCAGATAGTGTAGCTTTGTGAGACCCTTAAGGATGAACAGGCGTGGTGGTGTTGGTTCTTTCTTTGTGTTTGTCATCACATTGCAGGCCACGGGACAAGGCTGCCTTTTATTCTTCAAGTCATCATTTCATCACGTTGAGTAAGTTTAGGTTACTGGTGAGTATCGATGAGTTCTCGTTATGTATGAAGAAAAATTAACAGGTATAAAAAGTTTTGAGTTTTTTTTTCTGATTGCGGTAAATGAAGGTTGAAGTTTGAAATCGCGGGAAAAAATAGAAAAAAAGTGGACGAGACAGAATTGGTGGTTGAGAATTACAGCAGGTTATCAAATTACATGTGATCTATACAAGTGGCAATGGCGGCACAAGGCGTCGAGAACCACAAAGGAAGAACAAGCAACAACATATCGATCACTCCTTAAGAGACAGTCTGTGACAAATCAGATGAGTTTTTGTAGCTTCATTCCTACAAAACAATGATTTCTAAAACAACTTTAAGCTTACTTTAGTTTCACTCTCCTCACCACTACTCTCACCACGCCACGCCGACACCCACACACTGCCCGCCACGTCCAACAACACGCCACACTCCACTAGTTATTATTTTCCCTCAATCCCAACCCTTTGACTGTTCGGGATAATGACGGTGGCGATGATTTCACCGTAAAATACAAGAAAGCCACAACCACTAAACTTAGCAACACGATAGTCTTCATTTATAGTTACTAGCTTCTCTCGAAATCATATCCGAGCTTACACCGCAACAATTCATATGAACAGAGGAGAAACTTTAGGAGTTGAAAGATTGAGT
>NC_059294.1:13612603-13655103 GCF_017591435.1 Portunus trituberculatus
GAGAGAGAGAGAGAGAGAGAGAGAGAGAGAGAGAGAGAGAGAGAGTGTGTGTACAAGGAACAGATCTCCATGTGGTTGGCTGAAGAAAGCAACGTAAAAAGAAAGTAATGGCAATGCGAAATGTGATACGGTGAAAATGAGGCCACGTAGAGGAGGGAAAAAAAATAGTGACTGACCAGACCGCACCGAGAAACAAAGTTAAACACAACACGGGAAAGCCATTACAGGGAGGGTGTGAGAGAGAGCAGGGGTCGGAGGAAAGAGGGAGGGAAGGATGCGCATTAGTGGAGTAAATGGATCAGCAGGCCAGCTGGAGGATGCAAGACTGTGCAGGGCCATGTCGACACTCCAAGCACGAGGCGGCCCTGCTGCTCCTCCGGTGTTGTCTGGCCAGTTTCCTCAGAGCTTGAGCTGAGTCGTGTTTCTCGCCTCACGCGGCACACCGAGCATCTCCAGACTACAAAAAGTCTCGTGAGGCAAAGACAGGTCTTGCGAGGCTTCACTCACGAAGCCCATCACTCCGTCACCACGACCGTCAGCCTTCACTCCTGAACGACTCGCGGCCGTCGACCCCAGACCTTATCACTACATTTTGACGTCACTCAGCGTCCCGTCATTCAGGTTGGCTGGTTTAGCTCAGGAATGCTAAGTGATCCACGCATAGAACTAAGTCACACATTGGCTGCTCCAACATGTGTTCTCTGAAGCCGGCGTGCCCTACGGTCCTTGAAAACAAGTTTACTATGATATCATCGCTCTAAATGGATACGCATCTACCTCAGGGAACAAAATCTAATAATCTAGGTATCAAACTGACTAAAAAATCAATAAAGTTATTCCTCGTGCCTACAGTATCAGCTGCGTGTGTGACGGCACCACACCACCTGGCCAGGCACAGGTACAGGTGGATCTTTCTCAGGTAGGACAGGATGAACCGTCTTACGTGACCAGCCAGGAAGAGTGACGTCACCACCTGCCTTACCACACCACACCCATACCCTGCAGGGCCAAGCCGCCGAGACAGTCGGGCGTCCGACGCACCGGACAGGCTGCACACCCGCTGCTGAAGGGACCACAAGTGAGGAGAGAAGCTAAGATCTGGCTATCATTTAACTGAAGTGAAAAGTTAGGCAGAATTAAACACACAAACAAATAGACATACACACACACACACACACACACACACACACCGCGTAGTGTAGTGATTAGCACGCTCGACTCACAATCGAGAGGGCCGGGTTCGAGTCCCAGGGAAGCGGCGAGGCAAATGGGCAAGCCTGCTAATGTGTGGTCCCTGTTCACCTAGCAGTAAATAGGTACGGGATGTAACTCGAGGGGTTGTGGCCTCGATTTCCCGGTGTGTGGAATGTGTTGTGGTCTCAGTCCTACCCGAAGATCGGTCTATGAGCTCTGAGCTCGCTCCGTAATGGGGAACACTGGCTGGATGACCAGCAGGCGACCGAGGTGAATTACACGCACACACACACACACACAGGTTCATATCCGTCCACGGCCACGCTGTGGAGGCACACCCTCGGTGCCGCCCAGTGAGTACCCCGATCCGTTCCTCGCGGCGGAGGTGGAGGAGGATGTTCCAGGCACGCGGTGCTTCCAGTGTGCCAGGGCGTAGCAGGGGGGAGGGTCACACCTGCACCACCGCCTGCTGCCACCACAAGGTTTTCATCTCGCTTAAGGAGGGTTAAGTTGATTTCCTTTTTTTGCTCCAGAGCCGAACAACGCCTCGAGGCAGCGAGCAGCGCGCCTGCCCTGCTCTCAACTTCCTTATTAGAATCGGCGAGAAAAACATCCTTGAAATTGGGACGATGATCCGGGGTAATCGTTCCCAACATTGCCGTATTGAGCAGAATAACGACAATAACCGTGAAATCGTCATTAGTACAGCCCCGAACTTCAGTGCCTGTCTTCCCGCACTATAGGCGCAGGACACAACTGAACACACACACACACACACACACACACACACACACACACACACACACACACACACACACACACACACACACACACACACACTTCTTCCTCCTTCAGCTCTTCCACAGCCTCCTACAGTCAGTCGTCCTTACCTTCTGTCCTCAGTCCCACCGCCCCCACTGTCCACCCACTCGCAGCAAACCGATTACAGCCTTACATGCACATGCCAGTCAATAAAGCCACCCGCCAGTTAATGTATCCACAACTTTTCTTACGACGAGAAAATTAATGTGGTGGAAAGTAAAGACTCAAACAGGAAAGGGGAGGTGGTGTGGACTAAGAGGATTATGGCCGAATAAACCTTGGCCATGGCGACGCTTCGGGGGTTGAGGACAGAACCAGCTCTCAATAATCGTACATATCTGAATTCAAAAGAACGGAAATGTTTTTTTCTTTATTTTTTTAATCTACTGATAAATAGTAACAGGAGGAGGAGGAGGAGGAGGAGGAGGAGGAGGAGGAGGAGGAGGAGGAGGAGGAGGAGGAGGAGGAGGAGGAGGAGGAGGAGGACGTGGAGGAGGATGAGGACGTGGAGGATGAGGACGTGGAGGAGGAGGCCGTGGAGGAGGAAGAAGAGAACCTTGAGGAGGAGTTGCAAGGTAATACCAATATCCCTCCAATAATGAAGACACAAGCAGTCACCTCGCCTCCATTTGCAAACAGGTACACCATTTCGCGATCCAGGTACCTTGGGATCAGAAGGCACGGAGAAGGGAGAAATGGAAATGTTTCTTTTCTTACTTTCGCCTCTTTCACTCTTAAAAAAAATAAATAATAACATCTCCAGACGACCAAGATGACAACCACCACCACCACTATTACTTCTACTACTACTACTACTATCTTACCCTGTCAACACTGATATAACTCTCCCTGCTTACACGCCCTTAATCCAACCCCTCGAGTACATAAACACCTAAAGGTACACACTGGATAACGCAAACCTACACAGTGTAACGCCCGCACACCCTTGCCTTGTGTTGTGTTGCACCTCACGCTCACTAAATCCAGCGCCAACACATCATAGCCACCAAAGTTGTTAATTACGAGCCAATAGACTGATTAGGAACTCTGATTGACGTGTTTTTTTTTTTAACGTGTTCATTAACTTTTCACACATACACACACACATACACACACACACACACACACACACACACACACACACACACACACACACACATATACACACACCTAACCTTATCACATCAACACCTCCCACACCCGCCTTCACAGTCACCCCCAACGCTCCCCTTTCTCCCACCCACACCCTCACTCACCTCGCTATCCCTCACCAACACCTGCTCTGAGCCTCACGTCACTCACCACCACTACCTCCCTTTCTCAAACTAAAAAAAAAGTCACATTAAAACAGCCAATTATCTTAAATGTATTGTAACATTTGGATTAATACTATTTATCGCTTCCGCTTGGAATGTAACACTTACCTCTTGACTATTTCAGTGCATTGACTCGGCTATTTCTAACAGGAGGTGTATCGGAGTTTTCACGCTTTTTTTTTCTTATTATTCTAGTTTAAAGAGAATCCTACGTCATTAATAATAGAAAAAAAAAGTATCGCTGAGCTCACTTATTATCTCTGCGGCATTTGAAAACAATCCTGATGAAAGCCGAGAGTCTGTTAATATATGAGCCTTGATTTGTATTCAGTTCTCTTCGTTGCTTATGTAAGAATTCAATGTCCTTGGGCAGAATATATCTGTCACCATCGTTATTACATCAACCCTTCTTATCCTATCCTCTGTTCTCCCTACGTCGCCCTCCTAAGACCAGGTGTGTCACGTCCTAAGTGCCAAAACGTGCCAGAACAATACCCATCCCTAGAGGCACCCGGCACTGACACACGAAGGTTACAGCATGACAACACTCACTGAATCAGGTGGCGGGCGGAAGTGCCGACTCTCGCTTACCTGATGGATAAAAAAAAAAAAAAACAGAATATTAGATAAAGGTTAACTTGAATGGACAGTGGGTTAGTGTCAGGTGTGAGGTGATGGACAGGTATGGTGTGGCTACCTACTACATATACACATAAATCTACGTAAACAGACTAGTGTTGTACAGAATAATAATAATGTAGACTGTGGTGAAGAATAAAAAAAAAAAGGAATATGGCACAGAATATTAATTAACAATTACACAAAAGGATGAAAAAAAAAATCATATAAAGAAATAAAGAACCATCAAAGGACACACACATTTACAAAAACTTTAGGGAACATATAATTATGACCATGAAATCTGTACAGAAAAAAAAATAAATAAATCCCTACTGGAAAGAAAACTGAACTACCACAAACAAACATTCACGAAGGACAGAACCATTTGCATACAATTTTGGATACGATAAACACACAAGGAAAAGCATACGAGAAAAAAAAAGAGAAAAGAAATCTGAACTTCAACAAGGAAGACCCATCGCACAACTGGGGAACAAGAGACAATTTACTTCAACTTTTGGAAACCCGAAGATAGAAAAAAAAAGTGAAAAAAAAGCAAACAAGGTGATGCGGAAGGAGGAGGTGCAGCGAGGTCACGAGCCTATGAGGAGGAGGAGGAGCAGGAGGAGGAGGAGGAGGAGGAGGAGGAGGAGGAGGAGGAGGAGGAGGAGGAGGAGGAGGAGGAGGAGGGGTGTCACGGGACCTTGATGGGGGGTTGGGTAGAGCCTGGCACAACTGTACACCACCCACACCACGCCTTACTGACCTGACCGAGCTGCTCTTATCACCACACACACTCAAACACACACACACACACACACACACACACACACACACACACACACACACACACACACACACACACACACACACACACACACACACACACACACACTACCAACCAAGTATGATTTAATTCATCAATTTAAATTTCGAGAGAGAGAGAGAGAGAGAGAGAGAGAGAGAGAGAGAGAGAGAGAGAGAGAGAGAGAGAGAGAGAGAGAGAGAGAGAGAGAGAGAGAGAGAGAGAGAGAGAGAGAGAGAGAGAGAGAGAGAGAGAGAGAGACACGAGGCCGGATTCACTATAGACACTTCGATACACGACCCTGCCGCTGCCCTCTCTCTCTCTTTACCCCCCCTATCCTTTCACCCCCTGCCGGCATTCCAACGTGCCCCTGCATCTGTGATGAAGAGCGCGCCTGCATCACTGTCCTGGCGGCGGCGTGAGAGGGGGTCGTTGGGGGGATGGGGGGAATAGAGAAGGTTGTGGAAGGGGGAATGAAGAATGTTATAGAGGGAAGAGGTGGGCGGGGAGATGTGTTGCCATGTGTGTGTGTGTGTGTGTGTGTGTGTGTGTGTGTGTGTGTGTGTGTGTGTGTGTGTGTGTGTGTGTGTGTGTGTGTGTGTGTGTGTGTGTGTGTGTGGATACCGTGGGACTCTTTCATAATCGCTCCATATTTCTAATTTAAGAGAATGCGTCTCTCTCTCCGTCGTGGCTCACTTGTTACAAAACTCGTGCCTGATCTTGTTTACTACTTCACTAGCCGCCCCCACGCGTGCTTCCACCTCACTTCACACTCTTGACCTCCTCCTCCTCCTCCTCTTTCTCCTTCCCCCACTTGCACGCCCAATACACCTCCTCCACACTTCCCACATTTCAACGAGCTACTCCATACGGCCTTTACTCCGCCCTCCACTTCTCTACCTATGCATAAACCTTCCACGCCCTTCTTGGCTACACACTTCCCATTCACCTGTGCTGAGTAAATCTATACCTTATCCATGCACATACACTTTTTTTTTCTGTCTCTCTCTTAAACACTCTCAAGCAATCACCCTCTTCCTCTTCCTCCTCCTACGTGTCCTTTACGTTCTAAGGTTAAAGTGGAATCATGATTTCGTTTCTCCATCTTATTATTAAAAACTTTCCCACTTATATTTTTTTTAGCTTGTTTCTTATTGTTGTTTTTTTCACTTTGTAATTTACTATTTTTTTTTATCTTCGTGTTCTATTTCTTAATCTTCCAACACTGCTTTCCTAATTTACTTTTTCATTTTTTTTTTTTACTTTTCTTTTTCAAACGCTGCAAGGACTTAAGCACCTTTTACGAGATTAGCATCAGGACACTTCCACGACTAAAATGGCCAAACACCTTCAGGTCTCCTGAACAAACTTTCAAGAGTAACAATTAAGCTTCTCTTTTCACACTTTTTTCTAACCTGAGAGAGAGAGAGAGAGAGAGAGAGAGAGAGAGAGAGAGAGAGAGAGAGAGAGAGAGAGAGAGAGAGAGAGAGAGAGAGAGAGAGAGAGAGAGAGAGAGAGAGAGAGAGAGAGAGAGAGAGAGAGAGAGAGAGAGAGAGAGAGAGAGAGAGAGAGAGCACAAACGAATCGTATTTACAGACAAACGCTCCTCTTATGCAACAGCTTGATACCACTAATGAAAAACTCTGCTTGTTCTGTACACGCCACGCCACGCCCTGCTGTGTCCTTCCCTTGCCTTGCGCGGGTGGAGGAGGAGGAGGAGGAGGAGGAGGAGGAGGAGGAGGAGGAGGAGGAGGAGGAGGAGGAGGAGGAAGGAGTACTAAGGGTTGTTGGGGACAGTGCTTCGAAGGGCAGAGGGGAAATTACGACACGAGGAGGGCTGAGGTTAAGAGATGGGATTATGGACACTGAAAGAAACGGTGTCCACTTTGTCACGTATGGTCCCAGTTAAGCCTCAGTCAAGTCTACCTCTCTTCTCTTCCTCGGCAGGGTGTGGCTATCAAGGGGGTGCTGGGATGGAGGAAGGGATGTAAAGTATAGTAAAAGCAGCTATAGACGACTTGCAGTTCATATTTTACTGATATGTGTAGCCTTGGGAAAAATTTGGTGGTGGTGGTGGTGGTGGTGGTCTAAGCTAACCGTGGGATTCTAGACAAAACCGCAATGACGAGGGAGGATTATTATGGTGTGTTTGTGTAATGAGTGAGGCTGTGGGGAAGTAGTGGCCGTGGTGGTGATGACCGTGGTGGCGGCGGTGGTGGTGGTGGTGGTCACGATGATTCTATGAAACCTTTTGTCTCTTCCTTTGCTCTCAAGTTTTCGTTCACATAGTCTATTTGTTAATTTTTTTTATTTGAAATGGTTACTGACTAAATGATTTCAACAAAGAAAAAGAAGGAGAAAAGAAGAAAAAGGAGAGAAGAAGAAGAAGAAGAAGAAGAAGAAGAAGAAGAAGAAGAAGAAGAAGAAGAAGAAGAAGAAGAAGAAGAAGAAGAAGAAGAAGAAGAAGAAGAAGAAGAAGAAGAAGAAGAAGAAGAAGAAGAAGAAGAAGAAGAAGAAGAAGAAGAAGAAGAAGAAGAAGAAGAAGAAGAAGAAGAAGAAGAAGAAGAAGAAGAAGAAGAAGAAGAAGAAGAAGAAGAAGAAGAAGAAGAAGAAGAAGAAGAAGAAGAAGAAGAAGAAAAGAAAATAAATGAATACATAAAGAAAGCAAAGAAAGAAGAAAGGACACACTAATATCCACACATTTCAAGAACAGAAGAAGAAGAAGAAGAAGAAGAAGAAGAAAGAAGAAAGAAGAAGAAGAAGAAGAAGAAGAGCACTTAGTTAACCCCAGTTATGATCCGTGCCCTTCGCTATCTCTTCCTCCTTCCTCCCTTCATCTCCTCATTCACTCACTCTCTCACTCACTCCTTTCCTTCCTACCCTCCCCTCCATCCCAGCCCCCCTCTCATCCGCTACTCCACTCTCAGTTCACATACAACATCTGGGAAGCTAAAAATACCCACACTTTAATAAGCGCCCACCGCCATCACCACCCACACTGCAGCCCTGTCCCTTCCCCACCCACCAGCATCACCACCCAGACACTACTACATCCTTCCCTCCCTCTCCCTTCCGCCCCACCCACCACGCAGCATCCCTCAACCCTTCCTCATCTGTGCCCAACAATCCAGACATCAATTATTTGGCAGAGAGAGAGAGAGAGAGAGAGAGAGAGAGAGAGAGAGAGAGAGAGAGAGAGAGAGAGAGAGAGAGAGAGAGAGAGAGAGAGAGAGAGAGAGAGAGAGAGAGAGAGAGAGAGAGAGAGAGAGAGAGAGAGAGAGAGAGAGAGAGAGGATTGGGCAAGTGTCATGTTGGGAAATAACGGGAGGGGAAAAAGAGGATATTGTGAAATGTAAACAAGCGTGACAAGATTTACGTGGAAGAAATAATTCGCTTTGGGGAAAATGATGACTTGTTGCAATTTATTTATTTTTATCCCTATTCCAGTAACTTCCTGTCTTTTCTCTAGCTAGATTCATGTTTATTTGAATGCAATTAATGTAAACACACACACACACACACACACACACACACACACACACACACACACACACAAATCTTAGGTCGAACACTGAATACTTGACCAACTGACTGAATATCGAAGTAACAAAAGGGAGGACAAAATCTTTATATATCAACAACACTTTCTTATAATGACCACCACGACTTGTTTGTGCCACCGCGACCAGAGCTCCACACCTCGAGGCAGTAGCAAGTCATGAATAGTGTAAAGAAGTGTTCTCTATCATCTGTTTGTTTGACGTCACGCAGCCGTCACTCGCCATACCAAACGCCTTGACGAGGACGAGGCGGTGCTTGGCAAGTGGCGGGTCTTGACGTGCTGCAGCGAGGGATGTAATTCATGAGGAACACACGACTTTCGGAGTTGCCATGAAATATAACACCACACCACTGCAGCTGCCCCGTCACATCCGGCAAAACGGTCCAAGGAAAATGTCAGAAGCGGCACACTGGGAGGCAAGCAAGGCGAGGTCACCACACACACACACACACACACACACACACACACACACACACACACACACACACACACCAAGCCACGTTACAGTCTTGCAATCATGAGATCTTGCTGTTTGCTGTCAAGTGTGTGTGTGTGTGTGTGTGTGTGTGTGTGTGTGTGTGTGTGTGTGTGTGTGTGTGTGTGTGTGTGTGTGTGTGTGTGTGTGTGTGTGTGTGTGTGTGTGTGTGTGTGTGTTGGATCACTAGGCATAATTCACTGTTACTTCTCCAGACCCCCATGGTTCTTCTTCGGCCTTAATGAAGCGATGTGATGCAGATTTCGAGCATAATTTCAAGAGGCACCACTGACAGCACACTGACTGATCGAAGTAACTTTATATCTGCTCCGTAAAATCCTCTGGGGTTAACTCCATAAAATAATAAGTCTTATACTGTTACTACCCAAATGATCAAATATTATGCGGGTATATGGTAAGCTGCTTGAGTTCATCTTCCTAAATCTATTATCGTCTGTAGTGAAACTCTACCTTCCCTCCTTTCTCTTTCCTGCCCTCTCTTATTTCGCCCTCTTTCTCTCTCCTTGTTTCTCCTGGTCCAATCAGATGGACTCATGGAATGCTACGAGGTGTTCTACTTAACGGAGAGAAACCATCTTGCTCCGTCCTCGCGTGAGACGAGAAGCTGCGCGTGTCTATCGCCCTTGTATCATGCCGTCCACGTGTGGCCAGACAGGTAAGCTATCAGCCTCGGCCACCTTGCCTTCAGGGCCCGCGAGCGAACTCCTGCAACACACACACACACACACACACACACACACACACACACACACACACACACACACACACACACACACACACTCCACCCTTCAAACCATGACTCATACACAAGAGGAAGACAGACGAGCGAAGACCGGACGAGAACAGAAATATAAATGAACATAAGGAATTCATCAGACGCAAATAAGTTAACACGTGAAGAGCGGAGCACCAAAGGCAAGACAATCAAACAGCCTACATGAAGATAATAATAATAAGGGGCTCAAGCCGTCAAAAAGTGCATTTCTCAGCTTGTCGTCGTCTCAGTGCTGGGTGCCGGCTGGCCTTCGCTTGGTATGACAGACGGAGGAGCAGTGACGTCAGGGAAGAACATTTCAGCGACACCTGAGACATGTCAATTACTGAACCTCACCTGTACTGCTATGAGGCACTTGAGGTCAGGAGGAGGAGGAGGAGGAGGAGGAGGAGGAGGAGGAGGAGGAGGAGGAGGAGGAGGAGGAGGAGGAGGAGGAGGAGGAGGAGGAGGAGGAGGAGGAGGAGGAGGACAAAAGATCAAACAGCAGCAGACTTTTTAGCTCTTACGATGCTATCTGTATAAAGTGAGAGGCGAGGAGGAGGAGGAGGAGGAGGAGGAGGAGGAGGAGGAGGAGGAGGAGGAGGGGCACAAAGATCAAACACTAGCAGACTTTTTGGTTCTAACGGTGCTGTCTATATAATCTAAAGTGAGAGGAGGAGGAGGAGGAGAAGTATAAAAGGGACTATCGATGAAGAAAATGGTTGGCGGCAGGAATTAGGGGCAAGCAGAAGGGAGGGAGGGAATGGGTGGAGGGAAAGGTGGGCGTGTGGGTGGCGCCGCCCAGCCCCGAGGGAAACACTGCTGCCGATACTTGGAACAAGGAATGCGAGGCAGGTCACCCAGCACCCAACATCTGCCTGTCCCCACACTCATCTCACCCATACTCACTCCACACACACCCCTGCATACACAGCTATCATCCCTCAGTCCATGTATTTAACTCTCACCTTTTCTTTCTACTTCGACTACATTCAGTAGCAGTGGTCGCCCCTCACCCTAACTCCCCAATGCCTAGCAAGTCAACCAGACCTTTATGTTGCATTGTGGTGCGTTTGGGGGAAGAACAGTGTAGTTGGTAATGTTTCCTCCTTAATATTCTCCTATTAACACGGTTTTACTTCTAACTTCTGTCTTTCTCTGTCTGTTGGTTCCTTGAAAATCCTTCTATATTAACACACAGACACGCACCTCTCTCCTCGTCCCTGTTTGTCTGCCTGTCTCTCTCCTTCTCTCTCTGCTTGTTTGTTTCTCTGTGCCTGCGTGTGTGTGCAATCTGTTCTATATCACAGCTGCACATTCCTGGCCCACCCCGTCCCTCCACCCACCAAGGACATGCCCCTCAAGTCCCATCGTGCATGCCCCAGTCAATGTCCCCTTCACCTGACCCTCCCTTCCCCTTTCATCCCTCCTTAACTCCTTCCTTTCCTCCATAAATTACGTCTCTATTCCCTCCGTAGTTACCTCCTCCTCCTCCTCTTCTTTCCTCCTCCAGAAGCCCCACGACTAATTATATGATAGAGTGTTGTGAGGGAGCCGCCCTTCCACACACTCCCCACCCTGCACACCTTCAGGGTCGGTGTTCCACTAATGGCCTCTGCTACCCTAAAAACCTCTATCCCAAAGGCTACCTCAGGCCACACACACACTCACACACACACACACACACACACACACACACACACACACACACACACACACACACACAATGACTAGCCTGTTCTGGATGGTGATGAAATACTACGGTGTGCATACTGATCCAAAACCCTAATGTTTACTGTGGTGAGATGATGGAAATCCTAAAAAAAAAAAAGGCGTTCGTGTTTGATGTAGCGACATACCTACTTCAGTCCTATAGATGTGAGGAATGCGGAAGGAATAGATAAGAGGAATGTGTGATGTAGAAGAGGAGGAAGAGGGGGAGGAGGAGGAAGTGCAAATGTAGCATGGTACGTGTGTTAGTCTGAAGACTTGTGAAGCACAGAGGGTGATACAAGGGTCGAGGTTCACGCCCCGTCTGCGCTACACGCCTGAGGGATTTGTGTTATCCGGACGGTCACTTCCCGGCTCGCCTTATCTGGCCAACATGCCCTCCTCGCGCCCTGTGAATGAAGTTACGTCTGCTGGTGCTCCGCCCATCACGCATCTCCCTCGGCGCGGCTCCCGTCTCCTCCCCTGTGTTCATTTGCCAGCATAGAGACATGACGTGGTGTGGCCCTCAGCCCGGCAGCCGCGTCAAGATAACCATCTGTGTGACGCTGATACTGTTTTGGTTGACTCCCTAAACACAGCCTCGAGGGGTAACATTAAACACCCTCCCGCCTCAGATGATGACTTGTGTTTAAAACTGACCCAGAACACATGCTTGACCTTGTCCCGCTACACATTACACTCGTCCCCTCCCTCCCTCCTTCCCACCCTGCCGCCGCCTCTCCGTCACCCTTCACGTCACATCCTCGGCGCCTCCTGCCGTCGCCTTGCCATATATAAACTAAACAACACAAACTGACCTGACCCACATAGAAGATGTAGTAAGCAGAAGGAAAGCCGTCAAGCAACAAACAGACGGTCCAACAGAAGGCCAAGCTAAGACAGGTTTTGGGATCACTGCATTATATTGTTATTTTCACTTTGCATACATTACTGTTACTGTGGTTTGTATGAGAGCTAGGCGAAGGCACGGTGCGAGCATACTTAATTCTACTCCTTTGTCAACAGTCAGGAACACAAAGCATTGCACCAAGGCCGCCGAATGACCCGCGGCGAGTAGTTCTGGGTCCGTGATGGCAATCACCACCGGCCAGGCGTGCTCACAGTACAGATATATATCTACAGCATACCGTGGGCATGCTTTCCAAAACCCGCGTGGCGGCGTGTCCGACCCTGCAGTCGGTGACCTGCGCGGGCAGACAGGACTCTGGCGCGCCTCGCATCGCCTCCCACACTACTCCGCCTCCACCTTCTCTCGAGGATATTGTTAAGCGCCGGGTGACCGCCTTCACGACCTGTCCGTCCTTACACACCTTGCTGCACCACACGAACCACCAGAAAAAGATTCACGACCTTGGTAACATAATAGTCGTCTTCCTTGTGAATATGCAATCGTGTTTTCCTTCATCCCTCTTCACTCTCTCCCATGCATGTAGGCTGCCTTCACAAGCACATGAACACTTGACGGCGCTCTCCCCACATCCAGGACATTAGCCAGCCCTGTTTGACTCGTCACTAGTAGCTCCTTGCAGCCCCTGCCGCGCCTCCAAACCGGCTGACCTACACAACCTTATCTGCCAACCTGACCCTTCCTTCCTCGCCCAGGACCGGTCGGGGTTGCTTGGGAAGTGTTAGTCAGGCCTGAAAATATAACAGCGGATGCCCAATCAGCCACCAAGGAGGCATACCACCTCGCCCTCCCACCTCCCACAGCCTTGCCAAGACGTGTGCCAGGAACGAAGCCTGCACACCTGCAGGGGTTATCTCGTATACTCCAGCTCTATTTAACATTTCCAGTTTTCAAAACCAGCTGACAAATGAAGCCGTGGCAGCTTTATGTTTACATGATGAGAGGAGGAGGCTGAGGGCATGAAGGAGAGAAGCCTTTACTGCCTTATCTTTTTGTGTATCTCTGTCCGGTACGCAGGGCAGGGCGGGGTGCAACTCCCACCTGCACCCGAGACATTCAGGCCACTGATTCAGACGCCACACTCCCGCACATGCTAGCCCACGTGGATAAACACACACACACACACACACACACACACACACACACACACACACACACACACACACACACACACACACACACATTTTTAAGTGATTAATATTTTTTTCTATCTGCTATACCTCTCTTGTCTAAAAAACATGTCCAGGTTCTCCCGCGGGCAAGCTGAGGTGCAGGAGGGGAGAGGAGCGGCACACCACCCATGGGGCCCCAAGAACTGGTCGGCGGCAGTAACACGAGCCTTGGACACTGCGGGACTGTCCGTCACCGCCGCTCCCACACCGGACTCGCGGGCGGCAGTACGTATGCAGACCAACGGCCGAAGCAGGAACACCAACCGGACCCGCTGCCGCTGAGTATTGATCTGGGCTTCACACCAGCAGCCTTTGGTCTTAATAACTAGACATGTGCACACACAAAGACCACAGTGAGTGATGGGGCAGCCCAGCCAGGCCCAACACACACACACACACACACACACACACACACACACACACACACACACACACACACGGTAGCTCAGTGGTTAGAGCGCTGGCTTCACAAGCTAGAGGACCGGGGTTCGATTCCCCGGCCGGGTGGAGATATTTGGGTGTGTCTCCTTTCACGTGTAGCCCCTGTTCACCTAGCAGTGAGTAGGTACGGGATGTAAATCGAGGAGTTGTGATCTTGTTGTCCCGGTGTGTGGTCTGTGCCTGGTCTCAGGCCTATCCGAAGATCGGAAATAATGAGCTTTGAGCTCGTTCCGTAGGGTAACGTCTGGCTGTCTCGTCAGAGACTGCAGCAGATCAAACAGTGAAACACACACACACACACACACACCGCGTATTGTAGTGGTTAGCACGCTCGACTCACAATCGAGAGGCTCGGGTTCGAGTCCCGGTAAGTGGCGAAGCAAATGGGCAAGCCTCTTAATGTGTGGCCCCTGTTCACCTAGCAGTAAATAGGTACGGGATGTAACTCGAGGGGTTGTGGCCTCGCTTTCCCGGTGTGTGTTGTGTGTTGATGTGGTCTCAGTCCTACCCGAAGATCGGTCTATGAGCTCTGAGCTCACTCCGTAATGAGGAAGACTGGCAGGGTGACCAGCAGGCGACCGAGGTGAATTACACACACACACACACACACACACACACACACACACACACACACACAACTATAACCACCAATACAATCTCTCTCTCTCTCTCTCTCTCTCTCTCTCTCTCTCTCTCTCTCTCTCTCGTGCTGCACGCGGGACACGGCTCATCACACCCTGACACCGCTAATGGGTCGCTGCAATGCTTGAAGCCGCTCAAGCTCAGCCACTTCTGCGGTTGCAGATGGTCACGCTTGCACAGGCACATACACGGCTTGCCTGCACTCACTGCAAACACACGTAACCTTGACATCCCAGACCGTCCTTGCGTCTTGTCTTGAGCTCATGAGGGAAGCCATGCGCGGCCGTGGCCACTTGCGGTCATGCTGAGGGTTGTGAACATGCTATCCAATCTCTACCTTTTGTCTACCTGCTACCTGTCCACGTGTCCCTCCAGCCAGCCCAGCCTTCGTTATTCCATTGACGTCCATACAATAATTGTCGCTGTACTTTTGTTCCTCATGCACTTTTGTTGTATCAGTGTTTTACCTTTCCGATTGTTTTGTTCCATTGTCCCTTTCCTTCTCGCAACAATGCCCCTGTTCTCCCATGCAGCACCACACCCAGGGCCTGTCTCCCGTGTCACTTGGGATGAGGTATAGGGTGACCGAGAAGGGCAACTTGGGATCTACGGGTGAGGGTTGAGGGGGGAAGAGGTCATCTCCAGGTAAACCTCATCTGCATAGCTGCTTCTTCCTTCCTCCTCTTCACTCCACCTGCCCCTTCCCTTTACCCTCTATGTTCATTCCTTCTCTCTAACCCATCTTTACTTCCTTCTTCCTTCTGTTCTCTCACTTTATCTGATTCTTCCTCTTCCTCTCCATCACACCTGTCTCTCCTGCTCTGTATTCCCCGTCATCTTCCCTCCTCACTTTGTCTTTTCTCATCCGCTCTACACGAGTTTCTATCTCTTCCCTCTATTACCTCGCTCGCTCTCCTTCACTTCCTTCTCCAGTATGTCTTCACCTCACACGTCACACTGCCTTTGCTTGCCTGACGCTAATATGCTTTCACTTTCAATGCTTCTCAAGTTTTTACTAAGGTTCACATGACCTGGTTGCCGTGGCGCAGTAATGTCGATCAATCAATATTCATGCTATTTGATTACTGACAAGGTTCTATTTCCGTTCCCTTCCTTATCACATCATCTCTCTTCTCTTCTCTTTTTTTTTCCAGTATGTGCCAAATCGCTTCTCCTTTCCTTTAAATCTTTATTCTCCGTCAATCAATCGATCAAATTCTATTACTCTTTTAATTACTTATATATATTCGGACACTTCCCCTCACTTGCTATCAAATCTCCATTCTTCTTCCCTTTTCATTTTGCCCTACATCATATTTTTCTACTCGTCAGTCAATCAGTCAGTCTCTTATTATATTTTTCAATCTCTTACCTGCATTTCTCTTCGCTTCCTATCTCACCTTCCCGCTTCCCTTTCCTTTCCCTCAGTCCTAGATCACATTTCCCTGTCCGTCAATCAATCAGTCAGTTATTACATCTTTTAATCATATTCTTGCCTTTCTCTTCGCTTCCTATCACATCTTCCCACTTCTCTCCCCTTCCCTTTGTCCTAGATTCACCCTTCCTTTCCTTCACATCCTTCCTGGCTTCTCCCGTCCTCTCCTCTTCCCCAGCTTCGCACCACCTCCACCTCCACCTCCACCTCCTCCTCCTCCTCCCCCTCTTTCTCCGTTCCTCAAAAAAGTGGTCCGGACTAGAATCCTATCAACTTTCAAAGCGGATTTCTCATTTCCAGCGAAATTCTTAATAGGGTCGAGAGTGAGCGCTTTATAGGGCGTGACCTCCCAAGGCTTTAGGGTGAACGGGGCGGGTGGCAGGCCTATTATTGTGGAGGCTTATTACTTTTATTATCTATTATTAATATCATTATTATGTTTCTGTTACTTTCGTCTATTTACTTTTGCCAGACTGGTTTGTACGGGTTGACTGAGAGTTTTATAGATAGCAAGTACTAGTTACCACACACACACACACACACACACACACACACACACACACACACACACACACACACACACACACACACCTTCCCCATGATCACGTTTTAACGGTATTACCCTCACTTTACCTTTCCCTCTTGTTATTATCTTATCACCTTTTCCCCACCGACTCCCCATCCACAAAGAGCAAGAGCGAGAGCGAGAGACAGAGACAGAGACAGAGAGAGAGAGAGAGAGAGAGAGAGAGAGAGAGAGAGAGAGAGAGAGAGCACAAAAGTCGACTAAGCGTGGGAATACGTACACACAAACAATACATCAGCTCATCTTACAACAACTTCATGCCTATTTTTTCACCCCGGGCCGCTTGAAACAATACACCAGCATTACCCTGACGGTGCCGCCCCCATGCACCACAACGGGACAGTGACTCGTGACCCTGCTTGTGTCCCTGGCGGTGGGCACGACGGGCGAAGAAGTGGCAAGGAGGTGAAGGAGGAAGAATGGAAGAACAGGAGGAGGAGGAGGAGGAGGAGGAGGAGGAGGAGGAGGAGGAGGAGCGTACCATATGAGGAAGCAGGTAGGTGATGTAACGTTGACATTACCGAAGTAGGATTTAATCTTTTATACAAGGCGAGGAGGAGGAGGAGGAGGAGGAGGAGGAGGAGGAGGAGGAGGAGGAGGAGGAGGAGGTATCGTGAGGTAAGCTAAATATGCGAACTGGAGAGTGAGGGAGTTCCGCGGTCCCCTCTCCCCTCTTCCTCCTCCTCCTCTTCCTTCCGTAGTCCCCCTGCCGAGCACAGCCCACCTGAAACCCACCGCCCACAGGTGCCCCGGGGAGGGATACGCCGCTCAGCTCCGGGTTACGCAAGGCTCCTCAACTCCCATGTTTGGGTCTCAACAGAGGATGGGGGGCGGGTGGAGAGAGGCTTAGCGTGTGTTGTTTTTACTGTAGTGTTGATGTTAATGTTTGTGTTGGCTTGCGTGTTTTCTGGAGTTGAGTTGTGTGGTGTGTTGTAATGCCGTTTCCGTTCTCTTTGATGTCTTGCGATAATGTTGTAGTCATATCTTCACTCATGAGCTTAGTGAAAAAAAGTTGTTATTGTTTATGTCATCGTGGTTAAAGTGATGTAAAGTGTGTACTGTTTCCTTAAGGCGGTTCTGGCAGCCTGTTGATATTGCGTTGTTCTGCTGATGTCTGTACTGGTGCGTTTCGACACCGTTGTTCTGCAGTAAGTGTCGATGCTTCACCTTCATCACCTCCGCGAATGGGAGGGAGTGGGGGTGCTGAGCTTCTCCCGATATATGATGACCACAACATTCCTGGAAGCTGAGGAACTTGGTTGCCGTCACCCTGACCCTCAACACTTTTGGTCACTTCTTGGCGATCCAAGTACACACTTCTTCCGCCAGACACATTAATGGACCCACAATGTGGACAGATGGGCCGTGAGGCAACCAGGCCTGCTCTTCTCTCCTCCCCCTGCCCTACTCCCAGGCCTTCGATGTCTCAATAGATGAGCGCCGGAGATAGCGACCAGCCCGAGGAGGATGAGGCAATCCCAGCCTGGACCTGCGCCGCCTGCCCGGACCGAAACAAGCACTAGGCTGGGTGGAGGAGGAGCAGACGTCGCCTCTCTGGTGCAATACGGACAGGTTTCAGTGGGAGCTGCCGTCCCCAGCCAGGTGACCTTCGCTGCCGGAGAGAACAGACCAACTCAAAACAATGCCCACAATGCTCTTACGAGACTCAGAGGAATAGTGACGTGTGGAACCCACCGAGATGCACTGGTGGGAATGGGGGAGGCATCATGCCCATCACCCCGGAGGGAGTGGTCGAGAGATGGTGAGAGTGGACGACCCGCAGAGAGAGAGAGAGAGAGAGAGAGAGAGAGAGAGAGAGAGAGAGAGAGAGAGAGAGAGAGAGAGAGAGAGAGAGAGAGAGAGAGGGGGAGGGGGGAGGAGGGTGAGATATCGGTGAGATTGTGGCGAGAGGGAGGATGGATGGCTCTGCGGCGCAAAGGGCCAGGTAGAGGCACTTTTCGGTTTGTTGTGCCGTTCAGAGATGTGTAGTTAGAAAAACCCTCTTAGCAGTGACACAACTGTCCAAAAGTAATTGACTCGTGAGTGACAACGTCAGGGATTTACAGAATGGATATCTATATTCTTTCAGCAAATATCAGCGACCTACATGCATGACTTGAGTGGCTTGTTTGGGCCTTAATCCTTGCCTCACTGCTCACTCGGACCACCGCCAGATGCAGGGCTGTGTGGACCACTCACCGCCCTGCACCACCACGGCCCGACACGGACAGCACAATGGCACAAAGGCAGCACATCAGCGGGGCGTGATCACTTCCAGGATCTGGAGATAAACTTTGCCAGCGGCTACCACGTGAGGACAGCGCCGGGGGACTCGCTGTCTGCCGGTGTCACAGCCCACAAAGAAATGAAGCGAAGCCTGTGTGCGGCGCGAGGCTCGGGGCCAGCTGCGGGGCCTAAGTGGGAAATTGTGGGATGCCCGGCTGTCTAGACGAGCCGCCTGAGCCTACTATGTCTGATATGTGACGGCTGGACGTGTTCGTGAGCAGCTGCCCAGAGGCCCACGCCTTATACAGCACCGATATGAATACTGTGGAGGCTGCCTAGCTCAGCATCACCACCAACCTCCTCACCACCACCAGCATCGTGAAGCCACGAGGACATCACCGCTCTGTGGATGGCAGACAGTGGCTTGGTGGGTGTGATCGGTGCTAATGGAAAGTGTGGTTACCAGAACAGCGAAGGCGATTAGATAATGGTGGTGGTGGTGGTGGAGGCGACTAGGAGTTGCGTGAGTGGCGTCGGGCAGGCCGCTTGAAAGCCTCCACATGGTGGTTCTCTCCCTTACCTTCAACACAGACAAATCATCGCCGCCACATATAGCCGGGATGAATATTCTCGCCTAACGGCCGCCATCAGCCGCCCTCCTCGTTAGCACTGTTACCACGTCCCAGATACAGAACAAAATATAAAAGATCCAATTATCCGCGAAACTGACAAATCTGCTTAATTTTTAGCTGTCATTACCAACAATGAATAGATAAGCTGAGCGTTGCAGCAACGGAATAACTTAACGACCCTGGAGCGGCATCACGCCGCCGCGGCGCTGTTCGCACTCCGCCCTTACGTAATCGGCGCCTCCCTTCCAGAATAAACAGTATTCCTTGGCAGTTACAAGCTTCGTGGGGCAGCCATACGCCAAACGGCCGGACAGAGCGTTTGTCAGCGTCTGGGTGCTCCCCATCCAGCCCCGTGCCGAGCCAAATATGCTCACCAGCAGTATCCCTTCGCCGGCAGCGCGCGGGATGCATCAACCTGCGTCAGGCAAGCCACAGGCAATCACGAGAATCTATTTTGGTGGGTGTCGCCTCAGGCCAGACCTGCAGAGCCTCGGTTATCTGTGGCAGGAGTGTCTGGAGGGTGGATGGCGCGCAGTGCTCCACCTGTTCTGCCACCATTACTAACACGCCTGGTGTGGAGTGATCTCCCCTCTCCCCTACTCCCTTTGCTGGCCACTACGTTACAACCTCATTTCGTCTACTCCGTGGTGACAACATTTTCTTGCTAACCTTCTTCTCCCACCCGCTCCCACACAGTACGCCTTCTGCGGCGCCACAACAATGTACATTTCCTTGTCAGCATCTCGCATCCTTGTGAAGGTGAAAGGTTTGTGGAGAAAACATCTGCAGGTAAAAACCACAAGTGTGCACACTTTTTTTCGTAACTACAACAATGCCTACTCGACAGTACCTATTTTTACAACACAGGTACAGAAGAAACATTTGAGTGCACCGTCAAAACAGCCTCAGAGCACCAACCCGCCAGGTCGCGATGAAGCAATCACTCCCACACCCACCGTGCCCTGCAAGCCACAACCACCACCCCTTCGCAACCACCAACATGACACAGGTTGAAAAATGATCACGTCAGATGCTTGCAAGCGACTTAACAGACAAGATTTCAGCAAGGGTGGTGAGGGGAAGGGAAGGGAGAACAGCCGGTGGGATGATCTCGAGTGTACTGTGTGAGAGGAGGATGGGAGCGGGGTGGGTGGGGAGGAGTAGGAGGAGTAGGAGGAGGGAAAGGAAGCAGACAAGACGAGAGATAAAAGAAAAGGCAGGAGGGGGAGTGGAGAAAAGTGTAAAATAGTGTGTGAGTATCTCAACAGCAACACAACACGATGGAGATAAAAAGTGACAAGGAAGAGGCCAAAGAGAGGCAGCGGTGGAGAGGAGGGTGAAGGGCTGGCTGTCTCGTTGAAGTCCACCAAAGAATATCACCATTGCGGGGAGGAGGAGGAGGAGGAGGAGGAGGAGGAGGAGGAGGAGGAGGAGGAGGAGGAGGAGGAGGAGGAGGAGGAGGAGAAGACGAGAACCAAGCGTCACAGGTGGTCGGTTAAAACACACACACACACACACACACACACACACACACACACACACACACACACACACACACACACACACACACACACACACACACACACTTTAAAAGACAAAACAAAAACACAGCAAGATGATGCTTTGTAATATGAATAAGCCCTGATTCTTCTTTACCCCTCTCCTCCTCCTCCATCACGTTACAAAGTCACCACAACACCCCAGGGACGCCACACACTCTCTCTCCGACAGGCACGTCTTCTCATTCTCCTCCTAATTGCACTGATTGCTCATTTGTCGGCGTTCATCACCTTGCTCCCCCTGCCCCTCCCCTCTCTCTCTCGTCGTGACCCAGGTGACCCTAAGCGTGGCCGGGGCACAGGCGGGTCGGGCCAGGTCGGGGCTGCACACTGACGCCACCCAACTCGTTTTTCCTCTCTCAACACCGCGCAACTGGGAGTTATATTTCTGCCAGTTGATGGAGCAGGTTATTTAGTCTCATGGGAGTGAAAACAATGGTGTCAAGTATTACCCACAATGTCCCCCGTGTGTGTCCATCCCCTCAATGTGTCCGGCGTGAAGGGTGCATGGGAGAGGGGGCAGGGAGGTTGCACATGTATTAGTGGTCGTTGCGTTGAATCAGCAGCTAAATAAATCTTTCTGACTTTGCTTTCTTGGAGCTGCGGCGACATGACCGACCCTCTCCTGACGTCAACGCCGCTGCAACCTCTACACGCCGTGCTGACGTCACTGGAACTGCACGATACCAGTGATGAGGGAGAGTCTCACCTCGCGTATTGCTCATCCCGGACCACGCAGCGGTACCACATGGCGCCGTGCCCCAGGGAGGTCACGCACACCCCCCAACTCGGGCCTGTGTGTTGCTTTCTCGCCGCCAAGCCTCTAATGGGTTAAGCTGTGACGTCTCTCTCTCTCTCTCTCTCTCTCTCTCTGCGGAAGGAAATGATAAATAATAGCATGAGCCTTGAGTGAGGGGAGGGAAGGGAGTGGGCCGTACTGGGGCATAGGCCTGGTGCGTCTAGCTCCATCCGCCTCTTACGTGGTGCACACAATGGAGAAAGAAAGTTTGCCTGTTTGCTGCTCGTTACTTAAGACGCCCTTGGTGCTGAACACAAAACTGACGCATGGAATAGCAAGGGCGCCGTTGCTCTGAGGATGTTTAACACACTAAGGTTGTTAATTTACATGCGGTGTGGTCAGTTAAGGGAATATGAGGTGAGCGGAAAAATTAACTTATTATTTCTTTTTCCGGCATCACAACATCGAGGTCATCTGACATCAGAATCCCAGTGCGGGCCATCGCGCCGCGAATGAAGGCCGACTGACAATGGCAAGGCCGAGGACAATTGGTATAGTTTGTTTCATTCGGAACACAACAACAGGACGCTACTGTGTGTTATGCGCGCTGACGGAGGCAACAATAACGTCTTCCGCACCACAGCGGATGTCTCTCACCGGCGCCGTGACGAGGGAGGGAGGGAAGGAGGGAACGTCGCTGGCAAGGCAGGGCGAGGAGTGAAGGGGAGGCAAAGGAAGAAGCGAGCAGCGTCTCCTCCTGATGGCATCGCGAGGAGTCCGAGGAGCGCGTCCCAACCTGCGGGCAAAACCTGCCCAAGTCATCCCTGCAACGTTTTTTTTGTTTCGGACAAGGCTGTTTGGACTCCCCACCTCTCCCTAACTTAATCCAATCTACCTAGGCCTCCGGGTAGCCCAGGAGAGGCCTATCTACCTGCCCGTGCCATGTAATTACAGCCGTCAGGTGAAGATGGAATGACCTGGCACTCTCAGGTGAATCACTATGTTTATTATACCTGCGGTGGAGGCGGCAGGGGGGAGGGGCGAGGCTCGGAGGCGCTCCGGGGGTTGGGGCGGACGGAGGCGACGAAGGCAGAAGTACATACAAGGAAACGCCGGAGAGAAGACGCAGGCGGAATGGAGGCCGATGAGAGGCAATAAATTGAGATCAGCGGGTAGGCTTAACCATCTATCGGCCTAAGTCATGGTGAAGGGAGGGAAGGATGAGGCATGTGTGTGGCGGGACGTGATGGCCGGCGGGGCGAGGAGCTGGGTGGAGGTGGAGGAGTGGGTGGAGAAGAGCGGGATGACTGGTGGGAAGTCTGGCTGTGACTTGCTGACTGGGAAAGCAGGTTTATTAGAGACATGTTATCCAAAAGGCAGAGTCGGGAGAAGGGGAGGGAGGTGAATGGTTGGGATACGTTAAACAAGTGAAGGAAGGGAGAGGGGAAAAGTTGGGGTTAACGAAAGGAGGGGTAGGGGTTTGCTAACTGAAAGGGAGGAGGCAAGGATAAAAAAAAAATAAAGTAAGGGGAAGACAGGAGAATGTTAACAAGAAGACAAGGAGAAGGAGAAGGATAAGAAGTGGAGTATGTAAACTAGTGGAAGGAGAAAAAGAGGGCTATGTCAACTAAGGGAAGGGAGGGGGGAACAAGGGAGGCGGTGGGGGTATGCTAACTAAGGGAAGGGAGGCACAACAGGAAGGACGATCAGGTTTTCAGAAGGCCGCGCGCGTCTCGGTCATCTGTCCCACCGGCATGCCCGATCACCAGCCTGGCGTCTCTACACTCCCGCGACCCTCAGCCCTTCGCGGCACACACCAGCATATGCAACCAACACACCCCTGCACATCACAAACACACCGTCCAGCTCAGCCCTTCGGGACGCACTACATGACTACAAATAACACCACAACAAAAGTGACCAACTCTACTTTGCACAATACAAGGAGGACACCACAAGATAGAGCCCACTGCAACACATCACGAGAGTATAACGACAAATATCGGCCCGTGCTAAGAGCCCAGCCTTGCATGACATAACGCAACACATCACAACCTCAGCTTTCAACTAATCACGGCAACACCCATAAGGAAAGGATGAAGGGAGGATAACACACACACACACACACACACACACACACACACACACACACACACACACACACACACACACACACACACACACACACACAGAGAAGACACAATAATCACATAAGAGGAAAATAAACTAAATAAATAAATCGGAGTAAGGAGGAAGTTTTGATCAATAACATTTCAGAGAGGGTATTGGAAGGGCATCCACGGACAGGCCCCATAACGTGAGAGGGTGGCAGGTGGACGTGACGACACACACACACACACACACACACACACACACACACACACACACACACACACACACACACACACACACACACACACACACACACACACTAGCCACATAACCTTGCAATTTAAAACCAAAAGTAACCTGGGAACTGTTTATAAATCTATCCACGAGGTTTTGGGCAAGGGGAGGAGGGAAGGAAGGAGGGCTAGGATGGTGAAGCAAGGAGGAGGAGGAGGAGGAGGAGGAGGAGGAGGAGGAGGAGGAGGAGATAGGTTCGGGAGATGAAGTGACCGGGTTCCTGCAAGATCAGTATGCGGAATGAGACGGAAATAAGGAGGAGAGGAATGTGACGGGAGATTCTTGTGTGATGGTAGAGTCAGAGAGAGAGAGAGAGAGAGAGAGAGAGAGAGAGAGAGAGAGAGAGAGAGAGAGAGAGAGAGAGAGAGAGAGAGAGAGAGAGAGAGAGAGAGAGAGAGAGAGAGAGAGAGAGAGAGAGAGAGAGAGAGAGAGAGAGAAATACCATTCAAAGATCATTCACAATTACTGATGCGCGACACTTGTTAGTATTGATAGGAAGCACAATACAGGTGAGGCTAAATGACTGAACACCTGTCGCTACCACCTCCACTAATGTCCCTGTCTCTTTATCTACCTGTCTCTTTTGCCGCGTGGCTGTCTACCAGAGTCATTTCACCTGTCGCCGTGTCTGTCTGTCAGCCTCCATCCCTCACCCTGTCCCCGTGCCTGTCTATCAACATTCATCTCACCGCCTGTCCGAGTGTCTGTCTATCTACCTTCACCTGTACGTCAGTGTCCGTCTATCAGTCTTCACCTCTTACTTGTTTTGTATTATTTTCTTTTACTCGTAGAAATGGAAGCATGCCAAGGACCTGGAGAGAGAGAGAGAGAGAGAGAGAGAGAGAGAGAGAGAGAGAGAGAGAGAGAGAGAGAGAGAGAGAGAGAGAGAGAGAGAGAGAGAGAGAGAGAGAGAGAGAGAGAGAGAGAGAGAGAGAGAATGAAGTACAGTGCACGGAGTTAGGCATCCTAGTACCGTATACTTTACTAGCATAACTAAATACGAAAATAAAACCATACCTACGCACTCCTGTATTTGATAATGTCTGTAGGTTATAGGTAATACTTCTCTGCGTCACCTCTCTCTCTGTATATGATTCGTTGTATACCTTCCGTCAATAATTCACTCAATCAATGCCTTACTTAATCTTTCTGCCCCTTTCCTCTGGTGATTTTAAGAGTATTTCATTATCTGTCTATCTGTGCCTCTTTCTCCCCACTCTCTCTGCCTAAGTTTTCGACCTCTCTCTCTCTCTCTCTCTCTCTCTCTCTCTCTCTCTCTCTCGTGTCCATGCTCTGCCTCTCTTTCCTAACTCCTCTTCCTCACATCTCCGTCTATTTGTGTTCCTCTTATTCTGTTTGTGCCGCGTTCCTCATTACCGATGCTTCTTTGCCTGCCTGTTTTCTTCCTTGCCCTTGTGTCTCTCTATCGTCCCTTCCTGGTCTCTGTGCTTGCCCATGCTCACTTCCTCACCCATGCATCGCCCATCAAGTCTCTTCGCCTCTCCCGGTGCAACTACTACCTCTTCCCCTTACTCTTTGCCGGTCTTAGCCTCATTTTTCATTACTTTATCTCTCTCTGTGCCCTCTTTTTCAATCTCTTTCTCCCTGTTTGTGGTCTCTTTCTCCTCTGTCGGTTTGTGATCTATCTCTTTCTTTCTTTACCCTATGCTCTCTTTCTTAATCTCTGTACCCCATCCACGTTTCTCTTCTTTCTCTACCAGTCTACGTCCCCTTAAGCTCTTCCCTTCCCTCTCTGGTAGTCCAAGTCCCCCTAACCTCTTCTCTTTCCTCTCTGCCACTCCACGCCGTCTTCCCTTCCAGCGTCTTCCCATCAACGTGCGTGACTCCCGCCCCACATTGCGCCTCACATTCCCCGGCCTCACCTGTCAGAAGCCGCCGCATCCACTACTTCCTGTAAGAGGGGGAACGGAACCTGCCGCTGCGTGAGGGAGCTGACCTTCCCTCCCTCCCTTCACCTCCTACTCTCCCTCCTTCCAGCCATACGTCCCCTCATGAAGCCACGACGCTAGACATGACAAAAACAAAAACCTCCTTTGACCTCTGTTCTGTCATTACGAGAGAGAGAGAGAGAGAGAGAGAGAGAGAGAGAGAGAGAGAGAGAGAGAGAGAGAGAGAGAGAGAGAGAGAGAGAGAGAGAGAGAGAGAGAGAGAGAGAGAGAGAGAGAGAGAGAGAGAGAGAGAGAGAGAGAGAGAGAGAGAGAGAGAGAGCAAAGTAGGAAAAAGAGGAAATGTGTAAACAATACCCTGGAAATTTACTGAAAGCTCCCACACACAATGAGGAGGAGGAGGAGGAGGAGGAATACACAGCACGGTCCCAGAAAAGTCACTACTATTTAACCTTGAAGTAGTTTATGGTCACCAAACGCAATACTACCACGAATTTGTACACGTTACCCCCTATTAATTGTTGCTGTACCTCCCACCCTCCACACCCCTTCCCTCCTTCTCCTTCCCTCCAAGTACCAGTCTCCTCCACCTCCTCCCCACGCCTCTCCTTCTTCACTAGATCTGCCAGCGGTGCCTTTCCCTGTCCTTATACAAACATTCAAGGTAAGAAATGTTGGCACCCATGTAAAGAGATAGTCGTAACTGGTAACTAAGCCGCGTCTCTCTCTCTCTCTCTCTCTCTCTCTCTCTCTCTCTCTCTCTCTCTCTCTCTCTCTCTGTTTAATTTTCAGGTGATTAAGGTCCGTGACTATGTGTGTACCGTGAAAGTATACAGGATTCGACACACACACACACACACACACACACACACACACACACACACACACACACACACACACACACACACACGTACTCATCAGTATGGCAGAAACAAAGACCTGTTGTTAAAAATACTTAAATGCAGTAAAACAAAGAGGTCCAGTTGTCTAGAGGAGGAGGAGGAGGAGGAGGAGGAGGAGGAGGAGGAGGAGGAGGAGGAGGAGGAGGAGGAGGAGGAAAGAAGAAGCAGGAGCAGGAAGAAGGTTTTTACAAGGCTCCAGTCAGATTCCCTCTTCACCTCTCCCTCATCCCTTCTTCTTCTTCTTCCTCCTCATCCGGGCACCACATGTGAGGAGGGAAGGTGGGAGGCGCGGAAGTCCAAAAATAATAAGCTTCAACGATCCCTTAGATTCATTTTTGACCATGGGTGCTGAATAAAGGCAGCTCTCACCCTCTCTCTCTCTCTCTCTCTCTCTCTCTCTCACACACACACACACACACACACACACACACACACACACACACACACACGATGATGGAAGAAAGGAATGATGCACCAAAAGAAAAGTAAATCTAGTTATGACATCACAGCTCCCAAACCTCAGCCTCATCACTGCCTCACCACTAGGACCACTCCCACCCTCTCTCTCTCTCTCTCTCTCTCTCTCTCTCTCTCTCTCTCTCTCTCTCTCTCTCTCTCTCTCTCTCTCTCTCTCTCTCTCTCTCGCCGCCCTTCGCCCCTGCCGCCGCCGCAAGCAGCATCCTCACCCAGCCACCCACCCTCTCCCTGGCACCTCCACCAATTTTCTTCCCGCCCTAACTACGTCTCACACTCAACTGCACCCACTTAAACCTTCATCACCTACACGCCAGGGGGGGGAGGGAGACATGATTGGCCTGTGTGTGTGTGTGTGTGTGTGTGTGTGTGTGTGTGTGTGTGTGTGTGTGTGTGTGTGTGTGTGTGTGTGTGTGCCCTCCTCGCCCAGCGGATCGTCGGGAGGTCGTGGGGAGTGGCGTGCCCCAAGGGAAAGGTGCGGGGAAAGGGTTCTGGGTTCCTCTCCTATTAAGTGTGGGGGGTTCAAACAGAATCTACAACTTTTACTGCCGCTTACGACACTCCACATTTCTTTTTTGTCCGCCATGTCGACCGTGGCGCGTGAAACTTAAAGGGGGATTAAGGTTGCGCGGCGGTAGAGGATCACCTTGGCGGGGTATAGAATGCGCTCCACATGTTAAAGATACCGTCAGTATAGTAGCACGGTGGAGGTATGAGGCGGGGGTGACGGCCTCAGGAACAGTTACGGCGTGTGGGATGCCAGGTGTAGGTCGGTGAATGGGATGTGGAAGGAGGTAAGGTATTGAAAGCTGCTTCACGCCCGCACTGTCACCTTCGCCCCGCCACTGGTGTCACGGACGGATTCATTGTGGAAGTGTAATTCTGTTCCACCTTCCATTAACACGCCTGTTGTGTCACTCACGTCGCGGGTGTCCTCGTCGCCACCTCGCCCTCACGTGTTTGCCCCAGGTCGTCACGTGGGCGCCGCGTGCTGGTGGTCGCTTGGTGCCGGTGGAGACAAACGCGCCCGACAACCAGAAGAAAAGGACGAGACAGTTCTTGATTGAGCTGACTGGAGTACTACGCCGACCCGCCACCCACCTGACCACCCACCCTGCACTCCGCCCCCACCCACCACTTTCTTCCCCGCCCATCGCACCACCACTCGTGCCCCCGCCCTCAATCTACATCCAGCATCCCCTCACGGTGCCCTCTCCCTCCTCCGGCACTCAGACTCGGCCGCCGCCCTCCACAATCTTCCCAGTGGCTTAAATTTTGGGTCATTCTAGTCATGGCTCGCCGACGGTCTTTTTATGGACGAGTAAGGCGACGCAGGTGCTGTTAACCCCTTGCCCCTCCTCTCTCTCTCTCTCTCTCTCTCTCTCTCTCTCTCTCTCTCTCTCTCTCTCTCTCTCTCTCTCTCTCTCTCAAGATAGAACAGAAGTAAGCGGAACAGAAAGAACATAAATATTCACAAAACATCGGCTCCTATCATATCACAAAACACCAGCTCACATCACCATGAGTTTTCTTTCACAGAGATAAACTCTTCAAACTAAGAACAATCCGAGAAAGTTGTACATGAGGTAACGTTCCTTGTAAAAAATGGGACCCAAATATGGGAAGTACTTTCGCACGTATACATGCTAAAAAGACACACACACACACACACACACACACACACACACACACACACACACACACACACACACACCATCGCCAATCTGAAACTAATAAAATATTCCATAGAAATACATGGTGACCGAGGCAAACAGGCCAGTGTCTGCTATTCATTTGGTGCTGAGGAGCGGAAATGCCTCGAACGTCACCCACTCAACTATGTGGCAGCCAGAAATTACACACACACACACACACACACACACACACACACACACACACACACACACACACACACACACACACTCACCCTGTTGTAGGAGCGGGGCTTGCGGGGACTGGGTGCTCGGTACGGGAACTTTGGGGCGTGGATAGGCGCCTGACACTCGGGCAGGTTGTTGTTCTTGGCGGCCAGCACCCGGTACTTGACCTGGCAGGCGAGGCAGCGCACGTTGACCATGGTGGGGGGATAAAGAGGGCACAGAGGGGGCGGCGCTCCTACACAAACAATCCTTAGCGCCTTGGTTCACATGGCCCCGAGTACAAATGGTCGGCTGGTCACCCCGGCGCCGACCACTGCATCTTTTCCTGACGGGGCCGAGCGTTGGTTCACGTCACGGTTCTCGCGCACTGACGGTCATTAATGATATGTTCCACCTGTTTCCCTTTGCCAAAGTTACATTGCTTCTGCTTCGTGCGTCGCTGCTTCCGTGTTGGAACAGAGTGCAGGGCAGCGAGGGCGGGGCGGAGAAGGGGCACACAGCGGAGATAATACCTGGTGGCCTCGCACACAGAAGCACTCCCTTCCTCCCGCTGCCCTTTAGTTATTCACAGGCAACGTGATGTGAACGCGATACAAAAACTCGTGAGCGCTGAGAGAACAAAGGTAACTGATCAGTCGAATCATACACACACACACACACACACACACACACACACACACACACACACACACACACACACACACACACACGAAAAAAACACTAGTAATTATATTATTCACACGCATCTAATTACTCCACAAAAAACAGCTGCAAAGAAATTAAATCCCTCCTTTCTCTAGACAGGTGTGCTTCCTCAACCCGTCCTCGCAGGTACAGGTGTAGGATGTATACAACCCACCAGACTGCACAGGTGATCCCACGGCCAGGTATCCCCTCCATTCCCATGCAGGCAGAGGCAACAGCACGATGCCCCTGAACCCCGGACCAGGTGCAAGCAGGCGAGTGTTACACAAAGACAACCCCGGGATGGAAAACGAAGCCAAGGTAGAAAGAGAACGAGACAGAAGAACGAGATGTGAAAATTAATAGGGATGCACTGAACACATGGAGAGCAGAGAAGGCACACCGGAACACAAAGGAAGAACAAGCAGTACAGCACTTTTGTTGACTTTTATGCGATTTTGTGACAAGGTACAATGATTCGATGGTAAAATATTGGGATGAGTAAATGAGAGTGGGATGTGGCGAGGTGGTGGTGACATTAATGATGGTAGAGGTGATGGTGATAGTGGTGATAGTGGTTGAAGTGAGCTGCCCAACGTGGTGCGGGGGCGTGACTCACCCTTTCTCCACCCCCGCATCTTCGTCACCCCTCCCCCACCAACAGCCCCCATCCCCAAACCACGCACCACCAAACCATCGCTGTGTTGAGGAGGAAAAGCTACATTTCCTCAGTGGAAAAACCCAATAAGCGACACGAGTTACAAGACTGGCTTTACTCTCTCTCTCTCTCTCTCTCTCTCTCTCTCTCTCTCTCTCTCTCTCTCTCTCTCTCTCTCTTCATTACTATTCAACATTCGTCCCTCTCCCCCTCTCTCTCTCTTCATCTCACAATTCCTCCTCCAGTGCTTGCCAACTTACATACTTTTACGCTTTAACATTTTATTTTCCACGTATATTTACAATCACGTCACTTTAATTTACTTAGACTTTTTTCTCAGCCTTCGTTTATTTGCTTCTTTGCTCTTATACTCCACCTCCTCCTCCTACTACCCCGTCTTTGCACCCTTTCCTCCCTATACCGTGGGCGGCGCAGGTGTAGGCAGGCTGGCAGGCTGGCTAGCGTGGGCGCAGGTGTCGGCGGGTGACATGAGTGTGTAACTGTAAACAAGGTGGGCGTTTGTGGTGGGCGGGGGTGAGCGGATGAACCTGGGAAGGGCGGCATGGGTACTGGGGTTTACTGGAGGGGTCCTAGGGGTGGTATTGGGGGTGTTGGGTGGGCTGTGAGGTATTGTGGGTGGTGATGGAACGCTGGAGTACTGGCGCTGGCGTGGACAGGTGGGCGTGGGTGGCGGGGGAGCTCCTTATAAGGTACACGACAAGGATATTTGGAGAGGGTGTCCAGTCACTGAGTTGCGCGTCACTATTAAGGCGTAATTTGGGTGCCTAACAAGGACGTGGTCAGTGGAGGAGGAGGAGGAGGAGGAGGAGGAGGAGGAGGAGGAGGAGGAGGAGGAGGAGGAGGAGGAGGAGGAGGAGGAGGAGGAGGAGGAGGAGGAGGCGTCAAAGAGAAGTAAATAAAGAGAAATAGGAGATAAAAAGGCAAGGAAGAAAAGAGGAGGAGGAGGAGGAGGAGGAGGAGGAGGAGGAGGAGGAGGAGGTGCCCACAAACAGTAAGTAGACCGAGACACCTTCACCTGAGCCCTTCATTACCAATCAGTCCACCACCACCACACCAATTCCGGTTTCCACACGTGACGCAGCGGCCCAGAGCACACAGGTGACGCAAAGGTGACGGCGAAGCACAAGGGCACAGCAGGTAAAAGGCGTCACTCTCTAAATTGGTACAAGAAAGGTGACAAAAATCAAAATATACTGTTCTCGTTTTCCATTTTCTATCACTTTTCTATTTTTCTTTCGTTCGTTTGAAGATTAAGAACAGGTAATTTCTTGTGAAACTTGCGACTTTTTTATCTCTTTAGTCTCTTGAAATTCATATGCACTATATTAAAAGTGGCTTCGGTAATCTATTTTTTCCTTACCTATTAATAGTCTACCAGTCACTTCAAAGGTTACTATCACGTCTGTCACCTTCCTATTTCATCACACGTTCAAATACTGTTCTCTCTTCCTCTTTCCCGCGTTATCGAAAGAAGACACGATATACCAACAGCGAAATCCATTATGCATACATCACAGAAGGTAAGCAAAAGAATAGACGTGCGAATACATTGTGCGTCAGATAAGTTCCGAAAAGAATTACAACGCAAGACTGAGGCGAGGGAGGGAGCAGTGACCGCCTCAGTGTTGGTTTGTTTGGCGGGGCAGCGGGACAGACAGACACACAGACGGGACAGGGTGTGTGTTGACTTGGGGTGTGCAATCTGAACAAGCCGCCAATCCACACCACACCATACCACACAACACACTGACCCTCGCCATGCACCACATCATGATCATGCCACACTACGCCAACACACTATACTCTGCCTCGCTTCGCACCATTACCTCTCCTCATCACCTTCCATTCGATGCACTGTTTGGTATTCTCTCTCTCTCTCTCTCTCTCTCTCTTGTCTATTTACCAGCATTGTTTTATTTTTGTAATTTGCAATAATTCTTTGATCTCATTTTCTTTATTCAACATTTTATCAATTAATTTACCTTTTATCAAACCTTTACTTACAAACGATTTCACTTTAATTTTCTTCTCTTTTCTTTTCTTTTTTTATTCATCTTAATTTCGCATCTTTTACTTAGCGCACTGTATCATTTCGAGTAAGTTATATGTACAATCTTCACTTCTATCATTCTGCTTCCTCATCGCCGCGTCAATCGTTTCCAATCTCACCACCACCACCACCACCACCACCACCACCACCAGGCATCATGGCACACGCAGTTTCCCTCCCCAGCTTCTAGTCTCTATGATTTTCTCTAATACATTCCTCTCTACGCCTCGTCATGCTGTCAATCTTAGCTTCATGTACTCTTCTAATTTATCTTCTCTCTCTCTCTCTCTCTCTCTCACGGCAGACAGGTAAGGGTGAGGCCACTTTCTATACCGGGCGACAGATGTGCTAAGACCAGGAACATCGCACGAACAATACACGTACATAGGAACACGTGCGATCATTACTGACAGACCCACGAACAAAGGGATTAATTAATCTTTTTGTGTAATTAAAATGACTCCTGAGAATTTAATTTGATTTCACGAGCGGAAGTTGTACTGTTATTCCGAAGTGGTGTTGAAGTGAGAGGAGGAGGAGCAGGAGGAAGAGGAGGAGGACGAGGAAATGAGAACACGGAAGGAGAAGGAAAACGATTGAATATAAGAAAGAGAAAAAAAATACGTGGAAAAAGGAGAGAAACTGCACAGGAAACTATAAAAAAGACAACAGGAAACAAAAAAAACAAAACAAAATTAAACTCGCGCGAAACAGGAATAGCGTCCCCACCACAAGTTTTACATTCTACCGGATACAAAAGAAAAAAAATAGTTAAATAAAAAGAAAATAGAAAATATGTCCAAAATATAACCAAATATAACATAACAAGAAAATAATAAACGAAAACTTCCGAGAGAGCGAAAAGAAAATGGTAAAAAACGTAAGAACTGAACGAAAAATGTAAAGAAAAAAATTGCAAACACATGACGCGTAATACTGAGAGAGAGAGAGAGAGAGAGAGAGAGAGAGAGAGAGAGAGAGAGAGAGAGAGAGAGAGAGAGGTCGGGGGAGGAACGTATGCCTCTCTCTCTCTCTCTCTCTCTCTCTTCTCTGGCGCCTCAGCCCACCGTGTTATTAATCTGTCATTTCCTACTTCTTGGTGTACAGCTTTCATTTCCTGCTTCCTCTCGACTTGCGTTTCTTTTCCTCTCTCTCTCTCTCTCTCTCTCTCTCTCTCTCTCTCTCTCTCTCTCTCTCTCTCGTAAGTAATTCAATATCTTGTTTCCATCCACTAAGTTATTTCTGCCTCCACTTGTTTACTCTTGCTTATCTTCAGTGTATCTTATCCCTTAATCAGTGTCTTGTTTGTTTGTTATGGTGCGATGCTAATATAATGTTTCCTCGCAGCGTCTCATACCATCTCTTCCTCCTCCTTAATCTCTTTCCTCGCTGTATTTGCATTCCCTTTCATCTTCCTTCAATCATTTTTTTCCGTCCACTCAGAGTTTCCCTTCCTGAGCCAGTACTGCAAACTGTTTCCTTTTTCGTCTTTCAGTTTTTATTTCCTGTTTTTCCTTCCTTCCTCTTCATTCATCTTTCTTCTGATCTTTTTCTACTCTTCGTTCTTCTCGTTCTTCTCATCTTCTTTTCATTTACACATCTGTCTTTTTCTTTGCCATCTCATTTTTTCCCTCCCTCTTCTCCCCTTCCTTCCTTCTTTTGGATTTATTTCCCAACTCTCCCTCTTTCATCTGCTCTTCCTCTCTTTTTCAAACCTTTTCTTTTCTCCTCCCTCCTCCCTTCTGCTCCTCTTTCCTTCACCCATTCCACACTTTCATCACTTCCTGTTCTTTCTCATCCCTTCTCCTCTTTCTCCTTTCTCTTTTTATTCCTCTCCCTCCTACATCCTTCTCTCTCTCTTTCATCGCAGACCCTCATTAGCTCCTGTTACGACACTCTTAATCCTTCAACACTAACTTGGTTATCTTCTTTTTCTCTTTCTTGTCTCTTTTTTTGGGAGAAGAGAGCACACATCAGCCTTTCCTTTTCTTATCTACGTCCTTCTCTTAAAGTCTTCCTTCCATTATTACTTCCTTGCTCAGTTATCATTATTCTTCCCTCCCTCCGTCATCATCATCTTTAGTTAGTAAATCTTTTGCCGTCTCATTTTGTTCTGTGTTCAAAGTGTTAAGTGACGCTAAACACACACACACACACACACACACACACACACACACACACACACACACACACACACACACACAAGAGAGCTGCAAAACGGCGTCGACCAAATTTAGAAAGTTTCGCAAATTACGACACGACAAAGCACTGCTGAGGAAACTGTCGAAGGCACACTGGCAGCTGACGTACTGCGAGAGGGAGGGAGTGGGAGGGAAGGGGAAGGGCTACGCGTGTACAAAAGAAGTGCAAGGGCTTGGAAGACAACACATTCAGGGAAGAAAAGAAAGGAAAAGTGAGATTTATAAAGATACAAAATGAGAAGAAAAAAAAAGAGCAAGTAAAAAAAAAAAAAAAAAAAATAGCGAGAGGAACCACGAAAGGTGAAGGGAGGCAGGGATAAGGCAGGAGGTAAGAATAACAAGCGTCTTTAGATGCACAGGTGATTGCAGCAGCAGCAGCAGGAGGTGCGGCCTCAGGTCAGCCAGCTGGAGGGGCGCCCACCACCAGCTGACCTTGCCCCCCACCAGATGGCTTTTACCCCAGGTGATACACACACACACACACACACACACACACACACACACACACACACACACACACACCATGCCTCCAGTGAGGCCATGAGGCAGGACATGACAGGGCCCTTCGATCACTGTCTCCCAGCGGGCGCGTCTCTCCCCAGTATGGGGCACAACACTTTCCATGGACACCAAAACAACACTCCAGAGTCCGTCCTGTACTGCGGCAACACAACACATCGTACACAACACAGACGTCAAGCTACACGCAACACACACCGGTGCACAGCCTCCAGTGGCACGCGAGCACTGTCGTGGCGAGTGAGGGGTGACAGATGGAGCACGGTTACGGGGCACCTCTCACACTGGCGGCTGAAGCAAGACTGGCATAGCGCGGCGAGACCCAGCCGCGGCGGGACCACCACCGCTGCTGGACTCAAGGCTGCTCCTCCACCACCACCACCAACCGAGCAAAACAAAGCCGTTTCTCTCTTTACTACATAGTGAGTGATTGTTTTACTGTTTTATGAGGCGCTGCTGCCGACTGCTGGGATGCAGGGCAGACTTCATCACCAGCGCTGAGGCGCTGTACGCCGCCACTGGCAAGACACCTGGCCCGCGTGGCCCATCCTGAGCCTGGCCACAACCACAGCCACCTGAAGACAGAGACAGACGACCAGCTCGGACCAGTTGCACCACAGCCTGCACCACGCCGCCACTTGGTCCCTTCCCGCCCTCCCCTTCTTGCAGCACAGCGCTGCCACTCAGCACTCATCCTTGTTTTCTTGACCTTTCACATGCCTTCTGTTACGTAAATTAAAATCACTTTCCTTTTTCCTCGTCTGTCTTCCTTCACGCCTCGCTGACACACGCCACCACAGCCTCAACAAAACATAAAATCCAGGATCCTCCATTCCTAGCGCGCCTCCATCACCCCATAAAAAAAGACTCAAATCCGTGAGAGAATCATACATGCGAGACCGTTCCTTAAAACAATCGGGGAGCGTGAAATGGCAGGCCGCTTTTCCCGTTGTGTCTCGGAGAAAGGAAGCACGTCGGGTATCTGCTGGAGGAGGCACAGTATAGGGGGGAGTGGCGTGTGGAGAGGGGAATGGGGATAGCATGGAGGGAAGAACACACACAACAACAACAACAACAACAACAACAACAACACACACACACACACACACACACACACGGTCGCCTGAGAACATGACATTAAAGTCCCTCCCTGCCTCAGCCTCAGTCTCAGGATCCACTTACACCCAATTTCAGTCAATTCTATCTGTGAGTTTCTGAACCTCCTCCTGAGGCTAGATGACCAGCAGCGAGAATATTGCTGCCGACGGTACAGAAATAAAGTACAGCAAGGCAGAGTGTAGTCCCGTGAAGCAGTGTAACGTGCAAACAAACTCTCAAACTCTCAGATGAGCGCGCCGTGTACCTGCTTATTCCTCACAATGATTAAAGGGCACACCTGCGAAGCCGACAGGTGTATGGGTGACGACCACGAGAAGAATTACAGGTTTGGCCCATGAAAGAGTGAAGGGGAAAGGGGAAAGGAGAGAAAAAGAGGACATGAGGGGAAAAAGAAATACAGGAAGTTGATAGGATAGTAATAGTGGTAGTGGTGGTGGTTGTCGTTGGGGTACTGGTGGTGGTAGTATTAGTAGTAGTCCTCAACAATGCCTCCCTTACTATTGGTTACTTTCAATACCTATTTCGTTTTGGTACCTGCTTGTTATACTGAGGGCTTGTTATGATGAGGGACGCCGGAGGAGGATAAAATAATAATAGAACTGAATGGAGGCAGGATGTGTTAAAGAGAAGGATGAAAATATATGAACGTGAACAGAAAAATAAGAAAAATACGAAAAGAATGGCGCAAGAGACAGGTGAATACATGTAAAAATAGACGAATGATGTGAATAGATGAAAAAAAAAGATAGAAAAAGGAGAAAAAAATAAGGAATGTAGAAAGAAAAAAGAGTTAGATGATGAATAGATAAATGGGGTGCGAAAAAAAAGAACAAATAAAGATAGAAAAAAATAGTGCAGTGGTAGAGAAAAAAATGTGATATATAGAAAAAAAAAAAAACCAATGCAAAACTGAAGCAAAAAGAAAATAAGACAAGAAAAAAGTACAGGTAGCAAAAACAAATACACACAAAAAAAAAAAAAGAAGAAAATATAAAAACAAGAAAAGTCAAAAAAATACTAGAAAAAGATAACTAACACAAGTATGGAGACAACATGTGTGACTGAGACGTGTAGGAAGAGCAAGAGGGAGGAGAGCGTGGTGTTGGCTGCGTGCACTCACCATAACACGTGACACCAAGGGAGGGGAGCAGAGTTATGAGAAGACTGGGAAGGGGAAAAAGTGAAAGGATTATGGGGGAAATGGGGAAAAAAAGGGAGATGAGGAAGAAGGGATGGGAAGGAGGGAAAGGGAGAGAGAGAGAGAGAGAGAGAGAGAGAGAGAGAGAGAGAGAGAGAGAGAGAGAGAGAGAGAGAGAGAGAGAGAGAGAGAGAGAGAGAGAGAGAGAGAGAGAGAGAGAGAGAGAGAGAGAGAGAGAGAGAGAGAGAGAGAGAGAACTTGACCATGAAGAAGTATAGCATTTAACTGACCTCACTCACTGCACCTCACTATCACTTTCCTCACAGCCATAACAAAACCACCACCACCACCACCACCACCACCACCACCACCACCACCACCACCGCCACCACCACCACCACCAGCGGCCTCCACACGAAGCCACACGCCAGACGCTGCTCAGTAACAAGATCAAACAAACGAGTCTTACTGAACTTCACTCCATAACATTATAGGCAGACAAGGACTCCATACTAATGTACATTGCCTGGGGAAACACACACACACACACACACACACACACACACACACACACACACACACACACACACACACTGTTTTGGTGAGACTGATACCCAAGGCCGCAGTATGAACCCTTAGGATGAAAGTCCAACAAGTAAGGGGGATAGGAAGGGAAGGGAAGGGAAGGGAAGGGAAGGGAAGGGAAGGAAGGAAGGGGTGCAGGTGAGGAAGGGGTGGAGGTAAGGAAGGAGGTGGGGATGGGTGGTGGCGGACGAGCATGATCACACTACAAAATGAGCCACACACACACACACACACACACACACACACACACACACACACACACACACACACACACTAATGTAGCTCTCGTCGTCATCGTCCTCCTCCTCCTCCTACATCTCCTGGCGCTTGTAGGTCACCCACTGCAATAATCCCTATAGGAGACAGATGAAGGACGCTGCTAAAAAGTGCGCAACCACCTCGAAATACCCTCCAACGTCACTCCCCCCCCTCTCCACCAACTCCACCAGCCAGCCACTGGAGTCTTTGCCGCCCCACACAGACAAAGATGGCGCTGCACACACACACACACACACACACACACACACACACACACACACACACTAGCACCTGCGTCTCTGAATGAACGGAGGCACGTGATGGGAAGGGAGGGAGGAGGGATGGAAGAAGGAAAGGAGGCTGAGGGGCTGGGACACTCTTTTGAGCCGAACTGAATGGCGAATAGGTGAAAAACGGAGGGAGGAGGAGGAGGAGGAGGAGGAGGAGGAGGAGGAGGATATAACAGGAAAAGACTGATTGAATGAATGATTTGCTGCACAACACAAGAGTAACAACAGAAGGAGCACAGCAGGACGAGGACTTAGCGAGGACCAAAAGAACCAAGTACTCGAAATGAGGGTACTTGGTTCGTCACCCACCCACCCACCCACCCACCAGTCCACAAGGAACGCCACGTGTCCGAGATTCCTCCTCCTCCTCCTCCTTATTAACCTTGAGGAAAAGATGAAAGTCTCCTCATCGTCGTTTTCTTCAAGTTCTCTTCACCGCAAGGAAAGAACTGCAATGCTACTGACGGCACACATACGCACACACACGACAAAAAACGGCAGAAAGGTCACACTAAAATACCTATTGAGGCGGGCAAGGTCACGCGCCACCTGGCCACACACACACACACACAGCGTACACCCAAGCGAATATGCATAGAGCACTTTCTTCCCTCCTCCCTTTTTATTTATTCCATACCTTCACTCCTCAACCTCTCTCCTCTTCATTCCTCCCAACGGTCCCAACCAGCCACCCAACCAGCCAGCCCCCGTCCCTCATCACTGACAGACAAAGGCCCTGCAACACTGACTTTCATCCAGCGCCATGCCAGGGCCGAACGCCAAGTCACATGCCACAATTTCTGCCACGAACTAGAGCGCAACGGCACTTAGTGTGGGGGGAACAGTTGAAAGTAGATTATAGAGAGAAAAAATAACATGTTTTGCAGCAATCATTAATTACTCTCATCTATATTTACAATCATAAATCTACATGACTTTCTGGGATGAACTAGAGCGCGGCGACACTCTGCAGAAAGTAATAGTTGAACGTGGAACATGAAAAAAGAGTAATGTCGTCGCTAGAATGATTAATTACCGACTCAAATTTGCAAATTCATGTTATAAATTCACAAGTGTTACGTGATTAGAATGAAGTGGATTTCAGTGGACACTTTAGGTCTGTAATTGACTTCACACTCGCAGGCAAGCATGCAGCTGCCGCGGGGCATCTACTGAGCAGCGAGCAGGATGTGCCGGCTCTCAGTACTGACTCCCCTACAGTGCACTAGTGTTGAGGCTGCCGGGCTGAGGACGCACATCGGGAGAGGGAATCTGTGTCACACCAGTCAGTTTCTTTTTTTTTTTCCGCATTTCCTCCCACTTCCTTATTTTCCCCAGCGTCCGTGACTTCTTTCCTTGCTTTGTTCTCTTCCTTCCGCCCCGCTGCGAGTGACAATACGCATTCAGCAACGGCGCGGAAGACTGTCGCTTTATCTTCCTGCTTTATTACTGATCCTTAGCTCTTCCCTTTCCTCACACTGTCTTTCTAATCTTGTGTCAGTCTTCTTTCTTTCCTTTCCTGCCTCCCTCTCTCCTTTGTCAATCTTCACTCCTTTTTTCATTTTCCCTCACTCAATCTTCTCAGTGTTCACTTTAAACCCCCTTTCCTTTTCCTTCACTCTCTCTTCTCAATTTTCTGCATTTTATTTCTCACCTGCATTTTATTTCTCTTTCCTCTCCGATCTTCTTCCCTTCCTCACCATCTCCTTCAAACCCCCTCCCAACATAAAGAGCCAGGACTGAGACGCCACAGAACGGATCACTGGTGCTATCAGCCTCTCAGGTGATGCTCTACGTGAGGCCGACTGTATGTAACGCGGCGTAAAGTTCCCGCATGATGCAAATTGATGGTGGTGGCCCTGCCCGCTCACCTCCCTGCCCCGCTACATCCTTGAGTCTCTCGTGCCTTCCCTTGCTTTCCCTCTCAGTGCTCGCATGTGTACTGCATTGAACCGTGTGTGTGTGTGTGTGTGTGTGTGTGTGTGTGTGTGTGTGTGTGTGTGTGTGTGTGTGTGTGTGTGTGTGTGTGTGTGCAATCTGTTCTAGTCGTATGTGTATGCGTTTGTGCGTGCATACTAAAGTAGTGTTGAGGGAGCAAGCAGCGCCCTACGAGACAAACATCCGCAATGAAGGAGTAGCAGCAGAGGCGGCGGTCACTGGTCTGGGGAGATAATGAGGCGAGCAGGCTGAGGGTGAGGATGCAGCGGTGGTGGTGGTGGTGGGGGATGACGACGCCCGCACGACCTCTGCCCCTCCACTACTGCCCCTCTGCCCTCCGCCATGCACTCCTGCACTCATTCCTATAGCTTACTTAATATTCCCCTGTCGTCAAGGAACTAGATTTGAGAAACTGCTGCTGCTGACGTTTTCATCTTTCGTCATTTAAAAGTTATGGAAAATTCAAACAGCGGAGGAATGACAAATGATACAAACAAACACAAAAATGGAGAGAGAGAGAGAGAGAGAGAGAGAGAGAGAGAGAGAGAGAGAGAGAGAGAGAGAGAGAGAGAGAGAGAGAAATAACTCAATGAAGTCATTGCCCGCACAGTGAGACATAAATAAGAAAATAATGGAAACAACGAGGACTCTCCCTTCATTACGCAGGATATAAAGAAAGTTGAGATGACCGGCCAAGCTTGTACAAAAGAAAGTAAAAGAAGCGAACTGCAGTGTAATATAAGAACTAGATAAAATCAGAAGTAAAAGTCACTGCTCTCTGTGATCTGCATTTGCTATTTTGTCGGGGGGGGGAGAAACACAAAGGAACACAAAGAACACACAACAACGGGGTCACCATGATGCCCTACATGGTGTCAGGACGTGGTTAGCACTTCGGTACGCGGGCACCGGATTTGTAAATTGACTGAGTAATGGCGCCGCAGCAAGGTCATGTGGTGCCACCAAGGGTTACGAAAGAACGCTACCTCTCCCACCCGGAATCAACGGATGCAAGAGAGAGGGAGTGGGGGGGAGGGAGGGAGGGCTGATGGAGGAAGCAGGAAGACTTACGCCGTGATGCTCTTTGCGATGCGTGTAGGTGCAGGAGGCCATAAGAGTACAGCCCTGAGGAACACCAGGGCAAGCAATACCTACGCGATACTAAACAAGAAACACTGGAGAGCTTTATTGGGTATGAAACTGTGGCACCCAAACTCATAAGGGTGATTTTCCTTGTACATTATGAGTGGAAGAGAAGACAAAGAAAGAAAACGAAGATGAGGCGTGTATTTCATCCACTATACGACTGACTGGCTACTTGTATGAAATCTGACACAATACACACAACTCGGATATCTGCAAGCACGACACTGGCACTAGATGGCAATAAGGTATTATCACCACCACCACCACCACCATCGCCACCACTTCTCTCTACAGCAGCTTGAATATTCCAGTTCCGGTAATCTTTCAAACATTTCACCTCCTGCTTCCTCGCCTTGACTTCGTTTTCTATCATCACCCCGCTGCCTGCCCTGCCCACCCAGATAACTGTCCATCTATTACCTCCTCGCATAACATGACCTACCTAACCCTTCATTATGCCCCAACGGACGGCGGCACGTACTGAGGGGTGGTGGGGGGAGGGAGTCGAGCAACGTGGACTGTCCGTGACCTAATTCCAGGGAGGAGGCGACGACGGAGGCACCAGGGTGGGGGTGGAGGGGTTGTTAGTGGCACATTCAGCAAGATCCAACTCCTTAAATCCCCGATTCTCTAATAGTCCCGGGCGGAGTCTCATTTGATTCATCGACACACACGTCTCCAAGC
>NC_059294.1:13657603-13690103 GCF_017591435.1 Portunus trituberculatus
CACAATGCACAACTGAAGCCAACACGTGACAAGGAAGGAGAGAAGTGACGGGAGAAAGATTGGGCAGTAAGAGGACGTATGGGGCAAGACAGGGCTAGTGACGCGGTGAGAGGTACAGGTAGGAATAAGGAGAACAGGTGTGGCAAGAAGAAAGACCGGGTAGAAAAGGATAGGAAAGGGCAGGCAAAAGTTAAGAGGGATGGAGGAAAGAACAGGTGTCCATAGTGTGAAGGAGGAAGAACAGGAAAAGAATGGAAAAGGAGGACAAGATGGCAGTGACTGGAACAGAAGTGAAGGATGTTTAGCAATAAGGGACAGCGGATAAGTACAAGGTGACGAAGATAACGCAGGAGGAAAGGGAAGAGGATGATGGATGAGGGACAGCGGAAGGATGGAAAAGCGGAGGGCGAGGAAGAGAAAGATAAGGGGAGAAACAGGTGGTGGGGGGATGATGATGCAAGAGGGAAGACGGAAGGGGTACATGAAGAAGGAAATGAGCAGGTGCCAAGGTGTGCCAGAAATGCCCAGGTGAGTGTTCATGCTCAGCGGTCGAGGCTCATCACCGCAAGGAGGCGAGAGGGCACAAGGATACACAACAGAACAAGGAATGGGAGACCAGTTGGCCGTTACGAGTCAACCATGAGTAAAGGTGTATAAAGTAAGAGGTGAAGTGACGGAGTGACGTTCTAGTGAAGTATGAATAAATAAGATGGGAGGGAAATGAAAGAAAAGAAAACTAGCAGATTGATTTTTGTTAGTAGAGAGGCGGAATTTTCAAGACACAAGGGGGCAGTACAGACAAAAGGAAGCAAGTCGATAACAGGAACTTTGAGGAAGAAAAGATGAGAGAAAAAAAAAAAAATAAAAGTACACAATGACGCAGTTTCGAAATAGATGAAGGTAATAAAGCGAAGTAGGAGAGGGTGCAGAAGGTATTAAGAGACGAGGAAAGGAAAATGGAAGAGAGCTGAAGGTGGAGAGGGAGGACATAGCTTTCAGGTGAGTAGATGATATACGCAACATAATGGCGGGGTCAGGGAAGCACCTCACCACCTCGCCACCTCGCTCACTACGCCGCTGCTCCTCCGCTGCGGCACACGAACCCACAATGCACCACAAGCACAATGCACCTCACTGTCTGCACCATTCTGCTCTTAATTCCTTCCCTCATTCCTTCCCCCCTTTCTCCCCTTCCCCTCACTCCGTACTAAGCACCACTCACCCTCACAACTTTACAACCTACAACCTCATAGTGACTTTTTTCCACCCCACCCCCTTTGTCGCTCACTATAGTCACTATAGTCATCCTACCACCTTACCCTATCCATCTCACCCCGACCCCCATCCCCATCAGTCAACACCACTACCATAGCCACAAGGACGTGTGTGTGTGTGTGTGTGTGTGTGTGTGTGTGTGTGTGTGTGTGTGTGTGTGTGTGTGTGTGTGTGTGTGTGTGTTCCATAACAATATTTAACTCCATGACTCAACGAGAGAGAGAGAGAGAGAGAGAGAGAGAGAGAGAGAGAGAGAGAGAGAGAGAGAGAGAGAGAGAGAGAGAGAGAGAGAGAGAGAGAGAGAGAGAGAGAGAGAGAGAGAGAGAAATTAATCCTGTGGGTTTCACGAGATCATAACTAGGTATTACATTGCAGTTCTGACAATCAAGGCACCAGCCAGGTAACATAACAATAATAATAATAATAATAATAATAATAATAATAATAATAATAATAATAATAATAAGAAGAAGAAGAAGAAGAAAAAGAAAAAGATAAGGAAGATAAGTAAGAAAAGAAGAAAAACAACAAGAACAACAACAACCCTAAGAGCAGCCGGGAGCTAAGGCCTGAAGCAACACACAAACCGCCACCTTCAAATGACCTGACCATCAACACCATCTCTTAAAACCTTCTCTTCCCCTCCACCCTCACTCCCAGCATCCCTCCCCCCACCTCCACCACGAAGGGCATTGCAGGCAACTTAATACTCGTAAAGTCACTGAAATTTGAGTCACTCGTGTTTATATATTCATTTTTTTTTCTTCAATTCAGAGGTTATCTTGATACGGGTTGACTAAAGAATGTGGTAAAGGAAGACAGATAAAAAAAGGGAAAATACTCACGTTGGTCTTATCAGCAGAATTCATCATCTTTTCTCGGGTTAATTCGATGAGGCATGAAGCAAAGAAGGGGAAAAATAATAAGGCAGGTTTTATCAGTACAAAGGGTCATCTGTTATTTGCTTATCTCTTGTTATTCATTATTTCTCCTCCTTGTCCTTGTCCTCATCTCCCAAACCGGTTGCCTTTTCCCGATACAATCAGTTTCGCAGGCCTTTCCTTCCCAGCCCGCCTTCATTAGCCACCTTTCCCACTTTCTCCCCATCCTCCCCATCAGTCACCTTCGTCTGCTCTCCCCTTCCCTTCAATCAGCTACCCTCCCCCAACAGGTGTGCCAACTAATCACAGCCACGTCCGACACTCAGCCAATCACGCCCCGCTGTGGACTCCGCTAATGAGTACTGCGTCACCTGTCCTCATATTCTGCCTGGGAACCACAAACACACACGCACACGCACACGCACGCACACACACGCACACACACACCTTCAATAATCAGTACTCAGATATTGGAGAACTGATTGAATTGTATTGTATGACGCTGGCCAATTACGACAAAAGAACACTATTTCTACACTGAAACTACTGCCGTCCAGGATCGAACTCTCGCCCTACTGTAAAGGCAAGCCAAGCACTGCACCACGAAGCCACAATGCCCGTAGTGAATAATGAGCGTGGCAGCACTGCATAATTACCGAAGTGTGCTTGAGGGAGAAATACATGAGTAGTAAACACCGAGTGAGAGTGCATGAGGAGAAATACTAGCAAGATAAACAGTATATGCATGATGTAACTTTCTGCAAGGTGCTTAATCATGATCATAGGCGACGGGGTGGTGATGGTGGTGGTGGTGAAGGAAGGGGAGAGGCACAAGGAAAATGTAAGCTGATCAGGAATGACTGGCAGGACAGCATGAGTAATGCAACACACAACAAGGCGACACACACACACACACACAGCGCGGAGCCCGGCGGGTGGTCCTGGGGCAGCGCGAGTCCCACAATGGAGGCTGGAGATGTCAAGTGTGAGTTGAGGGAGGACTACATATTACTCCAAACATGATACTGAGATTCTTCCTGTTGCCTGATTGCTCTACACTAGCGAACAGTACAAGTAGTAGGGCGTGCAAAGAAAAAAAAAACAAGGAAGCAGAGAGGCACGAGGGGCGGCAGCGGGCAGACATGTGGCCACGAGTGGAGGTGGTCTGGTAGTGGCAGCTGGTGACGGTGACGTAACGCCGCGCCGCACTCGCTGGAGGCGGGATAGAGCGTAATTTACATACAAAGCAGTGGTTGGCATCCTTGTGGCAAAGGACACACACACACACACACACACACACACACACACACACACACACACACACACAGTGGCGCCTGAAGGGGCGTGACGCGTGACGCCCAGCGGGCACACAGGTCACTGGCGTCTCTCTGTCGCCCAAGCACACCGCAATCACCATCTCACTTGCATTATAATTCGTGTAATTAATGTGTTTTCAAGAGCCACCCTTCCCACTGTAAATCCACCACCAACCTCTCGCTCTCCTCCCCCTCCTTGCCTTGCTTCACTTCACAAACTTGTTTGCCTATTATTCCTTCCTCACTCTCTTCTTTTCACAAAACAAAATTAATATTTCAATTACTTTCTTGCCTTCACGTGTATCATAAAATTCTCATACAATTCTCCTTAGGATAAAATAGAAAGACACGAAACACTAAAGTGAATCATGAAATAAGATCTGAGCTGGGCAGAAGCAGCCTTGCATCACCGCCTGCCTCCTCGTCCCCTTCTCAGTAGTCACTGTGCTGCTCATTTACCACTTATGCAGCACACACACACACACACACACACACACACACACACACACACACACACACGGTAGCTCAGTGGTTAGAGCGCTGGCTTCACAAGCCAGATGACCGGGGTTCGATTCCCCGGCCGGGTGGAGATATTTGGGTGTGTCTCCTTTCACGTGTAGCCCCTGTTCACCTAGCAGTGAGTAGGTACGGGATGTAAATCGAGGAGTTGTGACCTTGTTGTCCCGGTGTGTGGTGTGTGCCTGGTCTCAGGCCTATCCGAAGATCGGAAATAATGAGCTCTGAGCTCGTTCCGTAGGGTAACGTCTGGCTGTATCGTCAGACACTGCAGCAGATCAAACAGTGAAACACACACACACCAAACCTATTACTTTTTATCCCATTCACTTATCTGCATCAAATTAAGTTCATTACATAAAAAAATGGTGTTAACACACACAAAAAAATTAAGTGTTTTAGTGAAAGAACACAAAAATCTATATCATCAAACTAAACAACAGCTCTACAGTGCAAAGCATATAAGTTTACAGAACAAAACAAATATATACAAAAAATTTCCTTCAAAATTGTATAGTTCCCCCGATAAACTCTTTTTCTTTGGCGCGTCGATAGAAAACGGCCACGCTTTATGGGTATCTGCTGAAAGTGTGACGCGGGGAGAGGCGAGGCGAGATGACGCAGGGTGGGGGGAAGGGGTAGGTATAGAGAGAGAGAGAGAGAGAGAGAGAGAGAGAGAGAGAGAGAGAGAGAGAGAGAGAGAGAGAGAGAGAGAGAGAGAGAGAGAGAGAGAGAGAGAGAGAGAGAGAGAGAGAGAGAGAGAGAGAGAGAGAGAGAGAGAGAGAGAGAGAGAGAGAGAGAGAGAGAGAGAGAGAGAGAGAGAGAGAGAGAGAGAGAGAGAGAGAGAGAGAGAGAGAGAGAGAGAGAGAGAGAGAGAGAGAGAGAGAGAGAGAGAGAGAGAGAGAGAGAGAGAGAGAGAGAACAAAGACCCGTGACTCTACAACCTGTTATCAGTTTACAAAAATCTGTCAACTGAGGCACCGGGGTGAGGAAAGAACAACATCGGACAGTAATTAATTATAAACTTGGAGGAGGAGGAGGAGGAGGAGGAGGAGGAGGAGGAGGAGGAGGAGGAGGAGGAGAAGGAGAAGGAGAAGGAGAAGGAGAAGGAGAAGGAGAAGGAGGAGGAAGAGGAAGAGGAAGAGGAAGAGGAAGAGGAAGAGGAAGAGGAAGAGAAGGAGAAGAAGGACAAGAAGGAGGAGGTGGAGATAAGAAATGAAGACGGAACCGAAGACGACGAAGAAAGCAACGATAAAGATGAAGATTGGATGAAAATAAGGAAAAATAAGAAGAAAGAGTAAGAGGAGGAGGAAAGGAAAGAAATAAAGACGAATATCCTCAATTTCCTCATCTTCCTCTCCTTTCCTCGTGACAGGTAACCCCCAATAATAATAATAATAAAAAAAATAAATAGAAAAATAAATAAATAAGATAACGAAAGTCTTCAGTTTACATCGCTCGAGGGTATACGTGCTTTGAAAGGCGCGTCCTGCTCCCTATGACGCCGCCTCCTCCATGTGTTCAGAGGCGAGGAGAGGTGGTGGGGAGGGTCAAGGTGGAGTGTGGTGGTGGAGGGGAGCGATAGTGGGCGGTAGGGAGGAATGATGGAGTATAGTGGAGGAGGAAAGAAAAAAAAATGACTATCGGGCGTTGAAAGACAAGTGATACATTTCTGAAAACTTCCTTGTTGTCCTCCACCTTCTACTCCACTTGCTTCTCCAAACCTCTATGTATCCACCAATCCACTCCGCCACTCACCCACCCACCCACCCACCTACCTTGCCTTCCATATCCGCCTCCACCCATCCACCCACACAAACACAAGCCCCACCCTGTCTCTTCCATCACCATCTTCGTACATTCTGGCGGCCGTCGATGCAAAAACGTTCAATATTTATTTTCCTTCACCAGTGAGTCCCAGTTTCTGTCGTCCTTTTACCCTTCTATCTCCCTATAACCGAGCCACTTCACCACCTCCTAACAGCCTAGCTCAGCCCCACCCCGGCCCTCTTCAGCCGGAATGGGTAAGGTACGGAAGCTGGCACTGCGAGGGAATAAAAACAAATGATGTGGGCCAAGCGGGGCGGGGCGGGGCAGGGTGGAGCATGGCGGGGTTCGTCGGGGCACCGTGCCAACTCCGCCGTTAAGTCTACGTATGCCCGGATAACATCAAAGGCCCTTCACCCTCACTAGCGGCCACTTTCCCACGTCCCTCCGCCCTGAGATGCTGGCAGGGGGCGGGGCGGGGCAGGGAGCTGGGAGGGAGAGTCAGGGCGGGGCGGATTGACTGTCTAGGAGGATGGGTATGTTCAAAGACGTGATGGAGGAGAATTAAAGAGAGGAAGGGCAGGATTGGAAAGATTGTGAAGAAGGAGGAGGAGGAAAGGGCAGAACAGTAGAGGGACAGGGACCATTATGAAAGGAAGAGGAGGAGGGAGAATTAGAGAGAGGAAAGGCAGGTCAAGGAGGAATAGTAGGAAGAGAGTCAGAGAGGGGGAGAGCACTAGTCAAAAATAACAAAGGAAAAGAAGGAAATAAGGGAGAAGTGATGGAAGGGGACATAAACAATTATAGAAGAAAAGAGAGAAGGAAGTAATGAATTATAGGAATGGAGAAAAAAAAAACATTAGGAATAAATGAATGGGAACTAGAAAGAAAAAAAAAAGAATAAATAAAAGAAGACAAAATCACAAGACGAAAGGAAGAGGAAGGAGAGACAGCATGAATGAATGAAGAAAGAAAGGAATCATGAACCACAATAAAGGAAAGGAAGGAGGGAAGGCAGGAATAAAGAGACGGGAAGATAAACAATTGTAAATGAAATGAGAGACAGATGAATGAAGAGAAATCATAAGAAGGATACTGAGTACGGGTTGTGGGGTGTTGTGAGGGTGTTGTGAGGGTGTTGTGGGGGTGTTGTGGGATGTGGCGTGGCTTCGAGGACAAGATCTTGGCAAGGGGTGAGTGATGATAGAGGGGAGGGTGACTGGGGTGGAGGAGCAGGGGAGACGGACGTATTGGGAGAAAAAAAAATGGGGAGATGAAGAATGCCTGAGGAAGAATAAGGTTGTTTTTCTCTTCTTTCATTCATGTTTGGAGTTTGCTCTCTCTCTCTCTCTCTCTCTCTCTCTCTCTCTCTCTCTCTCTCTCTCTCTCTCTCTCAGTTCTTTGTAAACATGATCTGATTTCCTTGCAGCATTTCCCTTTCTCCTCCATGCTCACTTTTGCCAAAATCAATCAATCAATCAATCAATCAGTCAGTCAGTCAGTCAAGCACCAAACACGAGGCAGGAATTCGTCACTCACTGCATGGCAAATTTATCAACAGTTACCGGATACTTATGATTGCATATTTGTGTGTGTGTGTGTGTGTGTGTGTGTGTGTGTGTGTGTGTGTGTGTGTGTGTGTGTGTGTGTGTGTGTGTGTGTGTGTGTGTGTGTGTGTGTGTGTGTGTGTGTGTTATTAATGGAGGTCCATTCTTTTCTTCTTCCTCTTGCTTATTTCATCTTACCGATTTCAAGACATGAGAGAGTTATTATAAAATATATATAATCGTACGCTGCTGCTGTAACAAATATGGAGAGAGAGAGAGAGAGAGAGAGAGAGAGAGAGAGAGAGAGAGAGAGAGAGAGAGAGAGAGAGAGAGAGAGAGAGAGAGAGAGAGAGAGAGAGAGAGAGAGAGAGAGAGAGAGAGAGAGAGAGAGAGAGATACACAAAATCGGTACTCACCAGAGGCTTGGTTTCCTGTTCTGCTGTGACGGGCGGCTCTGTCTGGCGGGCGGGCGAGGGCGGGGAGGTGGGTGACGAGATGGCTTGCAGGCCGTCCTGTGAGGGCGAGACACGTCAGAATGTACCTTCTTTGTCCTATTGTGTGTATTCTTCCTAACTTTGCTCCCTGTCGTGTGTGTGTGTGTGTGTGTGTGTGTGTGTGTGTGTGTGTGTGTGTGTGTGTGTGTGTGTGTGTGTGTGTGTGTGTGTGTGATTGCCTGGGTCTGCCGATGATGGCCTGAAGTGTTGCTAGGTGAGACATAAACCTTCCCTGCGTCACATAACAGTAAACAGTCAGTGGCCGCCTCCCGCCCGCTGGTGGGAGGGAGGAGTTAGTACACAGTAAGGACATTCCCGAGTGGACATGCATCCCGTCCACTACACCGATACACCACCAAACAGCCATCATGACACAACACACCGTCACGATGCTGTCATCACACACAACATCACTACTCCGCCGCCTACCTGCCTACCTGCGTCACTGTCTTCGTCCAGCGCGGCGACTTCTTGGCGTCCAGTATTAGTAACTACTTCACAATAACACACATGGCAGCAGGGTCGTGAGTTAATGTTTCCGATACTATATGTTGAATTCGTTCTAGTATCTACTACTACTTAATTTAACTCTGCGCATGAACCACAGTGCACTACCACAGCCACATTGCCTATCCGGCAGCGGCAGCACGGGAGGCACAGGTTCACACACACACACACACACCAGGGAGCATGCAGCAGATATTCAAGGGAGGGCAAGCTACAGGAACGCGCTGCCCACACCTAGGATGTGGCCGGCGCCCACCATCGAGGTGGTCTCAGGGGCGCCCTTGCCATCCCTCCCATCACCGGGCCACCACCATCACTACGGGTACAGCTCTCATCAATGATTACTCCCTCGAATAAACAAGCCATCAAACCGGCAATAAAGTGTCGTGTTCATCACGTTTATTGGCCGGGACAGAGCAGCGTCTCGCAGCCTGACAGGTTGGGCTTCTCGTTGGCCACTAGATTTATTTACTTTGTCAAGACGCCGAGCGTGCCTCCTCCACCTCCTCTCCCCCGCCACACACCTCACACACACCAGCCAAATGCGGCGACCGGTGATCGTCTTCGCCAGGTAACAGAGAGCAGTGCAGGGTATCGAACCCTCGCCTCCTGGCCTCACTCTGATTAAAAGCGCGACAACCCGTGCTCAGTAGACAGAGTGTTGAGTCCTGGACGCCTTTCGCTGGCCTGGACAGTGGCTCATGGCAACAGGTGAGAGGTAGTGAGGGATGGGATGAGCAGTGCACGGGAGGGTGGGTGGGGGCATGTGAGTGAAGCGGAGGGAATGATTTGACTGTAAATGTGAAATGTTTATCCTGAATTGTTGCAGCTATCCTCCGCCCACAACCTGCTTTCTGGGCTGGCCCACCTAAAAGTTTGGGAGGCTTAAGTTGCCTTCAGAAAGTAACATCAACAAATGTTTCAGTAACCTTTTTTAATTAAAACGGATTTTTATGCCGCAGATTACGGAGGTAACTGAAAGCGGCTGATCGGTGGGTGCACGTAGGGTGCAGGACAGGACAGCAGCTGCTGTGAGTGTGGCAGGTTGTCATGTTGATATGGGTGACTGACGCGTCTGATTGTGAGGCACAGCGTTCTCAGGTGATCTGCTCTCTGCGTATTCCACCACCAACTGCTGTGCGAAGTAGCAACACTCACAATATACAAGGTCATTTATTTATTCATTTATTATTACTATTTTTTTTTACACTACTGTACCTCTGATATTTTCAACGGGACAACTGAGCTGCCAAATGCACTCAGGTGTTCATGTTGTCAAAATTGTTTACTGCGCAGTACTCAACACGCGGGTGATTCCAAGCACAGGGGATGTTTTTCATCCAGATCCTCATCGCAAGACAAATTACTCTCACTCTCTCACCGAGTACCATTGACGACGCATTACCCTAGAGAGCACCACAGACAGGACAACTATCAGGAACATTTGCATGACCGGTGCTCGGAACACCCAATTAGGTTTGAGGAGTCACTCATGTGCCACGGCGGGGGAGGAGAGCTGGAGGGGCGTCCTGGTCCCTGAGGCAAGTTGGGTACAGCTTAGCTCAGGACACAAGTAGCCCCGCGTCCAGGCGTCGCGTGGCGGGACGCGGGGCGGGACAGGGGACAGGGTGAGGCCATGCTCCACGTCCCCAACACAGCGGGCCCCGCACCACCGCGGCCAACATGCCGTCTGGAGGGATTGACGCAGGACACGTGCTTGGTAGACACACTGCTGAGTGACCCGTGTTCTCGCCGCCACTCTAACTCACCGAGAGAACTGCACACAACACGCAAACATGCAACAGAGATCGGTAGTGGATCATAGCGTGAAGAATAAAGAAATAGAAGTATGTACAAAATTAAACAAATAAACCGAAAATAATACGCAATAAGCCAATAAAATCATATAAATGCATAAAGAAAGTAGGAAAAAAAAAGGAAAGACAAGGTTCTTCCCGGCGAGCGTGAGGGGGCGAGGCGGGGGTGGTGCGTCAGGGCACCGCTGTGTGGGAACGATGGTGAGGAGGAGGATGGGGTTGGAGGATACACTGCCCGGCACGCGGCTGCCGCCACTCACCACCAAGACATTGCTCACCACTACCAGGTATTCGTATAGTTACCGGGAATTCGTCTATCTCTCCCAAAAAGCTCAGGATGTTCCAAAACTAAAAAAGAAAACAAACGAAAAATAAATAAGCTTATGAACCATCATTAGGTGCTGGACACAAGGGTACCGTGACGGCCCGACAAGGCGGTGCAGGGCAGAGCAGGGTGGGCTTTGGGGCAGCTGAGACCAAGCTCAGGACAAATGGCGGTGCCTCTCGTGGCTCCGTCCAAGATTCTGTCTTGGAATAACAGACATAACCCCCTTTGCATTCCGCATGTTGCTGCAGCGGAGCCGTCAACAAACATGAAGGTGGTCACCGCTCTCCTTCACCCACTCCACCTGCCTCCACGGCGACACGAAACAAGTGAACGTCGAGGAAGGCAAGCGTGGGCAAGCCCTGCTGGCCCCGTCCAGCATTGTGAAGGTCACCAGTCTTGCCAGCCCAGAACAAGATAACCCAGGGCTTGAAGTTCCGCACCGTCACACCCTGCCGGCCGCCGAGTCGGGCACATCACGGTCACCACAAGCACATGACCATTATTGAAATTATGGATGTATTAATTTGGTAAAGGCATACGGGGCCGTTACTGAATAAAGCTGTAAAATAAATAAATAAAAATACATGTACATAAGGTATATTGCTTAAAACCAGATTAATGGAAACACAACATTAGAGTAGCGGCATGATGGAAGCGCTCTGCATGGCTGGGATGCGTCGCCACCAACCTGCCTCCCTGATGCACAGGAAGGAGCGTGGCCAGGGTTAGGGCGGCTGACACTGACCTTCCTGGCGCTGCTCCACCTGTCCCCTTGCTGCCGCACAGAGAATGAGTGCACTCTGCCACCCTGTGAGTCTTTCTGGGGAGGTGAGGAGGTGCCGGCCACGAGCGGCCCCTCGCCACTCAGAGGGTGGAGAGGGACCGTTCGAGAAAAGTTGTGTTTGGACTTGTCATGCACGGAATGGAATTGTACATTATGAATCATAGAATGAAGTGGAAAGTAATGACCTGAAATTTCAAATGTACTGAATCAAGAGCGTCAACAACGCGTGGACCGGGGAGCTAGAGGCGCGGTGCACGTGGGCGCGAAAGGTCGGTGCGCGCAAGAGTAATACTTGAAAGGGGCGTGATTGTCTGAAGAATATCACTGGAAGAATAGATTTTGTCCTAAACTACAGGAATTACAAGTTTAAATCAATATCCAAAATATAGAGAATGATTATGTATCCTTAACATCGCGCCCTGGCAGACTTGACCTTCCGCTTCTACTGCACCGCACCACGCCTTAGATCCTAAACAGCAGCATGTGGAAGCGAGGGCACGAGGTTCGGCGTGACGCAGGACGCAGACAGGGGTGCGGCGAGGAGGAGAGAAAAAAAAAATATATGACTGTCGACACAAGGACATCAGGACAGCGGATGCGTCACACAGCCACTGCATATTAAACAATTCGGACGGGCGGAGGGATGGACAAACATACGTATACAGAAACACACACACACACACACACACACACACACACACACACACACACACACACACACACACACGTGCTCTTCACTCTCCTGACTCAGAAACACACTACAAAAAAGTTGCATCATAAGCGAAAAGAACCATTCCATCTCCTTCACGGCCGCCTGACAGAGTTTCACTACGAACAAAGCCAAGAGGGGCGGGCACAGGATGGGTACCACACACAAGGACAGGACACCCTCATATATAAACACACAGGATAGGATACACTTGAGGATCCAACATGGCGGATACCTTTCTGCTGCACACGCCGAAGTGGAAAGACGAGGACATGAAAATATTATCACGTATGAGGAAGGATGAGAAGTAAAAGAAAGGAGAATAATTACGAAAGAAAAACAAGTCAGGTAAAAAAATAAGTGAGGGAGATTTTTTTTCAGCAGTAAAGAGTAAGTGACGAGCAAAGAGGGAGAGAAGGACGGAGTGAGAAGGAAATGAGTGCCCTTACCAACGCTCCCCCTTCTTGTTTCTCTCCTACACTCGAGAATATCATGACAAGGTAAACAAAGCCATATGGTGGAGTCCTTTTGGTGGCTAATGAACCTTCACCTCCTCCTCCTTCACATGGCGCGTCCTTCACCCTTAGGCAGTAGGAAGATGAAACAACTTACATGTTTTTCTCATCACCACAAACTGTCACCATCAACAGTTATGTGTATAATAAGTGACGCTTTAGGAAACTTGAAAGACGCACAAATCATTAACCCCTTTACTGTGTGTGTGTGTGTGTGTGTGTGTGTGTGTGTGTGTGTGTGTGTGTGTGTGTGTGTGTGTGTGTGTGTGTGTGTGTGTGTGTGTGTGTGTGTCCTTTCCAGCGTCCTCCACCACACACTGACCGTTCCTGTGAGTGAAGAGTGAGCTGGTGGGATGGAAGTTGAGGATGGACAATGGTGATGGTTCAGAGAATTTGGGATCGAGGGAGTGAGTGCGGCCATAATGACGGGGCATTCATGTGTCAGGTATCAAGGCTGTGCAGGCGAGGGCTCCCCATATAGCTCTGGCACTTGCCCAGCCAGTGCCACGCCGACCTCCCAACCGCCTCGTGCCTGCCACCTCATTCCCAGCCGCGCATCTCTTAATAACATAACCCGACAACCCCCCTCCCTTCTCCCACACCCCGAACCTCGAGGACATGAAGGCATTGCGTCAGGTTCCATTTCTCAAGCAGTGCCCGTAGTGTGTGCTAACTGTATATGGCATGGCACTGGTTTGGTATAGGTACCCACCCTGCTTGGCCCCCACACCCACTGTGACTACACCAGCACTAAATAACCTTCTCCATAAATTTCTAGCGTGTTCCGCCTTTCTGCCTCAATCTCAGGTCTTCCTATGTAAGAATTCATCAACAGTCAGGCTTTTGTAAGAATGTTAGTACATGATGGGGATGCTTAGGGTGGACATAATATGAGTGACCACAGCAGATTCCTCGTCTACATGACACTGCCGAGGACCAAACCAAACTTGTCTTCCGGGATTGACGAGGAGTAAAGGGCAGTGAAAAGACGAGGAAGGGAAGGGATGGGATGGGAAGGGAAGGGAAGGGAAGGGAAGGGAAGGGAAGGAAGGGAGGGAGAGGGAGGGAGAGAGAGAGAGAGAGAGAGAGAGAGAGAGAGAGAGAGAGAGAGAGAGAGAGAGAGAGAGAGAGAGAGAGAGAGAGAGAGAGAGAGAGAGAGAGAGAGAGGGTATCTACCTTTTTAACATATTTGTTAAAAAAAAGACGAATTAGGAAGAAATACCAAAAATCTGAGAGTAGTGAGATTAAAACAGTGAAAGAGCCAGGTAGGAAGAGAGATGGGAGAGGAGGAGGAGGAGGAGGAGGAGGAGGAGGAGGAGGAGGAGGAGGAGGAGGAGGAGGAGGAGGAACATAAAGATGCATCCCCTGGTGAAGTGACTAAGATGCTGAGAGTTGCCTTTCAGCCTGGCACACATGTACTGCCTCCTGCAACACTACCATGCCACAGGAACTGTCACTCCCACCTCAAGCCACGCAGGTGTGTTACGACAGCTACTAATTAGTGTTACCTGCAACTTATCATAGTGAAAAAATAAATGAGAGAGAGAGAGAGAGAGAGAGAGAGAGAGAGAGAGAGAGAGAGAGAGAGAGAGAGAGAGAGAGAGAGAGAGAGAGAATATATCTAGCACATGTCCATTCGAAGCGGCGTGATACAAGACATGAAACATCACAACACTGAATAGAGGAGGAGGAGGAGGAGGAGGAGGAGGAGGAGGAGGAGGAGGAGGAGGAGGAGGAGGAGGAGGAGGAGGAGGAGGAGGAGGAGGTGAAGGAGAAGAAGGAGAAGAAGAAGAAGGAGAAGGAGAAGGAGAAGGAGGAGGACGAGGAGATATGTTGGATCTTGCTCCACACACACACACACACACACACACACACACACACACACACACACACACACACACACACCACAGCGAGAACAAATACCGTACATCATAGTGATTTATAAAGGTCTGTGTGTGGCGTAGTGGCAAAGAGAGAGGGAGAGGGAGAGGGAGAGAGAGAGAGAGAGAGAGAGAGAGAGAGAGAGAGAGAGAGAGAGAGAGAGAGAGAGAGAGAGAGAGAGAGAGAGAGAGAGAGAGAGAGAGAGAGAGAGAGAGAGAGAGAGAGAGAGAGAGAGAGAGAGAGAGAGAGAGAGAGAGAGAGAGAGAGAGAGAGAGAGAGAGAGAGAGAGAGAGAGAGAGAGAGAGAGAGAGAGAGAGAGAGAGAGAGAGAGAGAGAGAGAGAGAGAGAGAGAGAGAGAGAGAGAGAGAGAGACCAGTGGGGAGTTTAAAGAATGATTTCGTAAGAGACGCTTCCTTGCCGAATAGGGAAGTCGAAGGAAATTGCAAGGTAGTGATGATAACCGAGGCAGTAACTAATTATTGGGTTTTGCGCGGCCTTATGGAGCTGAGGAGTGTTACTTGAATGTTACCGGCGGGAGGGAAGAGAGGTACTAAATTACAGGTAGTCGCCTCACTAACAGGAAGACAAGCGCCCCCACCACAACGTTGCCTCACCTGGCCCCGTCTGTACCTTTACCTTTCCCCTCCCTCCAACCCCCTCTCTTCCCTCATATCACCTGGGGTACTTCTTGCCAACGCACACACACACGCAGGCACAAAAGATCATAACCTTCTTCTAAAAGTAAACAGACGAAGTGACAGACGGACAAATATGTGCGCACGTTGGTAAGAAGGAACAATATTGAAACGAGACAACACAGAATCACAGGCCAATAATGCACGGAGATCATCAGTGTCAGGAGAGACGCAGAAAGTGTCAGAGGTCAGATTCCCTGTCCAATCTTTCTCTTGCCTTCGCGTCAGTCTTGGAGGAGGAGGAGGAGGAGGAGGAGGAGGAGGAGGAGGAGGAGGAGGAGGAGGAGGAGGAGGAGGAGGAGGAGGAGGAGGAGGAGGAGGAGGAGGAGGAAAGTCTAGAAAAATGTAAAAAATAGTGAGAATAAGAAAATAATGATAACGAGGAAAAGGAGACACAAGGCAACTATTAATATGAAAGGTCGTGAAAGAGAGAATGGGAAGAAGGAGGCGAGGAATGAAAATCGTGTTGAGGAAGGCGGGGAATTAGTGGAGGGGATGAGAATATGCACAACACAACACTTCCCCATGTAACCTTACGCCAAACTCCTCCCCACCCGTCACCCACTCGCCCCCAACACCCCTCAGATACCACTTATCCTTAAAAAGACAGACGAATAAGATAAAGAAGAGAAAAGAAAGGGGGAGAAAGAAAGGCGACATGATTATATGACAGGAAATTACATGAGGAGTGAAGGAGAAGAGAAGAAAAAGGAGAAAGAAAGGGAGAAAGAAAAGTAAAAGTAAGTGTGAGAAAAAAAAGATAATTACTTACGAAGGATATTTAAAATGGAAAAGAAAGGAAAGGAAAAGGAAGCCAGATAAAGAAGAGCAAGACACAGCAGGCATAAATTGAAGGAAGAGAAAGGAAAGAATTGATGAGGAAGAGAGGAAGAGAGGAAAAGAAGAGAGAAAGGGGAGGGAGGGAACACACAAGGCGACACGAGAGGTTGGCACGCACCCACCTCCTCTCAATGTGCGTGGGTTACCCTGTGGTTGCCCCTTGAGACTTGCCACTTCCCCCCCACCCTTTCTCTCTCTCTCTCTCTCTCTCTCTCTCTCTCTCTCTCTCTCTCTCTCTCTCTCTCTCTCAGTGATACTCAAACCTGCATGCACTTTTTTCTTTGTCTCAGCGCCAATGAAAACATTACACCTTTCCTCACTACACCACTTCCTTCTTCTCTTCCCCCTTCCTCGCTTTCTTCCTCAATCACTTCCCTATTTCCCCTCTTTTTTCTGCTATTCCTCTTCCCTTTTCTTAATACTACCATTATTTCCTTTTCTTTCTCATCTTCCTTACTTTCGTCCTTTTATTGCTAATCTTCATCTATTACTCAACTTCAATTCCTTTTTCTATATTTCCTCCTCTTCCTCCTCAAGTTCTTTCTTTTTCATTTCATCTATTTCTTCCTCCTTTTCCTGCTAGCCTTCATCTAAATGCTACTGCTGTTTCTTCTTCTATTTATCCTCGTACTCTTGCTCCTCCTCCTTCACCACCTCATGTTTCATTTTCTCTTCCTCCTTTTGTGGCTAATCTTCATCTAAATACTACTGCTGTTTCTTCCTTTACTCCTCCACCATCACCACCACCACCACCTCAAGCTCCTTCTCTTCCACTACCTCCGCTATCAACACATCACCAGCTATCACCACCAACATCATCTGCATCATCATTAGCGTCACTGTATCCACAACTTCTATCACTCCCAACACGAGTAACACTATTTTTGCAGCCGCCATTATCACCGTCTCAAGGGAAAGCGATGGTGGTGGTGCGTGTGCTATTGGGGTGTGGGAGGGAGTCGGGGAGAGGGAGACGGAGGTGAGTGGGAGTGAAGCAATGGGAAGGCGAAGGCTGCGAGTCACGAGGCTTCCCACACGGTTGATGTCTAAACCTGGGTGACACTGACGAAGCGAAGAAGGAGGAGGAGGAGGAGGAGGAGGAGGAGGAGGAGGAGGAGGAGGAGGAGGAGGAGGAGGAGGAGGAGGAGGAGGAGGATGGGGTTGAGTTAACACGCAGGTAAAGGCAAATGTGGGAAAGAGTAAATACACACGACACACAGAGCCAGGAATGGGATATTGAACTTTGCCTCGTTGCTATTCGTGTCTTTTGTCAGCCTCCGTCGAGTATCAGTGTCCGAAAGCCCCCACCAACCTCTGCCGCGGAGCCATCAACCTGCCCTGCCTGTCCGTCTGCCTACTCTGTCGAGTGTCACTCCCGTCACGAATTCAAACATGATTACTGCAACACCTGGAGGAGTAGTAGTGTGTGTGTGTGTGTGTGTGTGTGTGTGTGTGTGTGTGTGTGTGTGTGTGTGTGTGTGTGTGTGTGTGTGTGTGTGTGTGTGTGTGTGTGCACGCGTATGGGAGCACGCGCGCACGCTTGCTAGCGAGTGTAGCGTAGGGATGCAGGCAGGTTGGTGGTGGAGCAGCACCAAGACAAGGCTGGGGAGAGGACAACAGGGAATAACGAAATTCGAGTGAGCGGGAGTCTTTACTGCCCCCGTGTTTATGTAAGGACACGGCAATATCGTTCCTCTGTTTTGACAAGAGGAGAGGGAAGGTCACCTCGTCCTTGTTGGTCTGAAACGGACTTATGGTGGGAAGCAGGTTAAGACTAGTGACGGGATGAGGTGAAGCATGAGTCACACAGTGTGGTGTGGTAATTAGGAAAGCGGGATGATAATGTCGCATATGGGCGGCCACGGGACGGTCAGCTCTGGGACTCACCTGGGCCATGGAGCGCACCTCGTTGGGCTCCCGCCATGTGGAAAGGGCGAGACGTCGCTTCTCAGGGGCGGGGGCGGCAGTGGGTGGGGCCCCAGGTTTGGGCTTCATCTCTGCTGGAGCTCGCTCAAAAATTAGCACCCTCTCAGCCACGCTGCCCTGAGTAAGGAAGGGCCTGATGGCCACCCCGGCACTGTTGTATCCGGCGGTGGGGGACTGGGACCGTTCTCTGATGTGTGCCTTCTGCTGGTCGGTCAATTCGGGGTGAGGCAGCGCCGAGATGCTGCCTACAACGGACGGTTCGGGGGAACCAGCTTTCCTCATCTTTCGCAGCTTCCGGCGGTAGAATTCCGGCAGTGTTGAGCCCACTTCGTCAGCCTGAATACCTAGGGCGCCGCGCGAGATGCTGTCAGGAAGGGTGGTGTTACCGTTCTCAAAGCGAGTTCTCTGCTTCATGACGTGACCGTCCCCATTCACTATCTGCTTCGTCGACATGCTGCGATGGTCGTCGAGTCGCTGCAAGGAGTGCGGGTGTTGCAAGGACTCCTGGTAGCGAAGTTTCGCAGAGTCCACCATCGACATTTCTGTTTCTTTGCCAAGCTTGATGGACCTGGAGCTCCCCAACTTTGTGATTTGTTGGTGATGCTGAAGCTGTTGTTGTTGTTGCAGATGCTGCTGCTGTTGCTGCTGTAACTGTAGTTGTTGCTGCAGCTGATGCTGTAGTTGTTGTTGTTGTTGGTGATGAATATGGTGTTGAATTTGATGCGGGTTTTGAATGTGATGCTGCTGGTGAGTTCCCTGATGGATCACCTCGATGGGTTTGTCCACGTCCACGGTGACGCTGATGGAGTACTTGGCCTTCCTGGAGTTAGGAGAGAGCGGGGCAGCGTCAGAGCTGGGGGGAGAGCCGGTGATGATGGTACTGTTGACGGGTGACGTGTGAGGGGGGCTGACCAGGGAGGGTGTCGGGATGGGCCTGGACTGACTGAGCGGCCGGAGATGTTCCCCGTCGTCGATGAGAGTGCCGGTGCGGAGGGCATGCATGAGGCGCTCTTCCTCCTGGTCCACAGCAGACATCGCCACAACCTTGTGTCGCAGCGGCACGCCCAGAGACTTCTGGCCAGAGCTCTCCACACGCGCCTCTAGCGTCGTGATGTAATTAGTGGACGTGGAAACGTTGCTGCTGCTCATGCTGCTGCTAGAGGAGGAGAACGAGGATGACGATGCCGAGGACGACATGCCAGAGGCCGAGGCGCTGTGCTTGGAAGACTTTCTCTCCACAACCATCGGCTGCTTGTTTTTTAAGGGCCAAGTGGAGGTGTTGGGTGGACTTGTCTCGTTCCATCCAGGCTGAGACACCGGCGGGTTCGGGGAAGCTGACCGACGACTTCGGCTGTCGTGTTCTGCCTGCATTCGTGACCACTCTGTCGACATAGCAGAGTCGCTCCGCGTGCCACCGTAGCGCCGCCCACTGGTACTGATGGTGACACTGCTGCTAGAGGTATTGCTGCTCATACTCATGCTGTTGCCTCCTATGCTGGGGCTAAGCTGCTGCTGTTGCTGTTGTTGTTGTTGCATCTGCATTTGGGCAAAGCGACCCATGGTGCCTAACGGGGGCGGAGGACTACCAGGCTGCTCCTGTGAGTGAGCTACAGAGCGAGAGGTGATAACCATCTGTCTCTCAAACTTCTGCAGTGCCTCCTGAATGGATGAAGTTGCACCTTTGGGGCGTTGTGACGCCAGGGCGGCGACGGCAGCGGCGTGATGACGCGCCTTGTCTTCTAACACAAAAGACTTGACTAGCTCCTGGAGGGAGGTCTCAAGATTAGAGTCCACAAAGATATCGTAAGGACCTTCCTGCTGCTGCTGTGTCGAGTCAACTCCTGGGTATGAGGACGACCGCTCAGGGGGCGGAGGTGGTTGAGTGAGAGAACCACGAGGGGACTGGGGTGAGGCTGATGTCACGTACGGCCGAGAGTTGCCTTGCGTCTGAGAGAGGGAGGGGGAGGCAGGGGAGGAGTACAGCAGGCGTGGAGATTGATGTGGAGATGAGCCACCGTTGCTGCTGGGAAAGACAGGGGGGGACTGTGGCTGTGCGCTAGGTGAATGTGGTGACGTGCCCGGCGGGATGTAAGGACGAGGAGAGGCGTTGAGGGTGCGTACTGGCGAAGTGGCGTGTGGCCGCCCGTTGTGCAACGCTGGTTCAATGAACTTCCTAGATACAGCAGGTGAGGAGCCGGGAGGGGCAGGGCTGATGTTCCTCACGGGCGTGCGAGGCTTGGCTGTTGCAGAAGGTGGCCCACTGGGGCTGGTTTCCCCGTCGGATGCCTGCTCTCCCCTGGGTAGAGGTGTGTGGTATTGAATAAGCTCGGTGGGGTTAAGTCCAGTCCTTTTCCAAGTTTGATAAATCAGTTCAGCTTTGTTAGCGATGTGAGCCGCTATGGTTGAGACATCGTCGGTCTGCATAAGCTCAGAAAACAGTTGGACTGTCTCATGGTGACGTGGCGTGCCTGTGGGCGGCTCCGGGCCAGGGGCCACGCGCCCTGCCCGCTTCTCTGCAGCCAGCTCGGCCAGTGTGCCCACCAACTCCTTGTACTGACGAGCCTCCTTTTGTTGGGCACTCTCGACCTGCTCCTCCTCTCCCGGCCCGCGAACCCACCGCTCCACGGCCTCCACGATGCCTTCTACATCAACCCCCGAGGGCTGGCTCTCTAACTTAGGTTGGGCGGCGACAACAGTGGCCGGCGGTGAGGTTGACGGGACGTCCACCAACTCTGGCACAGTTCTGTCTTCCTGGTTTGCTGCCTTTGCTGCTCTCTTCGCTGCAACTTTCTTACGGTTCGCTTCCACTATTTTCAAGATTGCTTCCTCGTCTGGCTGAACAGTTCCCAGTCCATTGGTTGCGTCGGTGAGAGTCACAACCACAGGGACACAGAGTCCATAATGGGCGGGACAAGGCGCGGGCGCGGCGCAAGGATTCACGCCCACCACATGTACGCCTCGACAGGCAAGCACACGGCAAGCACGCAACTCCACTCGACTGCTGGCCACCCTGGTCACTGCCGCACGCCCGCACTGGCCGCGGACATTCTCAACCATAATAGCCGGGGCACCTGGGCCACGCCATCACCGGTGCTCGACCAGGTCACAGCTCACACTTGACACCAATGCACTGGCGCACTAACCGCCCACGCGCACTCCCACTGCTCACTGTTGCTGACTTTGCTGTTTACACTACACCTGCACCAGCACATCCCAGGCAAGGGGCGACGATCACTGCTCGTGTAGCGCACACGTGGCTCCGGGTAACACACTACTGGGCACGTCTGGCCGCCCGGAGCTGCGCCTCCTCCTGCTGCCGCCTCGCTGGCCCTGGCACCGCTGCCAACGCCACCCGGCTAAAAATGACACAATAATATTAGCTCGGCGCGGCGCCAACACCCTGCACCAGCAGGCACCAGCGCCACTCTGCCCTACACCTTCCCATCTACCCCTCGTCCTTCAGCGCCACTCTGCCATACACCTTTCCATCTGCCCCTCTTCCTTCAGAGACACTCTGTTCTCACTGTCCTCTCTCAAGCTTTTCCCGAGTCCTCTAGCGCCACTCTCTCCTGTACCACTCAGGTGTCCACCCCACACTCTGCCCTACCTCACCATCTACCTCAAAACTTTGTCTATCAATCTACCAATATCCGCCAGTAATTCCCCCACTCCCGCCTCCTCCCCATTACACCCTGTCCATGGTGATTCTTCCCACCCTGAGCCACCGTCAAGGAGCACGCGTCCTCCACCCCATCCACCCAATCATCTATAACTCACAAATCTGAATTCCTAGAATCTCAACTCTTACCGCCAATTAATACACCGCCCTGCCCTACCTTGTGTATTCTACCTTAATAATGGCATTCTGTCGACTCAACCATCTTATGCCCTACATCTATCTAGCGTGCCCTTCGCAACCTACAGTCCGATTAATGTTATACCTCTGCCTATCTTGATTGTTTTATCTTCAATTTCATAACTTTCAATTGAGTTCATATTCCCCATCATGTTCCATGTAATAACTTTGTCCATGTTGCAACTTATCTTATTTATCTATTGCTTGAATGCTTTAGTCTTCCTCTCAGATCCATCTGACGAAACTCATCTTCCTGATTGATTTAGAGTATACTTTTTGCCCTATCCCCTTGTTACTAATAAAACCTTCACTGTTCACTCTATTGTTTTTTTTATAATCAGTCAATCTCCCGCTTACTACCCGCATCACCACCACTACCTAACCTCCTGACGTGTTCCTCCCAGAAATAACCACTAATGCAGAAGGTGACGCCGGTGCCAACAGGTGAAGGATCCAAGTATCACCACACAGCATATCACAAGACATCACATCACTGGTATATACATGTTAAAAGGTTCAGGATTTATAACGCCGGCCAGTGCTTGATGGTCTTTCGGGTTCTGATTCCGTTAAAAGCGTCAAGAGGAGGTTCTGATCGTCTTGCTGAGCTTGTCTTCATCTTCAGGTTGGTTGAGGTGATGTTCAAATGAGGCATTACAGTACATGGGGAAAGCAATAGTTTTTTTGGGGGAGGGTTTGATGAAGTAATGCCTGTACAAGTTGTAATACTAATGGTTTTGCTGCAATGGGGGATTAATACATAGGGATTAAAAGTGCTGATTTCACATCCTCCTTGAAATATAAACACTCAGGCAGACAAACAAACAAATACACACACACACACACACACACACACACACACACACACACACACACACACACACACACACACACACACACACTCAGGCAAATTCACTCTCTCTCTTACACCTCCCTTCCCTTCTCTTCCCCGTCCCGTGGTCCCGTGCACGTGCCGCGCCGCCCAAGTGTCTGCACGTATCACCCTCGCCTGCTGTATATGGGCAGATCTATGTCTCGCTCCCCACCACCGCCCCGGATCGCCAAGACGCCAACCTCTGATAAATACTGAACGCCGCCGCACAAACCAGCCCTCACTCCCTCCCGCTAACAGGTGTCCCGCGAGCCTCCGAGCACCTGTCCTTACGTGGAACAGGAATGACACTAAAGACGAGAAAACCGGATCTGTGGGTAATGCTCTGTGATTTCTCTGTTTGGGAGGATCCTGCTGTGGTATATGTAGCCCGCTGATCGTTCCGTGATGAGTAGTGGTGGTGGTGGTAGTCATAAGGGGAATAATGGTGGTTTGCAATAATGGTGATGGCAATGGAAGTGATGGCATGATGGTGATGGGATGGTGTATGTGTGTGTGTGTGTGTGTGTGTGTGTGTGTGTGTGCAAGGTTCACATCTGTACTAAGGCTTTTCTCCCGTGAGGTGCGGCACTCCTTAGAAGCTAAACAGTGAACGATGAAGGAAAGTCAATCGTCATTTTTATTAGATGGAAAAATAACGAGAGAGAGAGAGAGAGAGAGAGAGAGAGAGAGAGAGAGAGAGAGAGAGAGAGAGAGAGAGAGAGAGAGAGAGAGAGAGAGAGAGAGAGAGAGAGAGAGAGAGAGAGAGAGAGAGAGAGAGAGAGAGAGAGAGAGAGAGAGAGAGAGAGAGCATAGAAAGGGCGTAACAGCAAATCAACAACTACAGACATGAGCAATTTATTTCCCCCAAAACGCACCACCAAGTCTTGCCTAATTATGATCACCCCTAACTTAGGACAGAGACACATGGGAGTTGGGGAAGGCAGGGGAGGACGAGGTGCAGATCTAGGGAGGGGAGGGAATGAGGGGATGATGGAAAATGTGGGAGAAGATATCATGAGGTGGAATAAGGCGGGATGATGTAGCGAGGGAAGGTAAAGAAGGGAAGGAAGATGAGAAATGAATTGTGGACGAGAGTTGAGGAGGGCAAACGAGATGGTGGATGTTAAATAATGAAGTTTTGAAGGAAAGTACGAATAAGAGAGAGATGGTGATTCAATGGACGGCAAAGGAACACAAAGGAAGAACACACACAAAGAAAAAGCGTTCGTGATGGGATTTACAATGCGAGACGTGAGTAAAAAAAAAAATAAATAAATAAATAAAATAAAAAAAAAAGCGAAAAATAACAAACCAGGAAAGATGTTTGAAGTCAACTTAGGGTTATCTGAATACAATACACTACCTTGACAACTTTATTAATGGTCTCATACTTTAGCTGATCTTTTCTCTTTATCCCATTTTCATGCAGAAGCCAATGCCCCTCTTATATGAAAAAAAAAAAGAAAAAAAATCCTACAACAAGGGTGGAATGCTGGAGACTGACAGGTACAGGAGAACAAGTGAGAAGGTTGAGGAGATCGACGAGGATGTATAGAGCTAAGGATGTATAAAGATAAGATAGGTATAGAGGGCGGTGTGCGAAGAAGGCTATAGGTACAGAGAGAACAGTGCAAAGACGGTGTGTGTGGCAGGATAGGTATAAAGGTATAGAGGTACAGAGGCGGTGTGTGTCTGTGGTTAATATGAGGTCAAGGTACAATGTTCTCCCAGGTGCAAACACGGACTGTCAATCACCACACCTGACCTTAGAGACCAAATGCAGCCACACCTGTGCACAGAATTATTCATCCCTCCCGTGTGTGTGTGTGTGTGTGTGTGTGTGTGTGTGTGTGTGTGTGTGTGTGTGTGTGTGTGTGTGTGTGTGTGTGTGTGTGTGTGTGTGTGTGTGTGTGTGTGTGTGTGTATGTTTTATCTGGTATTCCAAGTACAGCCCGAATATCTACATATGTTAGTGAAATCGAAGACCATCAGGAAGATTATGAATATTCAGGATAATGTTTGTTGTCGTTTTGCAGCTGCTGTTGTTGTTGTTGTTGTTGTTGTTGTTGTTGTTGTTGTTGTGGTGGTGGTGGTGGTGGTGGTGGATTTAAGCAACATCAAAAGCATCTTATCTTTTTCCTTCCCTTCCCCGTCTAATGTGTCAGTACTCTTAACATTGTACACCGAGGTGGTAGTAGTAGTAGTAGTAGTAGTAGTAGTAGTAGTAGTAGTAGTAGTAGTAGTAGTAGTAGTAGTAGTAGTAGTAGTAGAACTAGAATGTAGAATCGTGAAAAGAAATAAGGAAGATTGGCACTAAAGAAGTACTGAATGAGACAAAGAGATGTAGGAAGGAGAAAAGAGAAAGAAGGAAAACAAGATGAAGGAAAGAAAAGACGAGGAAGGAAGAAAGATAGAAGAACGGAAGGAAGAATGTGAGATACACCAAAAAAACAGACACACACACACACACACACACACACACACACACACACACACACACACACAGTAGCGGGGTCAGGGGATAGCGTCCAGTACAGCCTCGGGAGCATCCACAATGATCCTGCCCATATAAGGTAATCCAGGATGTGTTATCACCCTGTGGTCTCCCCTACAACTCTCTCTCTCTCTCTCTCTCTCTCTCTCTCTCTCTCTCTCTCTCTCTCTCTCTCTCTCTTCCACTGTCGTACTCGATCTCATTTTCCACTATTGGGTAAAAACTCGTATATTTTGTAACCTAAGTCAAACCCACCACCACCACCACCACTACCACCACCACCACCACCACCACCACCACCAACGCCTCCAGGTAAGCAGTGCGTCTTCCCAGGTACGTACAGTCTCTTTACTATATATCGTATTACTCGGACGTACACGTATAGGTTCCTCACTCTTTATTCTTCCATGTCTTCACTGCTTGTTCTGTTCCTCCATTAGTGTTGCCTGTTGTTATGCCAGATATTACTCTAACTTAGGTTAAGTATAGGGTTTTTCCACCTTGGTACAGGCCCATTTTGTCAAGGTACAACTCTCTTTTAATTGACAATGCTCCATTTCACAGGTATTGATTTCTCGTTCAGGTGGAGTTCCAGGCAACAAGTAACAATTCAGTAGCTTAGGTAGAGTTTCCTTCCTCCTTGCTGCAGACACAGCTCCCGTCCCAACACAGGTAAAATCCCCTCCCGACAGACACTGACCGCCAGCCCAGGTGCGTACCTACCTACTCGTGGTGCTGCTTCCTTCCCAAAAGTTCCGGGCCGTCACCTAAATATTCCCATCCAGCAGTCAGTGTCCGGCGCCCTCGGCCTCACCACACACAGTAGCAAATATTACACGACACACGCTCTTATCACACTTCCACCTGTCCGGTAGAAGGTTTCTGTGAGCAGCAACATTTTTACCTTATTTAGTCAAATGTTTTTTTTTTTTTGCTGTTTAAAGATGACACTATTCTAAATCTCCAAATGCACAAAATATATCTACTCTTATTCTAATAAGATTGTCATCTGGTGCACTCAGAGCATTATGCAGCCAAGCCTTCCATTCACGTTAAGCTTTATAATGAAGAATAAAAAAAACACTTGCAGCGAGGTGAAGTCCCTGACCACCGTGGCCTCCGATCTCGCTACGTCTTCAGCAGCCGCTCAGCCTGCTCACCAACATGGAATATTCACAGCACGAAACGCAGAAGAGAAACTCTCTCCACACTCACGCCTCCGCTAAATTTCCAGTTCTACTTCCCTTTACGTACAGATGTATTCCAGCCGCCCACGCCAAGCACACCCGCCAGCACGCACGGCTCACCCACGCCCATCCCGTTCCGCCCACCAGACAGGCTTTCTCCAGCCCACGCGAGTACCAGGCGCCTGTCTAGCCGCTGCGGCAATAACGTGTCCACGCCCCTGCGCCCCTTGCACTAAGGTGCCGCCCACCCTCCCGCACCTTCAGGCTTTCTCCTCCATGAACAGCCTTTCTCGGCTCCAAATAAAGGCGGAGTAAGTGCGAGGTATAACAGCCATGAAATCTGAACATAAGCAACGATTTAATCAATGAGTAACAAGGCAGCGAGAAGTGAAGCGCGCCAGCACCCTGCACACCATTACGGCGAGGCTTGGAGACGTCGAAAAGTCCAGCCAGGAGTGTAGTGGCGAGCTGCCGAGCCGCAAGAGGAAGGTGCACCGCTCCTGACCATGGTCACCAAGACGTTACAGCTCAGGGAGCGACGGGAGCTGACACGGCCACAAAGGGATTGTTATTTCAAACTGGCACTTAACATGGCGGCCAGTTAAGGGAAGGGGGTGGAGGGGAGGAAGGTCACTTACAGCCAACATGTGTGTGAGCCAGCATAAGCATTAGGCCGTGTGTGTGTGTGTGTGTGTGTGTGTGTGTGTGTGTGTGTGTGTGTGTGTGTGTGTGTGTGTGTGTGTGTGTGTGTGTGTGTGTGTGTGTGTGTGTGTGTGTGTGTGTGAAGGGCAACACAAAAGGGAATGTGATGCGTGAGGGGAGTACGATGCATTCCAGAAGGGGGAGAGAAAAGGGAAAGAAGAGAAGCAAGGCGTGGGGAACCTTGAGTTGAGTGAGGACAGAGGGGCCGGGGAGGGATAAGGGGCAGCTATGGGGATCACCAAGCAACAATGGGTTTAAGGGGGCGGAGAAGAGGGGGTGGTGGGGGCGGATCAAGATATCAGTTGAGTTAAGAGCGAGCTAAAGATAACCCTAATGGGAGAAATGGCCGATGGGGAATCTTGCTGCGGCTACATGGGGGAACCTGTCGCGCTAAATGGAGGAAGGGGGGATATGGGGGAGCGACATGGGCATGGTAGTGGCGTGGGATAGGGGGAGGGGCAGGAGGTGCAAGACTGGTGAGTGTTGTGGCGGCTTAGTCTGAGAGTCATCTTACCTGCCAGTGTCACCTTTCACCCACCTCCCTATTCACCTGCCTATTTTGCCAACACCCAACCCTCCTTCCTTCTTCCCTCACCCACTCCCCTCAGCTCCCTTCCTTCCTTCAACCCGTCCACTAAAGTCCATTCCACTCCTGAGTTCATCGCGCCACGCTGCATTCCACCTGGAAAGACTATCCCTTCCTTTTCTTCTTCTTTTTCCTCTTCCTTCTCCTCCTCTTCCTCCTCTACGCTATCCTATTTCTCTCCTGTACGCTAGAGGGTATTGCCCCCCACAAACAACCTTGTATGGACAAACTATACTGCTGCTGTTTGTTCTTCCTTTGTTTTTTGTTATTGTTCTACAACTTTTGCTGCTGCTGCTACTACTACTACTACTACTACTACTACTACTACTACTACTACTACTACTACTACTACTACTACTACTACTACTACTACTACTACTACTACTACTACTACTGCTGCTGCTGCTGCTGCTATCAAAACTACTTCTGCTACTATTTTCATTAATAATTCTGCTGGTACTACAACCGTTCCTCATCCCCGCCTCTCTTCCAGCCCACACCTTCCCCACAGTGCGCCGCGCCCCGGAAAGGTGCACGCGTTTCTGGTCAACATTCTCTTATTTTATTGCAAAGTACTGCCATAGCTATACTGCTACGTTTTCATTCCTGCTGGTGTGTTTTTTTTTCTATGAGAGAGAGAGAGAGAGAGAGAGAGAGAGAGAGAGAGAGAACTGAAGATCAGTGGTAGTGACGGTGGTGGTGGTGGTGGTGGTGGTGGTGGTGGTGGTGGTGGTGGTAGGGCGGGAATGGAGGGACAGGATGGGATGGGATGGGACGGCTCAGGAGTGACGTTACAAGTCAGCTGAGGCACGGCATTACGTCACGCCCTCAACCTCCTGGAGCCACGCCCCCTCCCTCCCTCACCCCTCTCTTGATAACAGGGCCAAAAATAGCGTGACATGTTTGTATCGCCGCTATTATGGTGGAGATCCTGCCTTCCTCCTTCATCCTCCCCTTCGTCTTCTCCTCCTTGTTCTTCCTCCCTCGTGACCCAACCATGGTCATGCTGTTATCTTGAGGAGGAGGAGGAGGAGGAGGAGGAGGAGGAGGAGGAGGTTGGTTTGGATGGACAAGTAAGGAGAGGCTAATGACAGACACTATTTATATGTAGCAGTTACCGTCAGTTTGTTTGTTTGTTTATTCGCGTCTCATTCTATTCAGTGACTTGGTCCGATATTTTCGTTCAATTTTTTTTCTTTATTTCACACTTTCTCTTCTTTTGTAACAGACCTAATTCTCTCGCCCCTGTCTGTATCCACTCCACTTTCTTTGTCACCCTAGTTTCTCCACCTACTCCTTCTCTTTCCCCCTCCCCCCGATCCCCATACTCCCCTCCAACCATCCACTCCGATCAACCCACGCGAGGAAATGCCGCAGCGATCCACCTCCGTCAACATTCCGCCTCTCGCACCACCACCACCAGCCTCCTCCTCACCCTTGCCTCCATTACGACACACAACAAGGGCGGTCAGCTGTGGCGGTCTTAGCTTCATAATTCACCTGTGTAATTATGTGTAGCTTTGCATAACCACCATCATAATACAACATGCTATAATAATTTCTCTAAGGACCACTACATAGGACAGCAACAAATCCCTATACAGAGTCCTGCATCCTGTGCTGTGCCCCCGCCCACTCGAAACGACCCAGTGACAAGAAACAAGTTAACAAAAACAGTAAAAAGACATCTAGTACCCTCGAGGCAACACACTGAGACCATCACCCTCACACCAGGCTCTTCGTGTGGCCGAGGAACGCCCCGTGGTGTCCCTCTAAACACGCGGGTGCCAGGTTCTTCAGGAAACACATGTGATGGGGATGCAGCGAAGAACAGATGAGAATAGTGATGAGGTAAGGACGAATAGGTGGACAAGGGAGTGTAAAAATGATGGAAGAGGAGGAATGATGTGTGTGTGTGTGTGTGTGTGTGTGTGTGTGTGTGTGTGTGTGTGTGTGTGTGTGTGTGTGTGTGTGTGTGTGTGTGTGTTACAGGTAATGTGGATCAGAGGACTAATAGTGATGGCTCTTCTCCGCGGCCTGACACAGCACACACACACACTTCCACTGCATCACTCTCTTTCTTCTCAACATTCGTAGTCTTCGTCGGTCAGTCACCTTCCTCTTCACTATACACTTCATCAAGAGATCACACACACACACACACACACACACACACACACACACACACACACACACACACACACACACACACACACAAAATATAGAAAGATAGGCCTTGTTCGCTCAGGTAATGGAGGTGTGGCCAGGTATATATATTTTCGCCACACTTTCACCTGCTCCAGACAGGTGTGGTGAGGCGTCAAGCACAGTAAGTCCTTGTCGTAGCCTCGCCACTCGTCCTCGGTGCTGGTAACGAATACTGACACTCTCCACTGACGCGACATTCGAGTAACTGGCAGCAAACACTCAGGCTCAGGAGAAGTCTGACGTAAGACTAAAGATTCATAACATGGGAATAAGAATAACCTTGTATTTTCTTCCACGAGAGAGACGCTTCATCTTCTCATCCACCTCCTCCTCTACTACTATTACTTCTTTCTTCCCATGCACTCTGTACGTGTCTCTTGCCAATATTTCTAAGTACCTCCTCCTACTCCCTTTCACTGGCACGTATTCCCAAACCGTCCACCCATGACACTATCGGCTTCACCCATTATCCAGCACCGGGAAGGAGAACCAACCCGCCGCCGACACACAAGTAATGACACCACGCGGCCTCACATCACGACCTAACACAGTGGTACTTCTCCAGGCCAACCATAACACCAGCACGACTCTCTGCCCTCTGTCCGTCGCCACCCACATTCCCATGGTCCTTTCTACGACTGGCTCACTTAAGCCCACGCCGCCCACGCCCACATCCACGCAACACAATGCCCTGCCATAAAGCCAATTAAACTTGTCAACAAAAAGAGATGTGAGGCCGCTGGTCGCTGTCGAGTACCTCAGCCCTGCCCTTGTTACTGTGTGTGTGTGTGTGTGTGTGTGTGTGTGTGTGTGTGTGTGTGTGAGAGAGAGAGAGAGAGAGAGAGAGAGAGAGAGAGAGAGAGAGAGAGAGAGAGAGAGAGAGAGAGAGAGAGAGAGAGAGAGAGAGAGAGAGAGAGAGAGAGAATGTTTAGATGTGTGTTTGAGGGACAAATTGGGTGTTGACAGTGATCGCAGACAAAGTCATCACATTATGTTGTCTCCCTTAACACGACTGTTATTACGACCACCACCACCACCATCACCACCACCACCATTACCAACACCAACAATTGCAGCAATAAAGCAGAGCAGCACCAGCAACCATCACCACCACCACCAACCACTACAGCTCGGAACGTCGTTGTATAAGACAACGTGTTTAAATCGCTCCTTTGTAACTCCTAGCGACAAGAACAGGTAATTTCAAAGACGTCATAAGGCTTTGGTGCAACCCTCCCTTCCTCTCCTTGATCAAAGTGGTCGCGTCTCCAGATATTAGTGCAGCCTTTAACGTGTATCCCCCTCAGCAGCCAGCCCGTCAGCCTTTGTTTGCCCTCTACTTGGCATGGCCCACCGCCTCGCCCCGTCAGCCGGCAGCCAGGCCAACGAGTCGTCTATCACGGAGTCAGCCAAGCCATGCAACTTTCAAGGCTCCTTGGTAGTCGTCAGCCAGCAAATCTTCCTTCTCAGATTAACATACAACTCCCACAATCCCACCCCTCCCCCTCACCCTCACCCTCACACCCCACCTCTACCCTCTCACTCCCTGCCCTCACACTCACCTTCATCTTCGCTCTCCCACCCTCCCTTCCACGGCTAGCAGGAACTGCAGTCGCCATGACAGTACCATATAATCGTGAAATACTAAACTAAAGACATTTACGAAGCATTCATTGTATTAAAGCACAGTAACATTAATTTGATTTGCAACTAATTCTCTCCTACTCCATAAACACAGAATGAAGCGTATCCTTTCGTCCTGCGTAAAGAAACAACCACAAGCACAGACTGGAGGCAACTTATAATCCGCTCCTACACCCTCTCCCGCCCCTTCTATTGCGTCCCCAGAGGGTTTTTTTTCTTCATCCACGCACTCCTTCATCAAGTTGTGAAAACCCACGTAATCGAGGAGGCCCCTGGAGCGTGTCTCCTTAGCACGGGTTACCAGGTTCCCACTACCACCAGCTCCACCCACACTAATACACACCGCCACCTCCTTACACGCGCGTCATTTGTTTCTCCTGAGCACAGTGCACTCAGAAGGGCTTGGTTCAGACGGCGGCTTTTGGAGGATGGGGCAGGCAGGTTGCGGCTGTCTGTGCGACTCGCCTTGCGGAGAACGCCTGGGCGCTCCCCGCCACTTCACGTCTGTAAATGATGCCACTCAGACGTGCGACTTTTAGGCGGCCAGAGTGTGGAGTGACGCGCCGTCCAGACTGTTTTGGTTGGGTACAGTGACGTCTGGGGCGACGGTGAGGGAGGCAGCAGAGGAAGGGCGCGGCAGGCCAGCTGGTGGGGCTGGAAAAGCGACAGCAAGGCGTGACAAGTCATTGCTACAAATCCATGGCGGAACTTCCTGAATGCCACTCACCGTACCTCCTACTTGCCCTGTAAACAAGTAATACTAAAACCGTTCTCGCCTTGAGGTCTCAATGTTATAAACTGATAGTGGAATAAATGCTACGTTCCCGTGTTGTCTCCGACTGACTCGCTATAATGTACAGCACGCTTATAAATTAATCATGACGAGACATCCATTATTACTTCACCCTGACAGCTCACGGTAACTCACACCTCCTGTCATCACCGAGTCCTGGCGGCGGCGTGACCTTGTGGTCATATCTTGCAGTAGGGAACGACCTCCGTTACCTGCGGTTAACCCCAGTGTTTCCCCGTCTCACTCACTCCATGGAATGTTCGAGAACGAATGCGACGGGTACGACGACGACGACGACGACAACTAGGAGGAGGAGGAGGAGGAGGAGGAGGAGGAGGAGGAGGAGGAGGAGGAGGAG
>NC_059294.1:13695103-13700103 GCF_017591435.1 Portunus trituberculatus
ACCTTAATCAGCAGTTCTCTTCATCCTTCTCCTTATCAACTGCAGTCCCCATATCTATAATTCAAATCCCTCCTCCTACGTCTCTCTCTCGTGACCTTGCCCTCCACAATACAACCACCAACACTTCTGACCTTGAAACTTAACTCCCCCTCCCCCCCACATTCCCTTCCTTTCCTCCCTGACGTTACATTCCACCGCCATTATCCCGCGCGCAGCATTATCCTCATTATTACTGTTCCCTCTCGCCCCTACCTGTCTGTACATACCTGTCCCTACGCCCCTCACCTGCCCACCCCTTCTCCCTCTCACACCCGCCGCCCGCCACCCACCGCGCATCACTCCTTCACTCCCTCGCTCCCTCCCTCCCTCCATTCATCTCTAGTCATCCCGCCTTCTGCGCATTTATTCCTTAATTTCTCCACTTCCCTGCTGGAGTTTTGTCTGCCTTTTTCTACTTTCTCATCTGTAAGTCTGCTTTATTCGTCTTTATTTCATGTTTATTCATCTTTCGGAGTCTCTTTTTATTCTATCCTCCCCATGTATGTTTCTTTCCTACATATTGTATGTTTGAATTGTTGTTGTTTTTATCTCCTTTCACCATACTTTCATCATTATTTATCATTTTTCTTCCTTCTTTGTTCATCTCTCTATTTTTTGCACTTCTAATTCTCCTACATGTCTTACTTTACTTTCACAAAGCTTCCTATCACAAACAGCATCAAAGGGGCCAAAAAAGTCTGTTGCTGCTTGCTTTTTTTTTTTTTTTCTAATGTTCCTTCGAGTATAGCAACAACTCTGCCACCCTCGCGCCGTCAAAACCAAACATACAGTAAGTGATGTTTTCCCGCATCACACACACACACACACACACACACACACACACACACACACACACACACACACACACACACACACACACACACACACACACACACACACACACACACACACGACGGCGGTGTGTTGTGAAGTGACGTCCTTTTGTCCTTGGCAGCCAATAGTGACGCGGATGAACATCAACCACCCGTAAATACTTGTTACGACGTACATCCGCACACGCCTCTCTCTCTCTCTCTCTCTCTCTCTCTCTCTTGGGCAGGTTACCGTATACAGTAGTCATAAGGATCTCGATGTATAAAAAAGAAAAAGGTACCAGTTAACTTTTTTCTCTTCCTTTCATATAGGGTGACATGAATTTAAAGCGAGAGAAGATATCCACTGTTATCCGGTCTCTCTCTCTCTCTCTCTCTCTCTCTCTCTCTCTCTCTCTCTCTCTCTCTCTCTCTCTCTCTCTCTCAGCGTGAGGAGCACCATTAAGTCATGTGGCCGAAGTATACAGGTGGGGCCTCCAGGTGACTGCCGTGTCTTGCATAACCCGCCTACGCATGTCTTCACTCAGCCACTCCCTCTCCCTCCCTTTCCTCCTCTCCTTCATCTCTCCCACCTCTCCTCTCCTCTCCTCTTCTGCAGATCTTCGCATAAGTAGTAATTCTCACATCCACTTGCTAAACAATACTCAGAAACCCACCTACACACACACACACACACACACACACACACACAGTTTCAAACACTGTTACGTGCATCATATATCTCTCTTATCACACGGATATCTACCAGGAAAGGGCGCAATTAAGCAAAAAACCAGGTGCGGCTAACAGGGCGCCTGCCTAGTATCGTGTGTTATCTCCTACAATACTAAGGATGCCTGGAGGGGGGGAAGCGGATGGGGTAGCAGGGTGGGGCAAAAAAACAAGGGAACAGTGAAGATGTTGAAGGGGAATTACAACATCTTCGTCACTTTTGGAGGACTAAAAGTGCTGTTGTGTAAATTCAACCTACAGGAATCTCGAAATAATGCTTCAATTATGATAAATTCCCAAAACTTGAACCACAGTTATCTTACCTTTCTTTGTTTTACTTAATCTAACGTAATGTAACGCAAACAGTGACTAAGATACCCTACTTTATCCTAAATGAACCTTACCTAACCCTGCCCTGCCTTGCTTTACCTTACCTAAACTAAACTCTAAGTTCACCTCACCTAACCTATACTTACCATACCATACTTAACTGAACCTGATTTGTTATGGGTGGAATTACTTTAGGAACGTCCGTGCGGTAATTTTAGCAGGGAACCACACCTTACAGTATATGCCTAACAGCAGCACGCATCTCCGCCCCCAGCAACCGTTGGCGCCCCACTAACTTAGTCTTCCGAACAGCTCATACCGGAAGACATGAGTAGTAGATGTGGGTGACGAGGAAGGTACGAGTGGCGTGGAGTGAGGCGCGGGGTGAGGGAAGGATGAGCCACAGGTGTGATGGGGAATGGGGCGCTGGGGCTGCTAGGGGAGCGTTAGTTATCAAATGATGGGCGGGGTGGGCAGCTGCCAACACCACCACTGCACCCGCCCACGCCCAGAGTTCATCAGCCGCTCGTGGCCCCTTAGCGCCAGCCAGACACACGCCACAGCCCACGCCTGCTCCTTCAGGTGAACGACGACCCACGCATACAACAAACTACTGACCCGTAAAGAACGCACACATATCAAATTCAACAACAGCTGCTTTAGTAAAATACGACGAAAAAAAAAAGCAAAATAAATAAAGATAAATAAAAAAAAAGACGTTTCCTTGATCTATTGAAGCTTAGAAGGAAGGAAGCAAAGTGAATGACACAAAATAATAAACCATGAAAAAGAAGAAAAGACCAGCATTCAACACAATTCAAAAGGAACCACAACGAGCACAAAAAGAAACTAAGAATACCTAACGTGACCCGGGACAGCAGAAGGCACATCATCACACCAATACGTGAATACCACACCCACACTGCAAAACAACCCATGCCCTCAAAAAACTTAAAACACAACTCACTCAGAAACTCGTCACTAGTTATGAAAGCAGAAAAAAAAAAAAAAAAAAAAAAAAAAAAAAGTTCACTTCATAACGAACCGAAACACTTGGCAAGATGGACCTCCTCCTCCCCAGCAGAAGAGGAAGATGACGAGTACATAGAGTCCACGCAGCTGCTCCCTTTTGCCTTCCCTTTCTGGTTAGCCTGTTAGTGGGTCCCTTTTCAAGCCTGCCACAGCGCCGTCAGCAGAGGGATTATAACTTCCATAAGCTGACAGGCTACGGACACTGATGAGGTGACGACGCCCAAGACTTTATATCCGTGACAACTTACGCCCGAGAGCTTCCTCGGAAAGCCTCGGAAACCAGTGTACCCTGGCTTGGGAACATCTTTGGGTCGAGGAGGACGTTCGGGAGTGGGATGCGAACAGTGAGTGGGTCATGATTTATATCAGTCTGCCCTACGCCAACACAGCCAAACGTAGCCATCTCCTAACCTGACCCAACCCTACCTGGCTCCTCTCTGCCTTACATAATATGATGACAAGGACCTCCTCCTATCCACTCCCCCCAGTCACACACACTCTCATTTTTCTTACATTTTTTCGTACCAAATTCCGTGACCTAGATTTCTCTCTTATGTCCAAGTGGAAGGTTAACTACATCCTAATTATCTGACATTAATTTGTCTTTCCTTTAACAAACAAACACACACACACACACACACACACACACACACACACACACACACACACACACACACACACACACATAACCCTCCCTAACACAACCTCCATGGTGTCTCTCTTCACTATACTAAGTACTTCCGCGACACTCGCCACACCTTATCTTGACGCTACAGCTCCTTCTTTACAACGTCCCTTCCTCTTCTTCTTCCTCCTCCTCCTCCTCCAGTGGCACTATCCTAACCATCCCAGCCTGCATACTTTGGCACCTCTCCCCTCCGCGGCTCTCCACCCAACGCCCCACCATCGCGAGGGACACCCGCACTACCGCCCATAGATAAACCGCCCATCCCTTTCACGCGGTGTTCTTATCGGTACATTAAGACACCATTTACAGCATTCTGGGCCCCAAATCCCGACCCTGAATGGCGTGATAGAGAACGGTGGCGCCTTTCTGAGCCTGTGGGGCTACGAAGGATCGGGGAGGAAGGGTGTAGGTATGGGAAGAAGGGAGGCGAAGTGGGGCGTGGGAGGAATGGAATGGTGATGGGAAAAGGGTGGAAAAGGAAGGTTATTAGTGGTCGCTGAGAGAATCGTGTTGTGACAATGAAGAGGGAAGAGAAAGGAGAAGGAGGAGGAGGAGGAGGAGGCGGCAGAGAAGGAAAGGAAGACAGCCTGATAAAGGGTAAAGTTGAGGGAAGGGATTGGAGGGAAGCAAGAAGAGGAGGAAAGGAATGAAAAAGGAATTAAGAAGATGGGAGAGAGAAGTAAGGAGGGTTATCTCTCTTCCCCTCCCTGCCAAGAGTACAGAACAAGGATGTCAAGGGGTACAGGGCAGTGTTGGCAGGGGTATGTGTTACGGCAGGGTTGTGAGATGCGCGGCCGGCCAATACAGGATGAAAGGGATTGAGAGAGACATGAAAAACAGAATGGAGAAGAGAAGGAAGAAAAAGAGGAGGAGAACACTAAAATGACAGGCGACAGAGAGGGAAGACAGAGAAGAAAACAAAGGATGGAGATAAATGACAAAAGAAAACAGACAATAATGAAAATAAAACGATGAACAGGAGAGAGAGAGAGAGAGAGAGAGAGAGAGAGAGAGAGAGAGAGAGAGAGAAAGTTAACGTTCTACACCTGTTCCTCTTCCTTCATTTCTCTCTTACCTTACTCTCTCTCTACCTCTCCCTCTCCTCTCTCTCTCTCTCTCTCTCTCTCTCTCTCTCTCTCTCTCTCTCTCTCTCTCTCTCAATCACAAACCCCTCCTCTCCCGCAACCATCAGATAAAGAACATTATTATAATGATTAAAAATTCTTCTTATTATTATTCTTATCATTATTAATATCATCATTATCTTTACATGATTATTTCCATTATTTTCCTCCTTCAGAATTTTCCTTACAATAATTTCACTACCGCTTCATAAAAAAAAAAAAACTCCATCTCTCTCTCTCTCT
>NC_059294.1:13702603-13707603 GCF_017591435.1 Portunus trituberculatus
TTTGGACCATACATCTGTTATTTCAAATCTTCCTCTGATCATTTACTTCCCATTGCCCTGACATGTCCTTGTTATCTCTTCAATACAATTACTTCTTTCCCTCAGATTCACAGATAAGGGCTCCAATTTTCCCACTTCTATCACTTAATTCACACCTGCCAAACACTCCCAGTTCTCGGTACACTCGCTTTCGATCTATCTACTGCGACACTCTATATATTATACCTGCCAGACACGCCTCCCGCCTTGATTAACTCCTTCCTACCTAACCAGTTTCGCTCGCACGTCCCACGACACTCGCCTATCCACGCTCCCTCTCATTACCACACCTTGACAACACGACACCTGGCCATCTCGCACCTCTCCACTACACCCACACACGTACACTTAACACCCAGCACTCGCGTATTCTGTTCCCAGCAAACCCTCTCTCTCTCTCTCTCTCTCTCTCTCTCTCTCTCTCTCTCTCTCTCTCTCTCTCTCTCTCTCTCTCTCTCTTCATGAATCGACACATTCCATCAAATTTCTACTCATTCATCTGAGCGTGTAATTATGGGGCGACTCTTAGGGGACATGGGATTCAAATGGATATGGTCTCTCTCTCTCTCTCTCTCTCTCTCTCTCTCTCTCTCTCTCTCTCTCTCTCTCTCTCTCTCTCTCTCTCTGCTTCCCGGTCACGTAACTAATCTTAGATACAGTGGCGCTCCTCTTCCATTTATTTCTCACCAGCATTATGTATTACACGAGGCAATGCAACATGATTCTCTCTCTCTCTCTCTCTCTCTCTCTCTCTCTCTCTCTCTCTCTCTCAGATACACACACACACACACACACACACACACACACACACACACACACACACACAAGGAATCGAAATGGAATAAAAAGAAAAAAATGACAGGTCGGCCTCATCCTTTCTTTCATCGCGACGTGCTAATGTAAATGAGGGTATGGAGGAACCGGTTAGCTGGTGGTTGGTGAGGCAGGACCAGCATGAGATCGTTCATACCAAAGGCTGTGGGTGTGGTACTGTCTGAGCCACGAGGGAGGGAAGCGACGGGAAGGGACGGGAAAGGGAGAGAGAGAGACGGGTGGGGGGGTTAGTCAAGAACATTGGGGGAACTTGGCTGTTGACACTCTGGCGGGCACCTGTCATATCTCCCTCATCACCCCTACTCCTCCACACCCTCACCCAGTCACCCACACTCCTCCCCAGTCCCTCCTCACGGTCTAGACAAGCCGAGAGAGAGAGAGAGAGAGAGAGAGAGAGAGAGAGAGAGAGAGAGAGAGAGAGAGAGAGAGAGAGAGAGAGAGAGAGAGAGAGAGAGAGAGAGAGAGAGAGAGAGAGAGAGAGAGAGAGAGAGAGAGAGAGAGAGAGAGAGAGAGAGAGAGAGAGAGGGGGGAACCTGCTCCCACATCGCCTTCTACACCGGGGCTCCTGAACTATACTGGTACTCCTGCCCATTAGGATGATGGATGCGCCTGTGTGTATCCTCCAGCACCTTCAGGGCATCTAAGGCATCCTCCTGCAGGGTACACATCACGATCAGGGTTTGGTTTCGCTACCTGTGTGTACCTGTGTAGCACGTGGCCGCCGACGGCTGTGCTTGAAGGTTGAGAGAGAGAGAGAGAGAGAGAGAGAGAGAGAGAGAGAGAGAGAGAGAGAGAGAGAGAGAGAGAGAGAGAGAGAGAGAGAGAGAGAGAGAGAGAGAGAGAGAGAGAGAGAGAGAGAGAGAGAGAGAAAGAAAGAAAGAAAGAAAGAAAGAAAGAAAGAAAGAAAGAAAGAAAGAGAGAGAGAAGAGAGAGAGAGAGAGAGAGAGAGAGAGAGAGAGAGAGAGAGAGAGAGAGAGAGAGAGAGAGAGAGAGAGAGAGAGAGAGAGAGAGAGAATACCTTTTCTCATTCTCCATTTTCCTTATTCTAATTTACCCAATCCTTACTCTAACTTAACCTAACCTATTAAAACCTCAACTAAGCTAATAAACCACACTTACTTAATCCCAAACATCTAACTTCAATTAACCTAACCTAATCTTACACAACGTAAACAAAACTCCTGAACCAACCATCAAAACAAACCCAACCATCTGAACACCTAACCTAACAAACAACGCCTTCACACACGGACAGAGCTCTAAGGACAAGCAACAAGGAAACAGCAACACAAGCAAAGGTGAAGACGGAGGAACTATATATCCAAGGTCAGGTGTGTGCAATGGACAAGTCTGGCTGGCGGTGTGGCGGGGGTGAATGGGGAGTGAAGGGGTGAGTGAGGATAAAGGATGAGGGACAGGGTGTGTGGGGATGGAAGGGGTTGGGGGTAAGGGGTGAAGGGGAGTTAAGGAAGAGGACGGGAGGATGTGGAGAAGCTAAGAGTTGGGGAGTTAAGGGAGTCGGACAGTGTTGAGAGGTGAAGGTGGAGGGGTGAGGGTGGAAGGGGTGAGGGAGGAGATGAGGGCCTTTTATCAGCCAGCTGTCCGCCACAAAGACCCACACTGCACAATACATTCTGATAAACTCCACAAGACGCGACACATTCATCACTTCCCTGCATACGCTTATTCCTTCTCTCCTTCCCTCCCTCTCCTCCTTTCCTCGCGGATTGAAATGTCTAGCCGCTAACACCACTACCACCACCCACACCAACATTCTCACCACATCCAGGCAGATCACCACCATCACACCATCTACGCATAAAAATACAGCCTACACCCATTACAAGCTATCACCACCATCAGTCACCCACAGAAAAACCTACTCACCACCACCACCACCACCACTGGCACCACTCCATCACAGAAAAACCCAGTCTAGCCTACACTCATCACCACCCACCCTCGCTCCCTCACGGTCCTGTATTAGTGGCGGTTCATGGGGCGTCCCCTGAGCCTCTGAAGACGCAAAGCTGCCCTTAAAAGGCCGGTCCCTCTCCTCCAGTGACCAGCTGCTGCCTGAACCACCTGGCGAGACTGCGAGGGAGGGGAGGTAAGATGGGGAGGAGAGAGGGGGAGATATGAGAGAGATGCCAGGTGTAGGTAGCAGGGAAGGAACAACGAGGCGATGGGCGGAAGGTGTGGGCGTTAAGTGGCCGTGTTGGGTGTAACAAAGCCAAGTGGGTGTCGGGAAAGGAGCTGATATCATGAGCGTGGGGAGAAAACACAGGCGGGAGGAGATACGTGATAACAGGGCGAGGACGAAGCGGGAGGGGCTGGCGGGAGCGATGCATGGGAGAAAAACATGCTTCTTCCAGGGGAGGGATGATTGGGTTGGGGCAGCACTGGGGGGCGGACACTGGAGGAGCATCACTCTTGCTTGCTTGCCTGCCTGAGAGGGGGGAACGGAGGGAGGGAAGATGGCAGGGAGGGAGCCAGACAAAGACTGATTAGAAACTGGCATATAAAGGATAACAACTTTTTATTTTTTTGTCTTACTCTTCCCTTAACACACACACACACACACACACACACACACACACACACACACACACACACACACACACAAACTATTTCCAAGCCATCACCACATTGGTTTCTAAAGTGCCCTGAACAAAGGAAGAAGGTGATGTGCTCTCCATAACTCAGACACACCACATGAAGGAGGAGGGGAAGAGAGCAATGGCCGACCAAACCCATGCACCCAACAATACACCATCACACCATTACTCTCCTCACCATCACCACCACCATCATCATCATCACTACACCCTTTTCTCAGCCCGTCAACATCATGCTTCTTACGACATATTTCACTTTAAGGACCTTTTTAAGTCAAATTATGCTGGTAAGAAGTACGTCTCCCTATCTATCCGGATGTCGCGGCTTGTTTGACCGGACGCGGCCGTGACGTGTGGCGAGGACAAGACACACAGTCAGACACGCCCTCGGCAGGGTCTCGCTAGGACTTTTTTACACACGCACGCCTTGTCTGTTCTTCAGTTCTTCACCTCTCTTTTTTTCCCATCTTGCTTCCCTTCATCATTACCTTAACTTTGCTTCTTTCTTTCATTCTCTACTCTTTCATTTACTTTCTTTTCATCAGTCATTGCTTTATTTTCTTTCCTTATTTCCTTCCCTACATCACTCCTTTTCATTCTCTATTCTCTTATTCACTTTTATTCTATCAATACTTACTTTACCTTCCCTTCTTTCTCTTTACAATTACTTTAACCTTCTTCTCCGTCTCTCCTTCCTCCCTCCATCATCACACTCCCTTTCGCTACTTCTCTTCCCTTCCTTCTATATTCTCTCCTTCCCTCATTTCTATATACAGTACTTCCTCTTCTCTACCTCCCCTCACAAGTCTGTAGTCACCATACATGCCATACACCTGCACACGCACTTGTCACTATACACCACATCACTGTCACTACCCAAGATCATCACCGTCACCTTCGGCAGTACGAGGGGCACTACATCGCCCATCACCTTCCATCACCGCACATCACCACACGCCATGCCAAGTGTCAGCATCTACAGTCACTCACAAACACCATAAATCACTATCAAGTCACCATCACTATCACTTCCTCACTATCCATCATCCTCTGTCATCTTCCCCATCTTCATCAAACTGCTTTTTGTCTAGCCACTCCTTAGCATTAGTGATACCCTCCTCCTTCTTGTTCCTGCTCCTCCTCCTCTTCTTCTTCCTCCTCCTCCTCCTGTGCGTGCCCCAGTAACTCCAAGACACCGGTAATAACAAGAAAGTAGGAAGGGGGAAGGGGGAGGGAGAGAGGCAAAGCAGTGGGGAAGTCGTACCAAATAGGGAGAGAGGCTACGTGTGTGTGTGTGTGTGTGTGTGTGTGTGTGTGTGTGTGTGTGTGTGTGTGTGTGTGTGTGTGTGTGTGTGTGTGTGTGTGTCTTTCGGCCGACGACCCTGCCTGCAGTTTCAGCCCACGCCCGTGAAAATGAAGGGCGGTGGTGTGTGTGTGAATATTTTACTACTGGACAAGATATATCCACAGTATTTTCGTAAACGTAACCGAATCTTGCCTAACTTAATA
>NC_059294.1:13712603-13752603 GCF_017591435.1 Portunus trituberculatus
AAATCATTCCTATCAAGGGAAAATAAAGAAATCCACCACATGAGGAAGGACACACTAAGCAAATAATGACCTGAGTATAAATGATTAGCACAACACTGAGCAAATAATGGACACCCGAGCTTAAGTAAGTACAATTAACAAGTTGCCACCACGTCTTGCATTAGATAAAAAGCGGTGCATGAGAAACAAGTAGGCCAAGATAACACGACCACAAGCAACTCTACACTTCATTATCACTGTTTATACGAAGGTGGTGCGTCTCGGTCCCTATTTGGCCAAGCCTCGCCAGTCACTGAACCTGCTCTGTCTACTTCACCCTGTTCTCCGCTCATCACACGCACACTACTAGATTGTACTCTCAGATATCTCCACTATACCCTTAACAAACGAGTGTATATCTGGATTTGCAATACATATGCGTCTACACGACTCTAGTGACAGTAGGATAACAACAACCCATGAGCGCCCAGATACTCTCATCCTTGGTCTTTGATAATTCTAGTCCTACAGCGTTTCAGCGTTTCATAACACTAGTCACTGCCTCATCCTGCCGTCAGCATCCACCACACGCATACACACACGTACGGAGGCGGAAGGGAAGGGTCTGTCCATTACTTAACCCATGGAAAGGCTCAGAGGGGTGAATAGGGCGGAGTTTACCCAGCTCACCCATTACTTAACAAAGGGGAGAGTCCGCTGCCTTATCTGCGAACCATCTAACGAGAACACAGTACCAGGGGAGAGTGGGCGTGACAGCGGAGGGCGGCACAAGTCATACAAAGCGTCGAGGAAGGGCGGGGGCGGGCAGGAGGTCAAGTGCGAGTGCCAGCAAGTACCATGACCACAAAACAAGCTGCACTCGTCCGGTTTGCAGAGCAGCGACGCACCAAGCCCCCACCCCGGCAGCTGTCAGGGAGGCAGAGTGTTGGGAGGGAGAGGGAGTGAAGACCTTAAGGGAGTACCTGAGGGCTGGGAGCGGCCCCTGGAGCGTCCTACGACTGTCCGGTATCAAGGTCACGAGGATCCACGCCCACTTTTTCTCGCCTGGCACAGATGGTCGTCCTGCCAGGGTTCAGGACAGCTGCGCCACGGCCCTGCCGCCTTCTGCCTCTCCGCCTACTACACAAAGTTACTTGCCGCCCGCACTACAGTGAAGGATTCAGCAGTGGGCAATGGGCGTAGTACGAATATAAGAAAAGACAAATATTTAGTGATGCACTATCGCGGAACAAAAACAAAATAAAAAAGTAGGTATTTTTTTTTCTATCAAGGTTAGTTTAAAACTATGTCAATAATAGTAATATTAATAATAGAGTTACCAGTTTGGGCAGCTTGTCATAACACTTGACCTTAAGAGCGTCCACCACTCGTCCCCGGCAGCAAGCACCTGGCCCCTCACCGCCTCTGCTGGTCCTGCCCTGCGTCTCAACTAGGAAATCTTTTAAACTTTTCCTAAATTCATGGTTACCGATTACATTTTAAAGCTCGAGGAATTTTCACGATTTCTTGCTAAACTTCTGATTACCGATTACACTACAGTCTGTGAGATTATTGTAGCTAATCATAACATCACAAGTGAAGGGGAAAAAAAAATGAGAATAAGAAGCGACAAAATTAAGGACGATAATGATAATGAAATACGGCGACAGCATCAAGAACACGGAGAACAAAACATGAAAGCATACAAGTAGTTTATCTTCGCCCTTCAGGAAAAAAATAACACATAAATAAATACAATAACAAAATAAATAACTCGCCATTTTAACCTGAGAACATTTATCAAGCCACATAATTAGCTGGACGGTCCCTCGCCTCGCCACAACCAGACCTCAGTTATTTATTACAAGGCAGGGCGAGGGAACCATCTCTTCCAACAGCACCACGCACGGGGGACGCATTACACACACCACGACGGGGAGGTCAAACACGACGATCCTCCTGCTACTCCTCTTATCATCTCTTATCTTCTTAACTCTGACCTTTACGTGCCGCTCTCCTCTTCCGTTCCCGATCACTGCTGACCACACTGCATCACTCACCGCTTCTCCCTCAACGTATTACCGCTCGCCGCTACATTTCCACACCTCCATGACAAGAGCACCGTCAGAATTAATAAGGTGATGTTGGTGTCTAAGTTAGGTGTATTCTTGGTGAGTTTCCTGTTGTAATGAGTGGATTTTTTTTTTATTCCTCTCGTTTTTTTTTTTTTTTTTATCTTTCTCATGTCTTTGTATGTGAGTCATCTCTTCAAAAATAAAGAATGGGTATATTTATTTTTCTTTTTTTATTTATATCCATTTTATGTTGTTTGCGTCACCACCTTAGCTTAAAAAACAAGTATAAAGAGCGACCAAGGTTTCATTTCTTGTCTACACCCGACAATTTTTGCCTAATTTCGTCTTTGCTCCGCCTCTTACGACAAAATTATACTAGGAAAAAAAAAAAAAAGGCTTTGGTAACCTCATTTTCAATCTTTGCACATAAAAGCAAATAATAATAATAAAAAAAAAAAAAAAAAAAACTGGGCATGGTTGAATCACTACCAACACACGCCACGGACCCAAGAAGGGCATCATACCCGAACCCATAAAATCCTAACTTGTCCCTAACCAACCAGGCCGAGAACAGGTCCTACACACGAGGCACCACAGCACGCCACTGCACGCTGAGGGCCGGACATGCAAACAAACACACACAAAAGAGAGATTATCGTCTGTAGAAGTCTTAGCGCAGAGGGAGGGAAGAGCACACACACGTGGAGAGGAGTGAACGACCGGGGCTTGGGTCTCCTGCAGGTGGTGGTGGTGGTGGAAGATATTTTGAGTCCACCTGTATTTACCTGTCGCGTACTTGGAGTTATTAGGCGCTCCTTCCTGACGACTCGAGGCCAGGTGTGTGTGTGTGTGTGTGTGTGTGTGTGTGTGTGTGTGTGTGTGTGTGTGTGTGTGTGTGTGTGTGTGTGTGTGTGTGTGTGTGTGTGTGTGTGTGTGTGTGTGTGTGTGTGTGTGTGTGTGTGTGTGTGTGTGTGTGTGTGTGTGTGTGTGAAGCAAAAACACCCTGCCCATCCCACCCCTGCCTATATACTCTGCTGCACCCATTCCTCCTCACCAAACACTAACTTCGCCCTACACTAAAGTTATATTCGTCTTATACAAACCGGTACAAAATTGACAAGAAAATTAATATCAGGTAGCATTTCTTTCACTCGGCGTAACATTATTTGATGCACATGTCAAGATCCTCAACAAATTAATGAGTTTATCCCTAGCAGGTACGCTCTGACCTACAACACGCAACTGTACCCACGCCACACCTACACACACACACACACACACACACACACACACACACACACACACACACACACACATGCATACAGAGGTTACATCAAGCCACGAGAGGGCACCGTCTGCTCATAAATCGCAGTGGTGTGTTATCAAAAGACTTATCTACCCTCTGGTAAGAGAGAGAGAGAGAGAGAGAGAGAGAGAGAGAGAGAGAGAGAGAGAGAGAGAGAGAGAGAGAGAGAGAGAGAGAGAGAGAGAGAGAGAGAGAGAGAGAGAGAGAGAGAGAGAGAGAGAGAGAGAGAGAGAGAGAGAGAGAGAGACGGGGGGTCGGTACTGCCTCTTCGTCACTTGAAAATCAAAACAAGAAAATATTTAACGAAAAGTAGATTGGAAGATTTGGATACATTTATATAGACTGGTAATGTACGACTTCCTTGCTCCTCCTTCCTGAGTAATGTACAGTACGTGATGATAGTAGTAGTAGTAGTAGTAGTAGTAGTAGTAGTAGTAGTAGTAGTAGTAGTAGTAGTAGTAGTAGTAGTAGTAGTAGTAGTAGTAGTAGTGATGTAGTTGTAATGGTTGTGATGATAATGGTAATAATAATAATAATAATGACGGTGTTTTTCTCTCCTTGCTTCAATTTTCCTTAAGATGACAGTGAAGTATTGGTAATAATTGCGTCACAGGATGGTAGTGATGGCAGTGGTGGTGGCTAAGGTTAGAGTGGTGATGATAATGATAGATGGCACTAGCGGCATTGATAGCGGTGACAAAGGTGGTGATAATGACATCGATAGTGATACTGAAGGTGAGGCGAACAAGAAACAGCTTTATCCACCACCACCACCACCACCACCCTGTATAGCTTTTACCACCCTCACTTTGTACCCTTCCCTGCACCCTCCCTACCGTACCTGACGTGCCCTAGCCGACACACGTACCCTCTGCCTGTGTACCCTTATCCCTGGCTCTCCTGCGCCCACCGGACCCCCGCGAGCCTTTCCCAGGGGCGCCGTGGCTTAAGAGGAGAGTGGATGGGGGGGTACAAGTAGGAGCACATTTAGTACATTATCAAGATGGCGCGTGGCAGAGGTAGAGACTGGCTTGCCTTATGGAACGTGCTCTCTCTCTCTCTCTCTCGTAAAGCGGCAATAAATAACTGATATACCTGTCCCTAGTTTTACCTGAGAGAGAGAGAGAGAGAGAGAGAGAGAGAGAGAGAGAGAGAGAGAGAGAGAGAGAGAGAGAGAGAGACGCATCCTCGTGTACAAGTAACCTAACGCTTTCACATGGTTGTTGTGTCCAGGTGGTGAAGTGAGGAGAGCGTGAGGCTGTGCAGGAGGGAAGGAGGTAGGGAGGAGGGCTGGATGCTCCTCCCTGTGCCCCTCCACTCCCTCTCTGTTGCTGGGAGGTAACTGGTGACCCTTTCCTCCACTCCTCCACTTTCCCTCCTCCCGGCACTGTAATTCCTCGGCACTGTCATTATAACACAAAATAATAAGAGCTATAATACTACCACCGATACTAACGCCATCTATAAGTCAGGCTTGGATAGTAGGAGTATTATAAGCACTGGTATTGTAGTGGCATTAATATTACCGTCTCTAATACTAACAGAATCAAGAACAACACAAAGCATCGAGATATCTATTAATTTGTTGTAGCTTTAACTGTGCTCTTATCTTCTAACACCGACACAAACAACAATGACAATGGTAAAGGGAATGCAACCTAATAGACGCTGCACACCTGTAATCACTCTTCCTTACATGTAGCATACACCTGTCCTTGGCCCAACATCTCCTCCCACCACCACCACCACCACCACCACCACCACCACCACCACCCCCTCCTCCTCCTCCTCCTCCTCCTCCTCCTCCTCCTGAAGAATGGGGAAGACAGAGAAAGAGCACCGCTAACCGACCATTGAGAGACGGGAGGATGGAAATGAAAGAGTGTGGGGTAAGTCTCCTCCTCCTCCTCCTCCTCCACTCCTTATGCCCTTATACAGGAACCTGCCAATTTGTATTAGGTGGAATTACTCACCAGGGGGCAACGTTTCGGCAACTTTTCAATTTCCCGCTGCAGTGTGCGTGAGAGCGAGGAGGAGGAGGAGGAGGAGGAGGAAAGGGTTGGTTGGGAAGAATAATGGCGACAAGGAAGCGTTTAGTGCAGGTAAGGTTTGCATAAAGTGAACGTTAATGGATGACAAAGCGAGGTTTATATGAGGTGGTGATGGTGTACTTCTTGCCAAGCCTCAGTGCGGGTATTTACTCCAGTCGATTGTTTGTTTGTGTACAGTACACCCCTTCCATTTCCTATCTCTGTTGTTATTATCATCTTTTATTTCACTCCCTTGTTCATTATTTTCTTTCCGCTGGTCTTATTTCTTTCTTTTTAACATTTCACTTCTTTATCCTTTGTTTTGTTTCATCCCTTTCTATTATTTCTTCATTTTTCCTTTCATTTTTCACTCCCATTCCTCACTACGTACAATTCAGAGCAGGTGAGGATGAGATTAAAGCAAATAACCAAGTGCAAAATTGTCGAGTAACACAAACTTGACGAGGAAACTGCCGTCACTAAGCGCACCATGATTAGACTCTACTCCGCTAACCGTAAGGAGTATTTAGTGGCCGGTGGGGAGAAGGGGAACGAAGATCAGGGAGAAGAGAAAGCCACATGTCACTTCAGAGTAGCACATAAGGAGGGGTAGACGAGCATTCATGTTTACCAACCCTTCTCACTTAGGAATGTGCATATTCTCAAACAGCATCTTAGGCCGATTCTTTGTAAACATTTAGGCTTTCAAGTGTTCAAGAGCGGTTTTATTATATTATTCAAGTGATAGTCTAACAAGTATTCTGCTTAGTTAAGGGTGGAAGACACATGGCACTCTGACTTATCATCTGTGTAGTCTTGGCAAACAGCACTGATGGAAATACAAAGCGTCTGACATCAAGAGCCTCACATTTTACTCACTCACCCCACTTTAGTCATCCAGAAGAGACCTAACCTAACCTAACCTAAACAATATCTCCTAAACAAAACCTAATGAAACCAAACTATTACAAACCTAACCTAACTTAATCGAATATAACCTGTCCTAATATAACCTAACCTAACCTAATCTAACCAAACTTACAGCACTGGTACACGACACACTCCGTAAAGCTGCGACCAAATACTGGAGTTACAAAGCTTATAAATTCATATCTTTAAGTCGAATAGTGATTAGTATAGGATTTATGATCTGCTTTACTGGACATACTTGCTTTTTGGTGCAGTTTATTTGTAAGAAGTATCTTGTACATAAGAGAACATCCATCACTTTTTGGGGTAACTGCGTATACTTCAACATTCCTTTATGTGGTGATAAGGATGGTGGACGAGAGAGAGAGAGAGAGAGAGAGAGAGAGAGAGAGAGAGAGAGAGAGAGAGAGAGAGAGAGAGAGAGAGAGAGAGAGAGAGAGAGAGAGAGAGAGAGAGAGAGAGAGAGAGAGAGAGAGAGAAGGGGGAGAGGGGGGATGCAGCGTAAGTGTGAATTAAAAACCAGTTCGGGTTGCTGATAAGACCCACTATCTATAGTTGACTTGACTTGGCCTTACTTCACCTCGCAGCGGGACTTTCCCCCAAAATAACTTAAATATTGTGGTCTGTTCTGGTCTGCGAAGGACCTGACCGCCGCACGAGGGAACTTGGGCGAGATGATCAATTAAACTCCTCTATTCCCAATATGCAAAAAAAGAATAATAAATAAATAAATAAATAAATAAAAGAAAATAATAATAAATAAATAATAAAAAAATACAAACCACAATCTCTCTCTCTCTCTCTCTCTCTCTCTCTCTCTAATAAGGGCCTAGAAATTAGCGACGATGACTGCAGCAATACAAAAAGTGGCATGGTCTCTCTCTCTCTCTCTCTCTCTCTCTCTCTCTCTCTCTCTCTCTTAGTCCCTTTCTCCTTTCACTACTACCTCCTCTTCCTTCCTATTCAATTATCAACCTGAACGCAGCCATTCCCCATCCCTCTCCTCCATTCCCCCCTTCCACTCCCCCTCTCCCTCTCCCAGTCCGTCCCTCTCCTACCATCCTTATACGCCGGAATGATCTAAAGGATTCCACGCAGATTGTCCATTTCGTGGTCAGATAAGTGCGTCCCCTGGGAGGCGAAGGTTGTGGTGGGTGTGTTGCTTTCCCTGTGTCTATGTAGGGCATTGCTGGAAAACCTCCGGAAGTAATGAGGGTTTGTTTTGGCATGTTTGATTAGCCTTTTCACGCATAAATAAATAAATAGATAGGCAAATAGATAAGTAAAAAGGTTGTTATGGATAATTTGACGTAACTACAAGACTCATCTCAATCTCAATTTATCATACTATCTTGGCTTTTACCTACGGGGAGTTACCATCATCACCACTACCACCACCACCACCACCACTACTACCACCACTCTCATCATCAGCATTACGTAACTATTTACCATAAGTCAACGATAAAAAAAATGCTGTCACCATCATCATAATCTTTACCGAATCACCAGCACCCATACCATCGGTCACCACAGCGCCATCACTACTAGTCACCACTACATCACAAGCATTTACCATCTGCCACCATCGTTATGACTGCATCGCCAATAAAACCACCATCACCATAACGTCAATGAGGCACCATCACTACCAATACCACAACTTCGATAACAGCACCACCATCATATCACAAACCACCACATCAACACTACGACCACAGGAAGTCACCACATCAATAACACCATCACCACAGTACCACAGCCACATCACAGCGCCATTTCCACCAAGACTTGAGAAACATCCATATGCCATTTCTCCTTCAAATCTTACCTCCTTTTTTCCTTCCTCCTTATCTCTGTCAGTTTCCGGGGGCTTCTCCATGACACACGCACGGACGCACCATTACTACAGCGCTGGTGGGTGCGTGGTGGTAGTGGTGACGGTGAGTGACTGCAGCACACGAGAACCAAGTGAATTATGGTGATGAGGGAAGATAGAGGTGGTGTAGGGGTGTAAGGTATCACTACACGCACAGTCGGCGCTCACTAAACCCCTTCAACTGGGTCTCAAGGTTCCATATCAATCTTGTGACCTCGCCCAAACCTGCTCCCACACCGCCCACACCGCCTCTTCTACCTTACACCCCGCCCAGCCCCACACAGCTAATCTCCAGCCCTCAAACCCGTCGCCAGGCCGCCCCTCGTCCCTTCGTGTTAGTCTGTGTGAGGGTGATGTTGGTGTTGGTATATTTTCAAACATCACGCCCTTAAAACTTGCTTTAAGGAAGAGGGATACGAATGAGTGAGTTTCTGGTGAAGGAAAAGAATGGGAAGGTGAAATTGTGGTTGAGAAGTAGGTTAAATACCACACCTGCATGTTTTTCGTACAATATTTAAGTAATTTATCTCATCTTCAGTCATAAACACAATAGAGATGCGTAACTTACATCCCCACTACAATCATTCACACAAGCAAAAAAAACAACAACTAATAAATATGTAAAGAAGAGCAAACAAACACTATCCATCTCTTGTCTCCAACACTCATCCAATCCACCTGTTTCGTCAGTCAGTCTCAGTAGCAACACCATCCATTCCCACACTGACTCACCCACCCTCCACCAAACACACCACACTACACAACAGGAACAGACACACATGCACCAAACACAGAAACAAACCCTGACAGAAAGATTCACCTCACCATGTACCAAAGTGACCCAACAGCGCAGCACACCCTTTACATATCATACCTCCCTTCCTCCTTCCGTACCCACATGAGACAGAGTAAAGAAAACGGTGGATAAGAGCAGAGACCCCCACAAGCCCTTCTTCCTTATAGTCTAGTGTCCCTTGGGAAGGTCACCTGCTCTGGGGCTCAGGTTCGGTAAGGTAAGCTTAGTCAATAATTGCTCGGGAGGGAAGGAAATAGCAGGGAGTGGTGGTGGTCCTGGTGGAGGTACATGCGTGGTGATGGGTGAGGAGGAGGAACAGGAGGAGGAAGGGGAATTGAGAAGGAGATTATATAAAAAACACAAGATAAGAGAACTGAAGGACGGTGAAGGAAAATGAGAGAGAAACGGGAAGGAGAAAGAGGTCATGGAGATATAAAGGATATGAAAGTGAATATAAAAAGAAGGAATGATGTGAATAAACAAAATAAAAGGAAAAAAATGGAAGAGAGATAAAATTAGTTGAAAATGAAGGACTATGCAACGTTACAATATAAAAAAGAGCTAAAAAAAAGAAAATGAGATGAGTAACAAGGGTGGATTCAAGGGAAGCAGACAAGAAAGTAGTAAAACAGAGTACAAGGAGAGGAATAAAGGAAAAATAAGAATGTGGAACAGTACCAAAAAGGAAAAGATATAAGAAAAAAAAAAGGAGGAATAGAAGGAGGAAGTGAAAAGGAGGAGTGCTCTGGTAAGCGGATCCATCTCATTACCTTGAAGGACGAAAAAGTTTGGCAGCCAACAATTAAGAAGCTTCAAAACCACACACACACACACACACACACACACACACACACACACATTAACATTACAAGGCAGCAACAAACAACCTACAAGATGCAATTATGAAAACAACACCTGAATCAAATTAACTATCTCTGCCTAGCGAGTGACTGGAGGGAGGGAGGGAAGGAGTAAGGGAGGGGGAGTGAGACAGGTGGCTAAGATGGAGGAGGGTACCTATTAGTAACGGAGTACCTGATAACTAACCCGACCCACCTGGCCACCCCACCCACGCCCACTTAGCACAGGTGAGTGACGCGGCTTCCCCACCTGCACTACCCAAACTCCTCCTTTCCTAACCTGTCTCCCCACTGTCCATTAGCATCGCCATTGTGACCAGGGCGCCGTGCTAATGAAAATGGCGGGACAGCTGACGCCTGGCTCTCTCTCTCTCTCTCTCTCACACACACACACACACACACATGAGATCACCGATTAAATGTTTGCATGACAACCACGAAAATATCAAGAAATCATTGCATGCCGGAAGAGAGAATGAGGGAAGGGGAGGAAGGCAAGAAAAAGAAGAGTATAGGAAGGGGTGTGTGTGTGGAGAGAGAGAGAGAGAGAGAGAGAGAGAGAGAGAGAGAGAGAGAGAGAGAGAGAGAGAGAGAGAGAGAGAGAGAGAGAGAGAGAGAGAGAGAGAGAGAGAGAGAGAGAGAGAGAGAGAGAGAGAGAGAGAGAAAGAAGAAAAAAGGAAATATCATAATGATAAAAACTAAAACGTACATAGAAAAAACAGACAAAATTGAATGGAAATGACGAGCAAGAATGAAAATAGACAAAAAAAATAAGCAAAACAAATAATGAAAAAAAAAAAAAAAAGATAAAAACAAGAAAAAAAAAAAGATTGTTCTATGCCTCTTCCTTATATTCTTGTCTCTACCTCCTCCTCTTCCTCTTCTTTTCCTTGCCCTCTCCTTCCTTCAAAACTTTATATGGACAACAGGTGACTTAATTAACCTTCAGTGCATTCATTACGAACCCCGGAAAGGAACAGTTACCGTCTCCCTCTCTCTCCCCTTTCAACCTCTCCCTGCCAGATACATTCCCCTCATCACCACTTACAACTTTCAACTTTCCAGACACTTATATGCACTTCAGGCTCTATAACGGTTGTGAAACTTAGTAAAGACAAAATTTTAACCAACACTACCTTTTTGGTCTTATGTTGTGTAAAGTTTATTTTTCTATTTTACCTTTATGTTGTTGGAATGATCGGGGAGAGAGAGAGAGAGAGAGAGAGAGAGAGAGAGAGAGAGAGAGAGAGAGAGAGAGAGAGAGAGAGAGAGAGAGAGAGAGAGAGAGAGAGAGAGAGAGAGAGAGAGAGAGAGAGAGAGAGAGAGAGAGAGAGATTTGTTTGTGTTAGTCCAGCGCACGCGGAAAATTTGGCGTGCAGGAGCTTAAACATGTGTGTGTGTGTGTGTGTGTGTGTGTGTGTGTGTGTGTGTGTGTGTGTGTGTGTGTGTGTGTGTGTGTGTGTGTGTGTGTGTGTGTGTGTGTGTGTGTGTGTGTGTGTGTGTGTGTGTTACGGGGAACCACAATTCGTCTACTTTCACATTCCCAGAGACAACTGGGTGCCGTCTAAGGTACTACTCTCTCTCTCTCTCTCTCTCTCTCTCTCTCTCTCTGGTGGAAACGGTTGGCTCATGAGAAGACACTGTATCTTGTCACCACCAGTCACCGCCGCCATTAGCCATCCCACCACCACCACCACCAGGTCCACTACCACCACCGCTACCACCTCCACCATCACTAGGTCCACCACTACCACCACCACCACCACCACCATCCCCACCGAAGCATATTTCCCTACATCACAAACATCAAAGGGCAAACTGAATGCTCGTCAAATTTTCATCTGTTTTAAGAGAGACAAAAGTAGCTCACTTTAATTAATTTATTCATTACTACTATTTGTTATTTATTTTTTACTCATCGCCCTTCACACAAAAGGAGAACTACACACACAATTTCCATACAAAGATACAGCAAAACAAAGGCACAACTGAATTACAATGAGCCTTAAAATGTACCACGGTAACACAAATACACAACAGCAAACTTTTCTTTATAATGAAAACAAAAGATAGTGTCCAATTTTTTTTTCTCTCTCAATCATAAGCACACACAAAAGTCATCATAAAAAAACAACTGGGGCGACCTAAATAAGGTTGTCTTATACAAAGGACGTGTTTAGCTGTCTCGTCTCCCTCGTCGTCCTTCCTGTCAGATCACAACATTATCTCCACTTAATATTCACTCATTTTCACATTCACATATATGGCGGCGCACCGGAGGCCTTCGAACAAATGACAAGGAAAATGGAACCTACTCAAGGATTCAAAGGAGTTGCCGAGTCGAGTACGTGTTTTTCAACTCGATAGGAATTTCAATACACAATATGCATTTACTTATTCAATTATATTAACATGCGCTTATATGGGGACCGACTAATGGGCTTTAAAACTAATGACAAGGACAATAAAGCCTCCTTCAGAATGCACAAGAGTTACATGGAGTTAGGTGTGCTTCTCTAGTTAATGGAGGTTTCAGTTTATTCATTTCTTGGTATAAAAGAAGGTCGAACAGTGATTTCAAAATGATCTAGAAAAATAGAAACCACTCAGGTTAATTTTAAGGGGAATATACGAAAGCTTGAGTCAGCAAAGGTGAGTTTCAAGACCTTATGAGAACCGCAACAAAACAACACATTATTATCAACGTGCAGACCTGAAGTATACTCAAAAGCAGACTAATAACTTCAAAATAGCAAAGATCAATATCCAAAGTCACTCCAAGGAGGAAGTCTTAAAGAGAATTCATAAAAGTAAAAAATGTGTTTGGATACCTTATGAAAAGTACACCATAGGAGCGTCTTCCGCATTGGTACACATTAACACAATCTCTGTGGCTTTACCAACTAATATGGAAAACACGTATCCCTTGGTTCTAGTTGTTCGAAGGAGGAATTAACTGACGTCCATAGAACAAAGATGCATTATTCATTCATTACATTTGCATTTACGGAGGCGAACCAATGTGATTAAAATTAATAATAAGTGTTTATACCCACGCAAGGTCGCTTAGAGGAGAGTTGGATTAAGCTGTAATGAATTAAAGATATTTTGAAACAACATACGAGTAATCTTCCTTTATTTCCCACAACTATCACATACAACGGCTTTATCATTATCAAGTGACGCAAACTCCATTCAAAGTCGTTTAAGAGAGGAATTGAAGAAGTTACACGTACGAAAATTGCTCGGAAACTGCACAGGTGTGGGGAAAATTTTTTGGGGTGAGCGGGAACGAGAGGAGCAGGTGACATCAATGAATGGAGAAAGTTGGTTGACGAGACGCCTTTTTTGTCCACCAGTGAGCTGACCAACGCTCCCCGATGCCTACCAATCGCTGCCCTCCAATGCCAAGGAATGCACAGGATTACACGGGCAGCCAGACACAGCATAGCGCAGCGCAATGACTACCTGCTACTTGGTGAAAAGATATGGAAGCTAATTCGGAGGAGGAGGAGGAGGAGGAGGAGGAGGAGGAGGAGGAGGAGGAGGAGGAGGAGGAGGAGGAGGAGGAGGAGGAGGAGGAGGAGGAGGAGGAGGAAGGAAAGAAGAAGAAGAAGAAGAAGAAGAAGAGAAGAAAGAGGAAGAGGAAGAGGAAGATGAAGATGAAGAAGAAGAAGAAGAAGAAGAAGAAGAAGAAGAAGAAGAAGAAGAAGAAGAAGAAGAAGAAGAAAACAACAACAACAACAACAACAACAACAACAACAACAACCACAACAATAACAAACAGGAAGAGGAGGAGGATAAAACTAAGCGAACGTCAACAAATCTCAAACTTCCCCATTGGACTTCATGTTTTCAGTGTCCATGCCTTCTGACCTCCAAGACACCAGAGAGCGCCAGTCAGTCAGGCCGCAGTGTACTATTAACCTCAATTAATAAAGCGTTCCTCTTCCTGCAAGACAGCCACTCTTACTTTTACTACTTTCCCTCTTAAAAGGAGCGGCATCAATTTCTTGGCTTCTCATTCAAATTTCTTTCAAGATTATCATCATTATTTTTTTCCCCGACATTATTATCACACTCATGCAGAGACACGTTTTTTGTTGGGATGCGAGGCGAAAGTGAAGCAATAAATATATGTGTCTGTGGCCTTATGCAGAGAGTTAAGGTTACATAGTGTCTCTTATTACTATCCCTTGTGTGTTTACCATCTCACATCTCTCACTTCACATCAGATAGCTCGGTGTATCACAAACACCCTCCTAACTGGTCTGTTGTTAGATATTCTCTCTCTCTCTCTCTCTCTCTCTCTCTCTCTCTCTCTCTCTCTCTCTCTCTCGTCCTGGTCGTCTATTGAGACTAGTCCCCCTGAACCAGAAGACAAAACTGAATTGAATGGTGAATCTGCACACAATGAGGCCTCGCAGCAATACAGTGCGAGGCATCCTGCAATACGCTCAACATCAATGGTCGCCGACACCAACACTGACACAACACTACAGATAAGATGTTTCTCCTCCACGCCATTGTAAAAGAAAAAAAATATTAAACAAGAAAAAATAAATAAAAATTCTACTACTACTAATACTACTACTAATAAATAAATAAATAAATAAATATATATATAAATAATAATAATAATAATAATAATAGACCTGGCGGACCTAACTATACCAACATTAAGCCATACACTTAAAAAAGGCACACCAAGTACATAGGTAACCAAATAAGAGACTGTAAAAGTAACACATGAAGCCTCACAATAAATAAAAGAAATTAATCTTTCTACATCAAACAAAACTAAGCATAAATAGAAAGAGAAAAAAACACGATCGTAAGTCAAGAATATAAACAACACCACTGCACTCTTGCAAAATTTGAAAACAATAAAAAAAAAAACTACAAACATTCGATCAAAAAGTGAAATTCAACAACAATAATATCCTTGAAAGTTAATTATAGAAACTCGCATGAAATAAAACAACACGGTGACACACAAGAACGCAGCAGCAATTAAGGAAGACACAGGAAAAAAAAAAAAACACATGAAAACAACAGCGGAAAATTAAACCGAGTCGATGTGAATTGAATGAATAAATAAATGTCACTCCGACGAGAAAGTCTGAGCCTGGATAAATAAAAACACTGCACAGAACAAGTAAGTGAATGAAGATAAGAGCATTATTGCAGAGTAAGGCCTCCACACAAGGGCAAGGCCATTACGACAACGCGCCACCAAAACAACCACCGCACGAGCCTCGATGAGAGAGAGAGAGAGAGAGAGAGAGAGAGAGAGAGAGAGAGAGAGAGAGAGAGAGAGTGGGGGGGGGGTTATCCATTCTAGTTTAATCCCACAGTAGGCTCATAATTTCCTCTTTCCTCTTCTTCACCCCACTCCTCGTCTTTCCTTTTATGTCCTCCTGCACCTCCTCCTCCTCTCATATCCTACGCCTCAGACTTTTAATCAGATATTGTACTTTATTACACAATGCCTAATCAGGAGTGACAAGTGTGCTGTTGTTTGCTCTTCATTATCCCTCCATTGTTCTCCTTCACCTCCTCCTCCTGTTCATCACTCTCTCCTATCCTTCGCGTCTCCTTTAAAATTAGATAGCGCAGTTTTTCATAGTCTTGAAAGATCCAACAGATCAGCTGATGTTTGTTCTTCCTTTGTGATCCTTCTTTTCCCTTTCTACCTCCTCCATCCATTATTTCCTTTCCATCTCTTTTCTCACATCCCCGCTGAGCATCGTGACTGGTTAGGCCGCCGCGCCCATAACACCATGCTGACCCCGCCCACACATTGCCTCACGCGGGCGGCGGGTCACACCTGGCAGCCACGCCCTCACAGGTAGGCCCCCAAGAGAGCAACCACCTCACCTGTCGTTAGAATTCATAAAGAAGCAGACACGTCTTACTCGTAAAATTTGCAGGCGTTACATACAGCTTCTAAATTAACGAAGGCCCGGAGCTGCATCGGTAATAGAATAAAGAGGTACTGTAACGACGCAACGGGGCAGGTGATGCAGCAAAGGAAGAATTTCAGCTAAGACCTCCACCAATTGCAACTCTAATTCACTATCTCAAGTAATGTATGTAGTGAATGGTGCACCAGTCTTCACCCCCTGTCTTCCCAGGTGGTCCGCACAGTGGCTGGCTGCTGTGTGCGTGTCCGTGAGTAGTGTGTGCACGTGAATACACGTACACGTACCAGCTGATGCCTGGCTGGTGGAATGGTGGCCTCGGGGTCTGGCTGGCTAATAATGTGTGTGTGTGTGTGTGTGTGTGTGTGTGTGTGTGTGTGTGTGTGTGTGTGTGTGTGTGTGTGTGTGTGTGTGTAATTCACTGTTTGATCTGCTGCAGTCTCTGACGAGACAGCCAGACGTTACCCTACGGAACGAGCTCAGAGCTCATTATTTCCGATCTTGGGATAGGTCTGAGACCAGGCACACACCACACACCGGGATAACAAGGTCACAACTCCTCGATTTACATCCCGTACCTACTCACTGCTAGGTGAACAGGGGCTACACGTGAAAGGAGACACACCCAAATATCTCCACCCGGCCGGGGAATCGAACCCCGGCCCTCTGGCTTGTGAAGCCAGCGCTCTAACCACTGAGCTACCGGGCCGTGTGTGTGTGTGTGTGTGTGTGTGTGTGTGTGTGTGTGTGTGTGTGTGTGTGTGTGTGTGTGTGTGTGTGTGTGTGTTCCTCTTATCTCCACTCGGATGACGGAAGAGACGTGCAGTTGTCCTTTAGATCAGATACTGTAGCTTATCACAAACAGCCTCGTGTGATATCATTCCTTCCTTAGTGTTCTCCATGATTCTCTAACCTCTCACTGAACAAATGCCGGAATGTGCCTTTCTGGAGAAGCCGCACGTCACAACCACCGCCACCTGTTGAGTGACTATCTGTGAGTGAGCGTGCGCGCGGCTGTCTGTCCCTCACACCACCCATCGCGACCTGCTGTCTGCTTGGGTGGGCGTCTGGTGACAAGGGGACTTAATAAGGCAGGTAGGCCAAGGCTGGGGCTGATGCCAGAGCCACGCACACACATCTAGGCCGCAGATGCCAGCCCCTGTCACACCTCCTGCTCCTTCATCCCTCCCTCTTTTTCCTTTCTCCTCCTCCTCCTACTGGTCTCTACTTAGACACTTCCACAATCTCTAATCCAATAAATCCATAGTGAGATGCGTGGGTACATGAGCGAGAAGCTGCCTGACGGAGAACACATCACGTCGCCGCTACAAGTCAAGTACACCCGCAACCCTTCAGCGATTAGCCAGCCAGACAGCCAGCCTGCCTCCTCCTCCTACTCTACTCCATCTATAAACACAAGACGAAGGACAAGACACAGACACAAACTCTCTCTCTCTCTCTCTCTCTCTCTCTCTCTCTCTGACGTTCCATCACCCAGTACTGCCGATATATCACCCTTATGCACCTCCCTATACAATCACTCATGCAGCTGTTGTTGGGCCATTATGGTTTTCCTCCTCCGTCCCAGCACCACTCACCAGCTGCTGCCTCGACCACCACCACCACCACCACCACTAATGTCACATTATGACCACCAATAAAAATCTCACAATTCATCCCATATAAGTCATGCTCCGTCACCTACTGTACTACTGGAGGAGGAGGAGGAGGAGGAGGAGGAGGAGGAGGAGGAGGAGGAGGAGGAGGAGGAGGAGGAGGAGGAGGAGGAGGAGGAGGAGGAGGAGGAGGAGGATAAAGGAAACGAGACCAGTTGGAACAATAGTAACAGCTGTCATGTGCCTCTTTCATCCACATCCTTCTCCATCTCCTACTCCTCCTCTTCCTCCTACCTCCACAACCGTATCTTAAAACTACCTCTCTTCCATCTTCCCTCTATACCTCCACGACCTACCTTTCCTCCTCCCCCTCTTCTTGGTTCTCCACAGTCCTCCTCTCCCTCTCTTTCATCCTACCGTACTTCCCAGGAACTCTTCTCTCATTCACGTGTACAAGAGTCACAAGCAGGCAAGCACACGACTTCCAGACCCTATTTGGGCAGCGGTGCCTCTCGAAGACCAAATCCTCGCTAAACGCCTCACGCAAACCAACTCCCTCCCTCGCCGTCTTTAAGTAGCAGAGTCTTGACGCCGACGACAGAAATAGCGGAGAATTTGCTGCCTGTCGCGACCCAAGTTTGTGTGTGTGTGTGTGTGTGTGTGTGTGTGTGTGTGTGTGTGTGTGTGTGTGTGTGTGTGTGTGTGTGTGTGTGTAAAGGTCTTCTCATTTAACGAAGCATTTAATTGCGTCTTCGGTGTGTGTGTATGTGTGTTTGTGTGTGTGTGTGTGTGTGTGTGTGTGTGTGTGTGTGTGTGTGTGTGTGTGTGTGTATATACCACCGCCTTAGACTGACCCGTACGTCCACCTCACAACAGCAAAAACCTTTCACTATCCTCACGGTTCCTCTTCCCTCTTCCCTCCTTCTCCTCCTTCTCCTCCCCCAGCACAAACCCACAACATCCCCCGGAATACTCTATAAAATGTGCACATGGTTGCAGCCAAACGACACACACACACACACACACACACACACACACACACACACACACACACACACACACACACAGTAGCTCAGTGGTTAGAGCGCTGGCTTCACAAGCCAGAGGACCGGGGTTCGATTCCCCGGCCGGGTGGATATATTTGGGTGTGTCTCCTTTCACGTGTAGCCCCTGTTCACCTAGCAGTGAGTAGGTACGGGATGTAAATCGAGAAGTTGTGACCTTGTTGTCCCGGTGTGTGGTGTGTATCTGGTCTCAGGCCTATCCGAAGATCGGAAATAATGAGCTCTGAGCTCGTTCCGTAGGGTAACGTCTGGCTGTCTCGTAAGAGACTGCAGCAGATCAAACAGTGAAATACACACACACACACACACACACACACACACACACACACACACACACACACACACACACACACACACACACACACACACACACACACACACACACACACACACACACACACACACACACACACACACACACACACACACACACACACACACACACACACACACACACGCGCGTAGTGTAGTCGTTAGCACACTCGACTCACAATCGAGAGGGCCGGGTTCGAATCCCGGGACGGCGAGGCAAATGGGCAAGCCTCTTATGTGTAGCCCCTGTTCACCTAGCAGTAAATAGGTACAGGATGTAACTCGAGGGGTTGTGGCCTCGCTTTCCCGGTGTGTGGAGTGTGTTGTGGTCTCAGTCCTATCCGAAGATCGGTCTATGAGCTCTGATCTCGCTTCGTAATGGGAAAGACTGGCTGGGTAACCAGCAGACGACCAAGGTGAATTACACCACCAACAACAACAACATCAATTACTACTACTACTACAACAAATGATAAAAAAAAAAAAAATCCACGCCGGAAAAAAAACAAATCACAGTAAATTTTTTCCTACCACCACCACAAGCATTCAACAAGCATTGCGTCACCACCACCACCACCACCACCACCAGGGATATTGACAAAGGTACACCACTGTTCCCAAGCCCCAATTACGTCCCCGCACCACTGCAACTCTCGCATTACTGCAACAACCATTCCAACCAGCCCCTCCCCTTCACCTTCCTCTCATCCCCACCTGGCCACACACACATTCCTCTCCCGGGGGCAAAAGAAAATGAGAGGTGTACGAAAGAGGCAGGAAAAGAGAGTAAATAGGGGGAGGGGAGACTTTACTGGGGGTTGAGTGAATGTGAAGAGAGAGAGAGAGAGAGAGAGAGAGAGAGAGAGAGAGAGAGAGAGAGAGAGAGAGAGAGAGAGAGAGAGAGAGAGAGAGAGAGAGAGAGAGAGAGAGAGAGAGAGAGAGAGAGAGAGAGTAGTGCCAGGTTACAAGCATTAAAATATGAAAGAGCGTACACACACACACACACACACACACACACACACACACACACACACACACACACACACACACACACACACACACACACACACAACATACCCCCCTCAAGATTACAATGAGAAAAGAAGCGGGGAAGGAGGTAAGGTGAGGGGTGGGGGGAGGTAAGGATGAACCAAGGAGGGGAGAGAGAGAGGCAAAGAGGATGAGAGGTTGTGGGGTCAGGAGTAAGAGGGGATTAAAGTATGAAGCCAAAGAGGGGAAGGATTAGGCGAGGGGAGGAAGGGGGAAAAATGAGATCATAAAGAAAGGAAACACCACAGTCAGAAGAGAGAGAGAAGGAGAAGAGGAAAGAATATGTTGAAGAGAGAGAGAGAGAGAGAGAGAGAGAGAGAGAGAGAGAGAGAGAGAGAGAGAGAGAGAGAGAGAGAGAGAGAGAGAGAGAGAGAGAGAGGAGAAATTAGGAAACGAGAGGAACGATGGATGGAAACAAAAATAGAAATGAAGTAATGGAGAAACGCAGAAATAAAAAAAAAAAAAAGAAAAAAAGAGGAAGGAATGAAGGAAGTAAACGAGGGGGAAGTGGAGACAGAAGAATAAAGATGATGGGAAAGAAAGAAGGTACAATAATCACGGAACGAAGATGGGGAGAAGAAAGAAGAAATAAAAGAAAAAAAAACACAGGTAGGAATAAAAAAAAAATAAAAACAAACGAAGCGAGTAAACAAGGACAATGAATATAAAACAAAGCTAGAAAATGTAAGAAAGCAAGTGAGAATAGGAAAACATAATAAGTAACAGAAAAAGGGAGAGAGGAAGGAAGGAAAAAGGAAGAGAAAGGAGGAGAAGGAAGGAAGGAATAATCATGAGGTCATATTATCAAGTATAGTGTAGAGTGACCAATCACATTAATCTATGGAGGGAGGGGGAGGTGGGGAAGGAAGAGAGGGGGAAGGAAGGAGAGGGAGGGATGGGAGAAGGTTGGAACAGGAAAATCAAGATAAGAGGGTGGGTGGTGGATGAAGGAGGAGGCAAATATTATGATGACAAATGGACGAGTAAAGGGAGTGAAAACAAGGAGAAAGAGAGAGAAAGAAAGGAAGATAGAGAAGGGTGGAGTTAAATCAATCAGAATAAACAGGTGAATAAGGAAAGTGGATGATGCGGAGTGGAGTGGAGTGGAGTGGAGATAACAAAGCTAAGTGAATACAAATAAGGTTGGAAACACGAGACTGACTGATTGAAGGAGCGAAAATGAGAACACGAAGAGAAGACGGTGGAAAGACTGCTAAGAATGAAGATGAATGAAGCAACGAAAATAAGAACAAGAAGAGGATCAAGAGAAAGGAGAGAAGGAGGCAGAAGCAAAAGAAGTGCAAAAATCACAACACCTCAGCACTCCAGGAACAGCAGGTAATTACACGAAGGACAGGAGAGTGTCAAGGACTTGCCCAGTGTAATCCATTCTTGCCCATCCACGCCCACCTGTCCTGCCTTACAATCCCTTCCCTCCCTGCTCACTCCAACCTGACCATCTGATACGAGTTTCATGACCTGCCTCCACCACTGTATCCTTCACCAATACTTATCATGTCCCTCCTCGCCAGCCAGTCCTTACACTTCTATACAAATCCCTATTCCTCCCTCGTTTTTCTCTCCACATAAAATTGCAACTTCCTTCTCATAATCCTGGCGGTCCTGGAGAAAAGACGCGTCCCCTTGCCTCCTTATAAAGTGACTGGTGATTAATCTCATTGCAAGGGACGACTCTCCCTGCTTGCCTGTTCTGGTGCTTCCTTATCGAAGCTCGGTGCGTCCGTGACCCCGCGCCTAATGAGCCCTAATCACAAGCCCCCAACTGCCCCTCCGCCAGACAAAGGAGACGCCCCCACTAATTATTCGGGGCTCCATTTTTAACTCCTCACATCTTCTACCACGAGATGATGGAGGTTCTGAAGGCCCTGTATTCCAGCACATTATTTGAGGGGTGAAGGAAGGCAGGGGAAGGGCAGAGAAGGGCAAGGGCGAAGTGGACAGGGATAGAAGGTTGAAAGACTGTGGGGAAGCTTGTGCAGGCAGGGGTTGTACGTAGATGCTATAGTGAGGGTAGGGGGTGTTGGGGGTAGAGGCACTGGGTAGGGAGCGTAGAGGAAAAGGCAGGGGTGGTTGAGACATGGCTATTGGAGGCAGATGCAGTGGTGGTAAGGCAAGTGGAAGTAAAGAGGCGATGGGTCAGTAAGAGTTGACGCGGGTGGTAGAGATAGGGTCGGTGGAGACAAAGATGATGAGAGGGTTAGTGTAGCGAGGCTGTAGGGCAGTGAGTACAAGGCGTAGGGGCGGTGGGAGGCTGGGCCACTAAGAGCCAGGGGCGTTAGGCTAGACAAAGGAGTAACCACGAGCCCCCCTCCCCGACACTACCCAGCCGGTGTTCCCCAGGGGCCACACACGAGCCACATTTGTAACAGTTCTCAAGCCTATCCCAGTGTTATGTTCCGCGCGACCACAAACCCAATCACATCGTCTGGGCACGCCCTCATTTTCCTCCCAGCGATCCCTTCCCATAACTCCTCTTCCCCTTCCTTCCTTCCTTAAACTAATTATCTCCCTTCATCTTCCTTAAACTTTCTACCTTCTCTCATTTCTTCGTTTCCAAATCATCTCTTCCTTCCTTCTTTTTTTTTTCCTTTGTATTAGAATTAATAGTGTTTCAAGTATACTCACCCCCAACCATATACCAAATCCAGGTCCCTTCTCCTCCTTCCCTTTCCCCTTCAGGTATCTCCGCTAAATACCTTCCCACTCCTTGCCCCCTACACGTCTTCCACTCCTTCAGTTACCCTCCTCAAAGTCCCTCCTAATCATAATCCCCCAATCCAGCCCCTACCTGCGTTTCCCCTCCCACACTCCAATGCCCCCACCACGCCCCATTCTTAGTCCTTACTCGTGTTACTTGATCTCACGCCCCTCTCCTTCCCCTCCTCCCTCTGCTGCGACCTCTCTACTTCCTTTCACTGACCCAAGAAATTATGACAAGAAATACCGTTTACAGTTAGGTATGTTTTAATTCAGTTCATTACCTTTTTTGTTATCGTTTTTCGTGACGTAGTTTGCTTATATTTAATCTTCTATTTGGTTACTGTCTTCTATCTTGCTCTTTTTTATTAGTGTTTTATATTGATATTATTATGACCATGTGTGTTATATTTCAAAGGACACTGTAAGAAAATGGTGAGTAGTTGATATAGGAGAGAGTTAGTGAGAGATATAGTGAGGGAGGGAGGGAGGAAAGAAGGAAAAGAGGGATGAAGTGTTGATGTGAGTGATTGTGAGAGGGAGTGTGAGAGGCAGATTTGTGGCAGCCTCGCAGAGTTAACGTAAACAAAACATAAAAGAAGTCTTCTGGATATCTCTTCTTCTGCCCTTCCTTCTCCTCCTCCTCTTTCATCTCCTCGCGATATGACAGCAAAACAATAAACAAACACAGCGCCATCCTTCACGAGTAATTGGCGAGAGAGAGAGAGAGAGAGAGAGAGAGAGAGAGAGAGAGAGAGAGAGAGAGAGAGAGAGAGAGAGAGAGAGAGAGAGAGAGAGAGAGAGAGAGAGAGAGAGAGAGAGAGAGAGAGAGAGAGAGAGAGAGAGAGAGAGAGAGAGAGAGAGACCACATACATACATAGCATATATATACATACATACATACATTCATACATACATAGAAGGGTTACGTACACACTCTAATTAACCACTCTGTATGTTGATGCCGCGGGTCAAGGCTTCGTGTGTACGTGTGTGTGTGTGTGTGTGTGTGTGTGTGTGTGTGTGTGTGTGTGTGTGTGTGTGTGTGTGTGTGTGTGTGTGTGTGTGTGTTTCACTGTTTGATCTGCTGCAGTCTCTGACGAGACAGCCAGATGTTACCCTACGGAACGAGCTCATAGCTCACTATTTCCGATCTTCGGATAGGCCTGAGACCAGGCACACACCACACACCGGGACAACAAGGTCACAACTCATCGATTTACATCCCATACCTAATCACTGCTAGGTGAACAGGGGCTACACGTGAAAGGAGACACACCCAAATATCTCCACACGGCCGGGGAATCGAACCCCGGTCCTCTGGCTTGTGAAGCCAGCGCTCTAGCCACTGAGCTACCGGGTGTGTGTGTGTGTGTGTGTGTGTGTGTGTGTGTGTGTGTGTGTGTGTGTGTGTGTGTGTGTGTGTGTGTGTGTGTGTGTGTGTGTGTGTGTGTGTGTGTGTGTAGTAGAACATAAACAACTGTAAACAGGTAAAAAGGATGAAATAAATCCCCACAAACACGCGACTAAAAGGTTTCGAGTAGCGTTCTGTAAACAAAGCACTTGATAAAACACTTAACTTCGCATCCCTTTTACTTTACATACGTATGCATAACCTTCCTCTACAGCCTGAGCCTTCCTCCTACAAACCAACATCAAAGAGACGAGGAAAAGAGCACCGTGGCTTCTTAACAGTCAATAAAACTTACTCTTTCCCTCTCTTCTTTCTTTTAAAAAGCTAACACACGAACACACAGTAACTGAGATGAAAGAGGGAAGGGAGGAAAGGAACATTACATATCCAAAAAATCTATAAAAACTCTCTCTCTTATGTTCTTTTATGAAGTGGCTCAGTTGTTTGTGGTTTTCGTTCTTAACTTCGTCCCTTTTTTCCCTTCTCCATCTTGCGAAATTCCCGTTTGCTTAAGACATTCCACGATGAGAAAAAGTGCAGGGTTCACATTTTTTTTTTTTTTTTTTTGGTTATTATTGACCCGTTGTTCCTCTCACCGCTAGGAATGTCTTGGGACGAGTAAATAAACAAGAGAGCTTACATGGACAGGAATTACAGGCGAGAACAGTGTGTCGGGTGTCGGTTGGCGTAGCAAGGCGTGAGGCTCGGCATGCCTGCTGGGGAATGCTAATGGTCAGTTACCGTAAGTACTCCGGTGTTTCATAGGTGCGTGACCTCGCCTGGCTACAACTGCCCCTGACCTTGGCGGCGCGGCTCAGGGCACACGTAGGAGGGCCCCGCGTGGTCCCCTGCTGTCAGGACAAGTTAGGGAGGAGACCGACTTGCGGGGTTAATCGTACACAAGGAAGGAATGAGGGGGGGAGAGAAGAGAGCAGGGCACGGGAGGTGAGTGAAGGCTGAGAGAGATGCTGAGAGGACCAAGGAAAAAAAAAGGGATAAAATAAAGAGAGAACTATAAAAAGAAAGTGACGGATTTGAGGTAAGGAGGAAAGAGAAGATAAGGTAAACAAGGAGAGGGAGTGAATAATGTTGAAAGGAACACATGAAAAATACAGAAAAATACACAGAAAATTTAAGACAAGAGAAGAATCCACATACAAACAATTAAAGGCGAGGATAAGAGAAGGACGACGGAACAAGGGAAACACACCCATCACCCAAAAGAGAATAATAATGAGAGGACACACAAGGCAACACACAAAACAAATAAAGGCAGTGATATAAGCAAAGCGGATGGCACTGTACATGGGATAGGGGCAACAACAGGCCTGACCCGCGGGCAAGGTATGGTAGAGGGCGTGGGCAAGGGAAAGGAAGAGGCCGCTGATACCTCAAGGACGCATCGTGTGGGCCTCTCTCTCTCTCCCTGAGTGATCCCAGCGGGGCGTCAACCATGGGGCTCCTCCACACTGTGGGCGTTAAGCGTATGTAGGACTGAGAGAGAGAGAGAGAGAGAGAGAGAGAGAGAGAGAGAGAGAGAGAGAGAGAGAGAGAGAGAGAGAGAGAGAGAGAGAGAGAGAGAGAGAGAGAGAGAGAGAGAGAGAGAGAGAGAGAGAGAGAGAGAGAGAGAGAGAGAGAGAGAGAGAGAGAGAGAGAGAGAGAGAGAGAGAGAGAGATAACGGTTAATTTTCCTCATCTCTTTCCTCCTTCCTTCCTTCCTTCCTCCTTCCTCCTTCCCTCCTGGAAACAAGAATGGTGGGGACTGAGGAAGGTAAGTACAGGTCACTAGCACGCCAACTTCGTGTGTGTGTGTGTGTGTGTGTGTGTGTGTGTGTGTGTGTGTGTGTGTGTGTGTGTGTGTGTGTGTGTGTGTGTGTGTGAAAAACGACATTTCAAAGCAAGCATTGTTGTATACTGGCGAAAAAAATCATGTAGGGCAGAAAGAAAAAAAATATAGGACACACTGAAGCGGTAAACAAAAAGAACACAAACAAACAGGTAGAAAAAAGCGAGGATGTTAAAGAGTAGGAACCTCGTCGTCCCACGCGGGGTCAGGTGTGGGCGACGAGGGAAACAGGTAAGGTTAATGGCCCTTCCTCCTCTCCTCCCTCCCCCCTTCCCCTACATGGGCGCCAGCTCCAGGGAACACGGAGAGGAGGAAGAGCCAGGGAAGGAGCAAACAACGACCCAGCAACACGGTAGTCACAGAGCAACACAGCATCACAGCCTCGTCAGTACTTGTAGACAGCATCACAGCATAAAAGGTCAGTCTTACACTATAGAATACTTACGCCATGCCGCCTTTATGACCTAGTATTATTACATTCATACATGCTTACATCACACATCCTTAACCCTTTGCCTCCTTGCACAATACGATACATCAACACTCTCTCAGACCTGCTCGGGGACTGTTATCTAAATGAGCCCTTTTGTTTAATCGCTTTTTTTTTTGCCCTATGCCAGATTTTCCCTTACATGAAAAAAAAACCTTTACTATATATTTTTCTCATCCTTAGCCTAGTACAACCCAACTATAACTAACCATCTTCACCCACCAGAGTTTAACCTCATAAACTTAACCTAAAAGCAAAACTATAGAATAATCCTATGTATTTTAAACTCCCAAAGGGTAAAACCTAAGTCCGGCAGCCACACAACCCGAGGAGCCACCAGGGGCCTCAACACCACCTTATTAGCGGGGACCTCAACTTACAGTCTCCGGGGGAAGTGTGGCCTCTTGACAAGCTACCCGCGCCCCCACCCACGCACGGCCCACGCCCCGCACGCCGCCACCATCGACTACAGGCGCCCGTGGGAGAACAGGTTAGCCGCCGCCCCGCAACGCACATATAAGCACAAGTACCGCCGGCCATTGGTGTACGCCGAGCTACGCAATGCTGGGGCGTGGGAGCGTGAGTGTGTGTAAGAGCAGATGGATTCCGAAGCGCGTCACTACACACACACACACACACACACACACACACACACACACACACACACACACACACACACACATTTTACACGCCACGCACGTTCTAGATAACTGCAGTCTTATCTCTCCTTTCTTTTCTCGTAGGGAAAGAAAGGAAGGATAGCAAATACTGGTTTCTTTTATGAGTGTTTACATCACGAGGGAAAACTTTCGAGTAATCTTCAAGAATTCACATTTATTTTTCTTGGTGCGAATAAGCATTTGGTGTAGCAATGTGAGTAGAAATCTTAAACAAGACAGCTTAAAAATAATCATCTATATAATTTGTAGCGAACACACTCACTGGAGGAAAAAAAAACTCTTAATCCTTGACAATTAAATCTTCCCACGCATTCAACGCACCTGGCCAGGCCACACACACACACACACACACACACACACACACACACTGAAGCCCCAAGCTCTCCCACACACCATCCCATCTCTGTCTCCCCCATCTCCCCCTCTGTCTGCCTCCATTCCCTGGCTCTTTCTCTTTCTCTCTCTCTACGGCTGCAGATATTTCCACTTCAATTACTCGGTCCCGTCACGCGCGTCTCTATGATTTGTGGCCCCTACGTCCCCTGGTGCGCTGCCTCTACCCTGCCCATCCCTTCCATACACTCTTCCCTTCCCTTCATGCTCTTTCCCATCAACTCACTCCTACTCAAGTCCTTATCTCACTTACCACATCCTTTTCTTTTATCTATTACAATGCCTCCCTCTATTTCTTTCCTTTTAAAGTCCGTCACGCTCCCGTTTTCTTTTTCTCCCACCTATATGTCCTATTTCCAAGCAATCATAACTTACTTTATTCGTTCAGTATCTCAGTCATTATTCATAGTTACTCTCCACCCATTCCTTCCTTCCACTCCTATCCACACCCATTTCCTTCTCGCTCCTGCTCAAGTCCTCCTGCCCACTATCATCAAAAATTCATTACATAACCCTTACCCTTTCCATTCCAACTAATCCTCCATCCCTCTCAAGTCCTTCCACCACCTTCCATTATAATTCATGCCACATCACCTGCTCCTTCCTGTCCACCTGCACCATCCATCCTCCTAGCTACCTGGTGCATGAGTGTGTGGGTGTGCGTGAACTGCTGCTGTCATTCCATCCGTCTGTGTGACTGGCAGGTGTGTGTGTGTGTGTGTGTGTGTGTGTGTGTGTGTGTGTGTGTGTGTGTGTGTGTGTGTGTGTGTGTGTGTGTGTGTGTGTGTGTGTGTAAGTAAGTAGTAAGTAAGTAAGTAAGTAAAGGTTTATTGCCCATTAGCATAAATACATTTGAGAAAGACATATTTACAAAAGAAAAGAAAAAATGGCAGAGACTGTCAAGCCGAAGCTTCCCGACAGTCACATTTATGTACATAATTATGATTATTGTTTACACCAACACCAATTGACAATATTTTAGGTAAATTGCCTAAAGAATTATTTAGGTAACTAGAATAGTAATAATAACAACCATATCTAATGATGACAAGAACAAAGCTAAGCAAATCACAATAAACACACTGCAAATTCAAAAATTACCAATGATAATAATAATGAAAATAATATTAGTAATAACAGTAATACCATTACTACCATTACCATCAACTATAAATAATAATAATAATAATAATAATAATAATAATAATAATAATAATAATAATAATAATAATAATAGTGTGTGTGTGTGTGTGTGTGTGTGTGTGTGTGTGTGTGTGTGTGTGTGTGTGTGTGTGTGTGTGTGTGTGTGTGTGTGTGTGTGTGTGTGTGGATAAAACTGACTGGGAACTAGCATCTTAGTGGGCCTTTTTGTTTGATCGTTTTTCTTGCCCATGGACAGTTTTTCCTTCTCATATAAAAAAGAAAACACAAAGGAAATTCTCTGTAACGAGCTACATTACTGTTACTGTTATCATTGTTATTTATCCCTATTCTTTCTACCAGCGACTATCCCATCCTATCCTATCCTATCCTCTCTTCCTTTCCCAACACCTCCACCTTCCACTCCCGCGCCTGGCCTGACCCACGCTGGACCAACAAACACACACGTCCCTCAGTGATAAACAAACCCCCGGACGCTCAGCCCTGGAACACCCCGAAGTAGGGAAGACAAACAAACGGCCGTGACAAACAGTTTATACAATAGTTTAGTTAGTTACTCCTCGCCTTTACTTACCCACCTTCACCCACTCCACCCACACATACACTCATACTCTCCCACACACTCACACACTCACCAAGTCTGCATTATCATTATCAACACCCATACAGCATCTTCTCACCACCCACTCACTCACATAAACATTCCCATCAGTTTCCTCAGAGTAATCGACATCGACATCATCATCATCATCATCATCTTCTTTACTATCATCAAAGCCATCATGAGGAAGAGAATGAGGAGGAGGAGGAAGAAAAGGTGAATAAAGACATAAAACAAGTGGAGGAGGAGGAGGAGGAGGAGGAGGAGGAGGCGATTACGTCATGCCCTACAGTTAAGAAGGGAAAGGTAGAGGAAGAAGACAAGGAGGAAGAGAAGGAAGAAGAAAAGGAAGAGGTGAACCTGAAGCTGTGTGTGTGTGTGTGTGTGTGTGTGTGTGTGTGTGTGTGTGTGTGTGTGTGTGTGTGTGTGTGTGTGTGTGTGTGGGGGGGAGAGGGGGAGAGTTGCACGTTTTAGGGAGAAGGGGGGGAGGGGAGGCGTTGGTAAGTAACAGGACCAGATGCGAGTTGCCTAAGATGTAAAATTCCTTGCAACAAATCAAGTGTGTGAAAAGAAGAGGAGGAGGAGGAGGAGGAGGAGGAGGAGGAGGAGGAGGAGGAGGAGGAGGAGGAGGAGGAGGAGGAGGAGGAGGAGGAGGAGGAGGAGGAGGAGGAAAAAGACACGAGCATAAAAAGAGAGAGAGAGAGAGAGAGAGAGAGAGAGAGAGAGAGAGAGAGAGAGAGAGAGAGAGAGAGAGAGAGAGAGAGAGAGAGAGAGAGAAAGCAACACCACCCCCCAAAAAAAAAAATAAAGTAAAAAAGAAAGAAACAGGAGAAAGAAAGCCGAGAAGCACAAAAGTAATACAAATATAAAGAAAGAAAAAAGTAACAAAAATGAAAAATAGCAAAAGAAACAAGAGAAAACCTAAACCTTATTGAAATTCAGAGCGCATTCCAACACCACTACTCCTCCTCCACCTTCCTCCCTTATACCTTCCACCCACCGTCAACCCCGTCCACTGTCCCCCACAAACAACAACAACAACAACAACAACAACAACAACAACATACACCACAACACCAAAAAACACCTACAAACATTACGTAAACCCGAATCTCATTAAATTTAGTGTACCTGGCGAGATGTTTTGTGGTTTTGAGAGAGAGAGAGAGAGAGAGAGAGAGAGAGAGAGAGAGAGAGAGAGAGAGAGAGAGAGAGAGAGAGAGAGAGAGAGAGAGAGAGATATGGAAGGATGGATGGAGGGCTGTGTAAGGGAGTATTGTGGAGGTGAAGGATAGGGAAGAGCGTGTGGGGAGTGGAGGGAGGTGTATGGGTAATGGGGGAGGGTGAAGGAATAGGGAAGGGAGGTGGAGATAGGGAAGAGGGTGGAGATAGGTGTGGTATGCCAAATTCAAGGCCAAACGACGGGCATAGGTGTTACATCCGGGGAGGTTAGGTTAGGCTGTGTGTGTGTGTGTGTGTGTGTGTGTGTGTGTGTGTGTGTGTGTGTGTGTGTGTGTGTGTGTGTGTGTGTGTGTGTGTGTGTGTGTGTGTGTGTGTGTGTGTGTGTGGCATTGCAAGCAAAACAAAACAGACTCTAAAAAACAGATCAAAAAATATATATGTATGTTGACAAAAAGCAAAGTAAACTGAGACAACACCCAACCTCTCTCTCTCTCTCTCTCTCTCTCTCTCTCTCTCTCTCTCTCTCGACTGAGATATCGCGAGGTGAGGAAACAATAGTCGAGAGGAGGAGGAGGAGGAGGAGGAAGAGGAAGAGGAAGAGGAGGAGGAGGAGGAGGAGGAGGAGGAGGAGGAGGAGGAAGAGGAAGAAGAAAAAGATAAGAGGACAGTTGACTGAGAAAGGTGAGGGAAGAAGAGAAGACAGGTGAAGAAGAGGAAGAGGAAGCATATCAACTAAAAACAAGAAGCGTAAGGGAAGAGAAGGATGTCACGCGGAAAGAAATGTGGGAGGAGAGAGGGAGAGGGAGCGGAAGAGGGAGAGAAGAGGGAGGAGAGAGGGAGAAGATTAGAGGAATGAGAGGAATGGAGAGATAGTGGAAGAAGACGGAGACACAGGTGAGTGAGACGATCATTCAGGTGGGAGATGAACGTGGGAGGGCGTGGGAAGGAGAGGACACACACACACACACACACACACACACACACACACACACACACACACACACACACACACACACACACACACACACACACACACACACACACACACACACACACAGGCCTGGGAGGTTACGCCATCAACACCACCACCACCACCACTACTCTCTCTCTCTCTCTCTCTCTCTCTCTCTCTCTCTCTCTCATAAGGTAATTAGTGTCGACCGTAGGAAGAAAACTGACTTCACACGCGCACACACACACACACACACACACACACACACACACACACACACACACACACACACACACACACACAATGATAACAACAAACGAAGAGAGAATGAATGAGAGAGAGAGAGAGAGAGAGAGAGAGAGAGAGAGAGAGAGAGAGAGAGAGAGAGAGAGAGAGAGAAGGGGATACCAGCAGCTAATGTGTTGATGGAAAGGCCTTGAGGGGACGGGGGGGAGGAAGAAGGAGTGCCGTGTGGGGTATGCCAAAAGATGGGTGCTTGGGAGGGGTAGGGGGGTGAAGAGGGGCACTACCGCTATCCTCACCCCTCCACTAACTCCTCCTCCCCCTTTCCCTCCCTTCCTTCTTCACCTTACTCCCTCCTGACTTGCTTTCCTTCCTGCCTCCCTCCCTCTCTTCTCATCCCAATCCCCAATATCATGTTCCTCCTTGCCTGCCTTCTTTCCTTCATTCCTCTCCATGGCTTATTTTTGCAGTCCGCTTCCCTCTCTCCTCCTTCCTCCCTCCCTTACATCCCAATCGTCCTAACTCATGTTCCTCTTTGCCTTCCTTCCTTCACTCATTCCTTCGTAGCTTATGTGAACCTAACCTACCCGTCTCTCTCTCTCTCTCTCTGAATCATCTAAGCCTCTCAAAATAACAAGACTATATGACCTCACTGATTGCCACGGCGCCCTAACTCAGTCACCCAACGACTCAAGCGCCAATACAACACACAGGTAAAAAAAGATGAAGCTGAGTAAGTAATGCGTGTGTTTAGTACCCGAGCGAGAGGAAACATCAACAATAACAGCAGCGCAACTAAGTACATAATTGACCTCTTTACATACTAAGGACATGAGAGTAGAGGATTCTGAGTCACGATATCTGGTACGAAAAATGGAAGGAGGGAAAAATATGGATGAAAAAAATAAATAAACCTGCCTATCTCGTGTGTGTGTGTGTGTGTGTGTGTGTGTGTGTGTGTGTGTGTGTGTGTGTGTGTGTGTGTGTGTGTGTGTGTGTGTGTGTGTGTGTGTGTGTGTGTGTGTGTGTGTGTGTGTGTGTACTCTGGGTCAGCTGCCCGTCCGTCAAGGCCAAGCTATAATTACCTCGTCAAGCAGACAGACAGAGATCCGCGGGGGAGAGAGCCGAGGGTTATGGTTAGCTAGGGAGGGGCGGATGCGGGGCGGAGAGACACCAGGAGGAGGAGGAGAAAGAGGGAATAGAGAAGGCCGTGGAGAAAGAAGAGAAGAGTGAACAGCGGGGAAGCATAGGGAAGGAGAGAGAGAGAGAGAGAGAGAGAGAGAGAGAGAGAGAGAGAGAGAGAGAGAGAGAGAGAGAGAGAGAGAGAGAGAGAGAGAGAGAGAGAGAGAGAGAGAGAGAGAGAGAGAGAGAGAGAGAGAGAGAGAGAGAGAGAGAGAGAGAGAGAAGGGGAGGGGAACCGGCTGGCCCTTGTAAACCTTTTAAATTCTTCCCATGCTCCAGCGCGCGGGTTGGCGTATGCCCTCCCACTGCGCCCTGACTTTCCCATGCCGTGCTGTGCTGCCATGTATGAGAAGGGAGAGAAGGGGGAAAGTTGAGATGTTGTAAGGTGGAAAGGAAAGGGAGAGAGAAAGGGAGAAGTGAACGACTCAATAGAAAGACACGAAAGACTTAATTGTTACTAGCCCATGTTCCTGACTGTCTTCCCTTGCCTTCTCTTGTTACTTGCTAATAGCGTCCATGTGCTGTCGTCTCTGTTTCTTCTCGCAACCTGATGATTAGCAATAACAATATGAGTAGGAGTAGGAAATACAATAATTACGAAAGAATAACAACAAAGATCAGTGTTTTTCTCAATATACTATTTTTTTTGTTTTTGCACATATAAACAAGTGTGAAAGCTTTCTTTTGCCTGATTCAGCTTCTTTTCCATCTTTTTTCATTCCCTTCTGTTGACAAGTGAGGTTGAATCTTGGTCAGATTTACCGATTTGCCACTGTACCAACCAACCACAGTGTGTGTGTGTGTGTGTGTGTGTGTGTGTGTGTGTGTGTGTGTGTGTGTGTGTGTGTGTGTGTGTGTGTGTGTGTGTGTGTGTGTGTGTTTACAGTTGCTGCTTCGCCGTGGTATTAGTAAATTGCTACTTATCTTCCTGCATCTGATCAGGAGTCATACAATGGTGATACTGCTGTTTTCAGCTCTCAGTGCAGGTGCTGAGGGAATACCAACACACTCCCAGCAGCGTCGTGTGCCATTCGTCCACCCTTGCATGAATTTTAGCACCGGCCAAAACTCAATCGCGGCGCACCAACCTCACGCTCACACCGTTATCGGATCGGCGGGCATCCAAACACACCTCTTCGCGGCCTGATCCACATTCCACCACGCCCATGCCCACCATAACACACCCACCCACCCAACCACCCATCGGCAACCCCGCCCACTTGCACCGATGCATACAATTACCACATAACACTACATAACGCTCCTCGCTGATGCGTTATCTAACCGGTCGTGCCGCAGTGATGGTGAAGATGCCAGCCCTAGGGAATGGTCAGTGACTCCTAGCTTGGGTCTCCCTCCATAGGTGCAAAGGAACACAAGGGAAGATCAAACAGCAATACGCCAGTCAGCCTCAACCACTGTAGCACCAGGTAATGCACCACGGATGTTTTTTTTTCCACCACTAATGATGCAGAATGCTTATCAAACTATCACTGTAATCATGAAAACATCCTTGGAAATCTCAGTAACTCCAATGAGACCCAGTCAGAAATAGTCGAGGTAAGACGTGGAAATGAGAATACTAACGTCCCTGGAATACACATGCTCAAACAGGGCTCAGTCGGTGGGAGTTCCTTAGGTAGTGGAGTGTAAAGATGCGTGCAACTTTTCGGTGTGAGAGTTCGATGGCGAGAGATGTTCGTAAGTTTGAAGGCCACATGTGTGAGTCTCGCCTTCGCTATATTTGCCTGTTTTGTTTGTACTGTACGCCTCCCTGGTGCATGGAGCCTGGTACTGGTGCGGAAGGGGGAGGGTACGGGAGGGGAAACTTGTCTAATGACCGCTTCGCTTTCATCTTTTTTTTTTTTTGTACAAAACTATAACTTGTTTTTTTATTAATAAGTTAATTTTCTAATATTCAAGAGCAAGGAGTTTTACAAGATGTTTATTTTAGTATGGCTTTTTTGATAATGAGGGTCTTGTTTTACACTGTTTTTGCCAATAATTAACTACTACTACTACTACTACTACTACTACTACTACTACTACTACTACTACTACTACTACTACTACTACTACTACTACTACTACTAATAATAATAATAATAATAATACAGTGTGACCTTGGCTGCATGTCGTAGTTTCAAAACTACCTTATTTATATTCACAAAACAGAAAACGATGAGTGTGTGTTTTTCTCTCGAATTATTATTATGATTTTTATTCGGTACAAGTCTGTCCCAAGCACTGTATACATAAAAAACATATTTCATCTCTCTCTCTCTCTCTCTCTCTCTCTCTCTCTCTCTCTCTCTCTCTCACCTGTCGCGTCACATTAGTCCCTAAGCGGGGGTGATGCAAGAATTCTGTTGCTCACCCGTACAGCACACCAGGCATGGAGAGGGGTGGCCTGGGGGAGCGAGCAGGGGAGGCAAGCCCTTGAGCCATGAGGGTGTAGGGCTGAGTGTGGCGTGCGGCGGGCGTGTGCGTGGGCGTGGGCGGGGTGAAGGCCATGACGGGCAGGGCGGGGTACCAGAGGAAGGATAACTCACTCATAATGCCACACACACACACACACACACACACACACACACACACACACACACACACACGTCAGAATGCTTGCCTGCCAATTCCACACGCCGGCTGTCTTAACCCAGGCCTTCGTCCGCCACACCCAAACCGCCGGCTACTCCCACCCCCACCCACACCCACATCCACCACACCCACCACACTACCATAGCACAAACCTAACCCCATACATGCCATACACCCTTCACACACCATTTCGCTTGTGCCATACCCATCTTACCCCCTCTCTCTCTCTCTCTCTCTCTCTCTCTCTCTCTCTCTCTCTCTCTCTCTGCCGCCCAGCCCATGAGGCATCCGGTTATCAGATCACCAAACGTGGGGGCAACAAGAAACACCATTACCACAGATGGGGCGATTGTGGGGCGCAGGAGGCACGGAATAATGGCAGGGCACGCGGACAGACCAGGAAGGCACGGAGAGGGAGAGCAGGAGGGAAGAGGTGAGGGGAAAAAATGGAGGAGGAAAAGGAGGAGGGGAAGGAGGGGGCGAAGTGCATGAGCCGGATACATTTTTCGTTTTTTCTTGGTCCGAGAGAAAAGAGAATGTTTATATTTATGTTCCATGGCGGCAAGGCTTATTGAGTTAGGCGTGTGTCGGCAAGGGTAAATTTGAGTGTTGTGTCTTCCGTGGGTGTGTGGGAGGCGTGGCTTGATGGAGGAGAGGCACGGAGATGGGAGAGGGATAGGAGAGGAAGCCAGTACATAGTGGTTGAATGGATGGGTGGGGTGGGGTGGAGTGGGGTAAATAAAGGTTAGCCATTCACACACACACACACACACACACACACACACACACACACACACACACACACACACACACACACACACACACGTATGTACTCACTGCCCACTGCCTCACAAAACATCACCAAATTTTAAATATAGAAAAAAAAAACCTTGAACATTACATTAGACTTGGAAAATCTTCCCTTAAAATAAATAAATCTCTTAATGCATATTGAGAAGGAAAGAGGTGGGAAACATTTCAATCTACTATCTACCTACTTACCCAGCTAGCACACACACACACACACACACACACACACACACACACACACACACACACACACACACACACACACACACACACACACACACACACACACACACCGAGTAGAAGCACAGGAGCATAACCTTGAAGGCGCGGCAGTAATGGCAAGACCAGACTCATTACCGTCATAACAGCGTTCATTGTGGAGGCGGAAAGCAATTACAGCCGAGCCATTGCTTCTCGCAGCCACTGGGAGAGAGAAACTTGGCCTTCCTCTCACAATGGAAGTTACGTCACGAGAGAAACCGAGTATTTTGCCTTCATGACGGAAAACGCGCTTCTCAGGCGAGCGTGAGGGCGACGGATCATTTGGGGAGAGAAAGCAAGGAATATAATTAAACACCGATGAGGCGCCAAGGACAAGACACGTCACTATTATTATTATTATTATTATTATTATTATTATCATTACTATTATTGGTCTTATTATTCTTACTGTTTACATCACAACCAGCTATCTAGTTCCCGGCCCAAGGAAGAGACGCGGCTTGTATATAACCTGTAATCGTGTCAGGAGGTCGAGATGGGGATTCCTCCGTGTGTGTGTGTGTGTGTGTGTGTGTGTGTGTGTGTGTGTGTGTGTGTGTGTGTGTGTGTGTGTGTGTGTGTGTGTGTGTGTGTGTGTGTGAGTATATCCGCCAGCTTTTCGATATCATAAACGTTCTGAGCCAAACTGTCTGCTTAATTCAATGTTGTTTTTGTTGCTGTTATTGCTGCTGCTGTTGTTATAATCAATGTTCTTGTTACAAATAAACCATCACCATCCTCCACAAAAGCATAAGGTGAGCTGCGTCTGGCCAGGACCTGTTTTACACACGAGCCAGACAAGAGACAGAGAGAGAGAGACAGACAGAGGAACATTAAATTCCAGCTCAGGATGATGCTGCGGTGAGGGGAAAGTACTGCAGAAGGCAACGACACAGCCAGTACGTGTGTGTGTGTGTGTGTGTGTGTGTGTGTGTGTGTGTGTGTGTGTGTGTGTGTGTGTGTGTGTGTGTGTGTGTGTGTGTGTGTGTGTGTGTGTGTGTGTGTGTGTGTGTGTGCGATCCTGAACAGATTGCGGTCACATGATTTTCTGCGGGCGAGAGATATTCTGCTGGTTTTCTGGATTATCATTATAGTCTTTATGGCGGGGACTAGCACGGAAGGAGGTGGGGAGAAGGGGCAGCACACACTCGCCACAGCCTCCTCACAAACTCATGCCTCCATTGCATTATGTAGCAACTAGACCTCTCCTAGACACGCTACAAATGACCGACATGACACCTGCCACATTACACGCCTTTCATGATCGAGGCGCCGATACGCTAATGCTGCCGGACGGAATTATGCATCCACACGTGACACCGGAGAGAGAGAGAGAGAGAGAGAGAGAGAGAGAGAGAGAGAGAGAGAGAGAGAGAGAGAGAGAGAGAGAGAGACCTCCTAGCAAACTTTCTCCATCTTTGATTACCTTAAGGGCACGGCACAACCCCAGAGTCCTCTCCTCCTCCGTAAATGTCCAAGGAAAAGGGAGGGGAGGAGAGGACCCGACAGCTGATACCTCCCCCACCTCCCTCCCTCCCCAAGCACCTGTCCGCACCCAACTACACGTTCCCGTCAGCCAGGTGGTGCATGATGGACAAGCTGCGGCACGCCCTCCATCACCGCGGCCAGGGTGACACACAGCAAGGGTCCCATAAGGTTATGAGCCATGTGTCTTGATATCCTTCAGGCGACAGGCTTTGCACAGTCACGGCGCGAAAGCCATCACTATTATCGACACCACCATCATCACTTTCAACTCTCGCCTGACGAAATATTGAAGCATCACAATAAACAGTTACAGAGGTGCAGGTCATCACCAAAGACCAAACATCAACGCACCACCACAACCAAGAGTCACCAGCACAGAAATAAGCGATCCAGGTAAAGAAAACACGACCAAAACCTTCACCTCGCGGCCCAATGAACATAAAAGCACCAAAACACAAACACTTGGCGGCACTGAAGCAAGCGATCCGGGTACACAAAACAGGACACTAACAAAACACACAGGAGCCTCGGAAATAGCGACGTCAGCCTCCCCCTGCAGGACCTCCCAGTGGCGTCATGGCGAGTAAGTATAAAAAACAAAGGTCCCTGTAGCTACACGCACCTTTGTGGAAGTAAACCATTAACTCCGAGGAGAAAAGAAACTCTCGAGGGCAACTGTGCACAGGTGGCCATAAAAGTTTGCAGCTAAGCGCGACACAACGCCAGGTGACTCGTAAATATTCCAGTGAAATAGCCCACATGGTATAAATATAAAAAAAAATCCTACAGCGATGAAGTGAGAGAGAGTGAGAGTGTCATGGACAAGAGGGTGACACAAGGGTGCAGGGAGCCCGACCTATGAGAAGTGTCACGCCGGACAGCTGACAACTACACACACACACACACACACACACACACACACACACACACACACACACACACACACACACACACTTGACGGCCCACACAGTATAGTCACGATAAAGCCTCTTACCTAAATACCATAAGTTACATCACTCCGCACCTCCATCTTTGCCTCGACCCAAGACCATGTGAGGAGGAGGAGGAGGAGGAGGAGGAGGAGGAGGAGGAGGAGGACGAGGAGGATAAGGCTGTGGATAAGACGCACATTACTACCTACCCCACAATGATGAAGTACCTCCCTCAACCCATCCCAACACACACACACACACACACACACACACACACACACACACACACACACACACACACACACACACACACACACATACACACATCCTAACCTTCACACTCACCATCGGATCATTAATAACAGGTGCCACTCAAAGAAAAGAGTCATTCACCTTTCCTTGTGTACCTTTATATCTGCAACGAGAAAATTTCTCTCTCTCTCTCTCTCTCTCTCTCTCTCTCTCTGCACGCCCCTATCCGTGTACACGTGGTCACCAGTTAAGGACTCTGGCACAGCTGTACTACCCTCACTCCCCTCTCTACCTTTTCGGCATTCCCAGAGAGAGAGAGAGAGAGAGAGAGAGAGAGAGAGAGAGAGAGAGAGAGAGAGAGAGAGAGAGAGAGAGAGAGAGAGAGAGAGAGAGAGAGAAGAGAAGAGAAGAGAAGAGAGAGAGAGAGAGAGAGAGAGAGAGGAGAGAGAGAGAGAGAGAGAGAGAGAGAGAGAGAGAGAGAGAGAGAGAGAGAGAGAAAGTTGGAGATAATTGTTTTGGCTCTCGCGTAACATTTCCTTACGTGGTAATGGAGAACTTTCAGTCAGTCAGTCCGTCTGCCAGTACGCCAGTCAGTCAGTCAGTCAGTCAGTCAGTCAGTCAGTCAGTCAGTCAGTCAGTCAGTCGGTCAGTCAGCCAATTACTCAGTAGAATCGTGCTGTGGAGTCCAGTACTGTCAGCCTATTAGCATTTCAATTAATAAAACACTCCTTGAAAATCCGACAAAAAATGAAGGAGAAGGTAAGAAAAACGATCAGTCAGTCAGTGAATTTATGTGTAGTGTAAAGTTTGGATAAGATATTAACTTCTAAAGAAAAATAATGTCTTGAACACACACACATACACACACACACACACACACACACACACACACACACACACACACACACACACACACACACACACACACACACACGTGCCCTCTTCGTCTCTCTCACACTCTCCTTTCACTTCATAT
>NC_059294.1:13755103-13767603 GCF_017591435.1 Portunus trituberculatus
CACACACACACACACACACACACACACACTACCTAGAATGACATGAACGAATTTGTCTCCCATTTTTCTTCCTCATAAGAAAAAAAAATAAAAAAGGAAAAGCAAACTGAAAAGATTAAAGAAAGGAAAGACGAAGAAAGTTAAAAGATAAAAAATATATTAATGGGTTGAAAGAAAGAATTATGGGAAATGGATGAAAAGATAATATGAAGAGTGAGAGAAGAGGAGGGTGGGAGATGGCTAGGTGGGAGAGGCCTTCAGTCAGACGTACGGGCAACAACACCAGAGTACGACATGAACGGAATGATAAGCCGGAATGATAAGCTGGGAGTGGCTGATAAGAAATGGGTGCGGTGGTGGTGGTGGTGGTGGTGCAGAGGTAGAGGAGCAAGTAGAACTATTTCCTCTCTCTCTCTCTCTCTCTCTCTCTCTCTCTCTCTCTCTCTCTCTCTCTCTCCATTACTACTACCACCAGAACTGTTATTACTATCATGCTCCTTACCCAAAAGCACACACACACACACACACACACACACACACACACACACACACACACCACCTTTTCCATGTCCGTCCCTTCGCCCCGCCTCTACCTAACAACAGTCCCTCTTTTGAAGCTTATAAGGCAGTACCGCAGGTCATACACACACACACACACACACACACACACACACACACACACACACACACACACACACACACACACACACACACACAGGCCATCGCTCAAACGCCAGACCTCAATTGCTTTTCCTTCCGTCCTTCTACTCGTCCTACTCGTCCTCCTCCTACTCGTCACTCAGCAGTACCTCCATTACCCCACACGCTTATACCTCCCTACTTAACCCATTGGCCTCTTCACTACTCTCGCGTCACTGATAACTCACCTTCCCTCCCTTCCTTGCACTACACACACATTCACGCCCCAGTTTTAGGAGCACTATGTCTCTTGTACACCCGAATATCGCTACTCTTCACCTGACTAGAACACATTTTCACTGAGAGGAGTGTACTGATGCATAAACACACTCATACACGAACTCTCACTCTTCAATACCTGACGTACATCCTTTTTCAATGACACTTATTTACTTTGCTTATGGTTAGTTTGTATGCTAATGTATGTGCATATGACCTTGCAGTCGTGTGGGTGTGTGCATTCATACAAGCTTCGTTTCTATTCTTTACAAACACCCTTCCGTTACCGTCTACACCCACACACATATAACATTCTCTTCTCCCAACACCGTCCTCTTTCTCTCTCAACCCTATGTAGCCCAGCCGTCCACCACCTCCAGCTCTCCACTGTTCCCTACCCATACAGGATGCGAACATGCCGTCCCCTGCTTTGGTCTGCCCCTTCCTTACCCTACACCCCCCTCCACCCACCCCAGGCATGAATAAGTGATGGGATGAAGCTGTGTGGCGGCTGCTGCCTGCCCAATCCAGCCCACCCACCCACCCATGCCCATATTAAGCACCACCCACTCACCTATCCACACCACTATTCATCCATCCACTAATGCCTACCACCTATACCCATGTCCTTATTTAGAGTGACGATCACACACACACACACACACACACACACACACACACACACACACACACACACACACACACACACACACACACACAATGATAACGTAATTCGTCATATCCATCAGTATCCATTTTTTTTTTGTGTGTAGGATTCACGAGTTAGTTTAAAGCGTCTGATACTGATCCACATCTAAGCCCATACCCACCTCAAGTCCGCCCACTGTCATCACATAACCCCTCAGCCTCCCGTGGCAACATTACTCGCCTCCACACGCGCCACATGTACTGTCCTCACCTGAACCAGATATTTCTAGAGCTCAAAGAAGAGGGGACTATTTCATGTTAGCTGTTTATTCTTTCGTCCTCCTAAGCTGGTATATTTGTCACTGGTGGTGGTAGTTAGTGACATATATTTCAAACTGGGTACAAAGTAAGCGAAACTAATTCTTGATAGCATGACCAACACTTACACCAACTCCTTCTCCTCCTCCTCCTCCTCCTCCTTCCCGACACCACGAAGCATCACATACACAGCCATCAATCCTTCAATCTGTCAATCAATCTCACTCCACTTCGTCGCTTCCACTTCCGACACCATTACCCTCCTGCCTCCTCCACCCGTCTCCACCCAGCCATACCCCTACAGTCCCCATATACTCCTACCACTCTGGGCTTGCATGATAAACACACTAAATCCTGGCAGGGCTTCGCGGAGATTACTACACGACCATCCCTACCCCGCCTCGCTCCGCCCAGTCCCACGCCACTCAAGACCCGCCCACCACACACCGGGATTACCCTCCTACACTACATACATCCTAGCTCACCCTTTTCCTGGTTCACTTAAGCCTTCTGAATCCCACAACGACTACCTGAACCACGCTACTCTCCCCCTCTCCCTCCGTTCGTAACCACCTCACGCGCACCTCAAGACCTCTCCTCCTGTGCTCAGTGCCCTTTGCTACTACTGCTGCTGCTCATCGAAGCCGTTAAGGTCCACTGCATGATTAGAGAAAAGGTACAACAACTCGGTGCTGGAAATATATGGGATAGAGAGAATGATGGAGGCAAATGGGTGCTGGAAACAGGGATAGAAGGCCGGTGGAGGTGTACCTAGGTGCTGGAAACATATGGGAAGAAAAGAGAACAGACAGCAGTTCTTGATAATAAACTCCACTATGATAAAAAATGAAAAAAGAAAAAAAAGAAAACGGAGATTAGTTTTCGAGAATAAGCTTCACAACATAAAGAAATGAAGGAAAGGATGAAAAGAAGTTATAAGTATCAAACAAAATGCACAACTGCCTAAACAAAGGAGGAAAACAAAGGATGGAAAACCAGATAAGCAGCAAAAGTCTCCACCAAAACACCACATCTCCACAAGCACTTCCACCTGCTATATTTGAAGCAGTTGGCCTCTGTAGAAAACGCAATACATTCAACATATCCCTCCCTCGCTGCCTCCCTCCCTTCCTCCCTTCCCCCCACCAGTAAGGCCTTGGGCACCCCTCACAACAAATTATATACAGTCTCAACCCACGACACAACACCTGCCTCCCATATAGTCGATTCCTCCCAACTGTGTCGCGAGTCGATGTCACCTTTTCTGCCCCGTAAATCTCAAGGTTACCCGCGAGTCTGATGAAGTTCCATTAAGTCCCAGAAAGTCCAATGTGCCCTTCCTACCGCCTACTGCCCGCCTACCCACCGCCAGCCGCCACAGCCGCAGCTAGCCACAGTAAACGGTACCGCCGCTCTCCCGTCCGTCAGTCAAGGTGACAGGAGAAGGTAAAGACTCCAAATACAACACGGCGAAAACAGGAAGGGAGGGAAATATCAAACAAGAGACGCAATAAGTGAAGTGACCCAATGTTGTTGTGGCCATAAATTGCGACACGAGGAAAAGAATAGATGGAATTTGTGTGAGTGATAGAATGAAGGTCTCTTTGTGTGCGCGTGTGCGCCTCTCACTCACTCCTTCACTCTGTCATCACTGAATTTCGGTGGCGCGCGTCAAGCAAGAAAGCAACTGCACCTGTTCTGGCCACACCTGCTGCCAGCCACACCTGCCCCGCGCCACACTTCCCCGGACGACTAATGACGACTACACCAGTGATAAAGACTGGGTAGAAGAGCATTATGGCGCTGGTGGTGTTAGTTTTGCTTATCAGTTAGATCTAATTTACACATCCAATCTGTATTCACATAGACTACACACACACACACACACACACACACACACACACACACACACACACACACACACACACACACACACACACACACACACACGAGCCATATTCGTCACCGCAACACAACTGTTAACAACACCCACTGCTTCTCTCGCCCATCTTGCTTCATAAACGTTAAGCCAGCGTTCTGTCAGCCTCCAGTGCACGTTTTTACACCTATACCTGTTACACCTTGACCACCCGCCTCCCATCGCACCCCACCACACCGCGCCCACTCCACCCATCAACTACCCTGTCTCACTGCCACCACCACCTTCACCACTCCTACTCACTCCTACCCTCACTTTCCCCTCACCACCTGCCCTCCCTGCGTCAGTCACCCCTTGTATGTACTTTCCATTAATCGTGTTCCCTCTCTGCCTCAGAACTGCTCTACCTCAGGGTGTGGGACGAAAGGACTTCACTCAGGATTATCAGCAAGGAGGAGGAGGAGGAGGAGGAGGAGGAGGAGGAGGAGGAGGAGGAGGAGGAGGAGGAGGAGGAGGAATTAGTTTGGGTGGTAACAACACAGTGTACCTGGAAGCAAAAAAGGGAATAGCAAACAGATACAAGAGCGTAGGGAAGGAGGGAGAGAAGAAACACAGAGAGAGAGAGAGAGAGAGAGAGAGAGAGAGAGAGAGAGAGAGAGAGAGAGAGAGAGAGAGAGAGAGAGAGAGAGAGAGAGAGAGAGAGAGAGAGAGAGAGAGAGAGTGAAGATAGAATCCACCACTACCACTACCATCACCACCGTCAAACATCAACATTACAAACATGGGGGCACGGCACACGCTAGGACACCACTACCACCACCACAACAACAACCAGCCGCAGTCAGCCTCCCGTTAGTGCGACCCAAAGCTCCAGATCGTTGCCTCCCCGCCGCCCACCGTATACGGAAAAGCCCCGCCTAACGCGCCTCACTATGAGCGCCCTAACAGGTCCACTAGCCATTCTTACCCAGCATAATCGGGTAGAATTATCCTCGTCGACAGTCCCAAGAAGCTTCCATCCACCCCCACTTATCGCTGGCATCCCGCTGGACCGGTACGGGGACGCGTGGGGCGGCCTGCGGCCGTGTGGGGGGCGAGGCGGGATGTGGGGAGTCGGGGCGCTGATTTTCCCGCGGGGTGATAGCGGTTAAGGGCACACAGTGAATGGGTGCTTGGGAAAAGCGGATGTGTGGCGCTGTGTGAAGGTGAAGAGGATGACTGGATGATTGTGGAGTGTCTGTGAGTGTCTGTGGATGCCTGTAGATATATGTATGGATATCTGTAAATGTATATGGATGACTGTGGGTGTCTGTGGATGCCTGTTGATATCTCTAGAGATCTCTAAATGTTTGTGTCTGAGGATGATGCACTATTAACAGCCCCACACACCACCACCACCAACCACCACCTCAGCTGAAGGTTCCCAGTCGATGTTAAGTACTGGTTGGCACCCTACAATTAAACGTGAACTTGGAGCTCCTTGTATACTCGAATAACAAAGCCATTATTTCTTGGAGTTTAATTGTGTATTTCAAGATTTCGTCGTCAGGTACAGCGGGCTTGGAGATACCCAGCACACCTTGACTTTTGTAATTACGTCCCCACCATCCTGCCAACCTGATGTGAGAGTTAACCAGTAGCTTCTCTCCTTTATCTCTCTCACTGGTAAACTCTCAAACTCTCCACTTATTTTTTTCTCCTCGCCACGACCTGAACTGTTTCAAAATAGGAATGAGTATCAGATAAACTAGTAAGCCTTCTGGGATCTCCTTCTGTAACTAACTTTTTGAAGCAGCAATATATGTGGGCTTATCTTCCCACTTTATAGATGTTCTTTTCCTTTAGCGGGTCTCTTCAAGCGTAAAAATAAATAGAAAAAATATGGAGAAAATATTAAATAGCAAAAAGAAATTCTACCTTATTTATGTTACATGATGTTATAAAAAAACAAACATTATATAACGAATAGGAAGAAAAGAATCATATAGAATTCAAACTATGAGTAAAATAGTAAAGAAATAAAGTACATTAGACGTAAAATAAGAGGCAATTCTTAACCACCATAAAAATAAAATAAAATAAAATAAAAGTAAAAAAATCGTGTGGTATTTAAAAGACGCCTGAAACGCTAAGCTGAAACCAATCGAATTCCTGACATTGCATTCCCATCTAACGAGGCAACATTTCACCTTCATCCGGGCCCTGCACACCACTCACTCTCTCTCTCTCTCTCTCTCTCTCTCTCTCTCTCTCTTCCCTTCATCACACTCCTTGACTGCAATCACTCTCTCTTTCTTTCCCAGGAGGAGGAGGAGGAGGAGGAGGAGGAGGAGGAGGAGGAGGAGGAGGAGGAGATGGAGGAAAATTTCTATGAACCCTATTTCCTTTGCCACGGTTTCCCAGCACGCGACACGACCCTCACCCCAGACCGTCCCAAACCCCGCACCACGCCCGCCCTTGGCACTGCCGTGTGTGTGTGTGTGTGTGTGTGTGTGTGTGTGTGTGTGTGTGTGTGTGTGTGTGTGCGCGCAGTAGAAGCAACCTAGACCAATGGCATTTGGAGTGTAGATGAGTCAAATTTCACAGGAAGGCAGCCAAGAGTACACAGGACACGCCAGACGATAATGTCTGCGGGTGTGAGGATGAGCTGGTGTGATGAAGGTCCCTGCTAGGCTTGCTGCGCGTCAGGGTAGTGTTGTGGTCAGAAGTCACTGGAAGGGACTCTCTTATAATGAGAAAACGGCAAAAGAACATTCCCAGGTTAGGTTTGACTCACTCTCACTGGTCTTGTGGAGTCTAGCATATGCTACACAAAGAGCCACAAAGCTTAGTGGATAAAGGTCGATGTCTCTTAGGTATGTGGAGTCAAATTTAACCTTTAGTCACTCTCAAGCAGCCTGACCTTGGGATGCAGCCTATGCTATACATTGCCACAAAACTTGGCGAGTAAAGTGCAATGTTTATTATGCATTTGGAATCAGAATTAAGCTTTACTACCTCTCAACCATCTTAGGGAGGCAGCATATGCTTTACAGAGTGCCAGAAACCCTGATAGGCGAAGTGGCAGGATAGGCAGGGCTAAGGGTGCCAGGGTGTCGTGCTAAGGGTGCCAGGAGAGTGCCAGGACGGGCGGCGCTTACTGCCAGCACCAATCATACCATGAGACAAAATGGGCATTATTTACATTTCCAAGATGGACGCAAGGAGTGCCAGGTGCCAGTGCCAAGGAGAACGCTATATGCAGTGTTAGCAGCAGTAGCGAACCATGAGTGCTGACACATGCCTGACAAGAAGAGCGTAGTAAGTCACTGGGATATCAAACAGAAGCACACAGAGGGACACAGAAGAACAAACAGAAGCAGACACGTTGAACCATTACGAAGTTGTTTGTCATATATAAAAGTGAAAGATGCCAGGTATATATACAACAGGTGAATGTGGGCAAAGGTGTGGTGTGGAACGTACAATATACTACAAATGTCATTGGATTTACTGACGTAGTAGTAGTAGTAGTAGTAAAAATAAAAATGAAAACTGTAGCCGTATCATCATCATCATCATTTCACTGCGCACTAAGACCATCGAGGCGAGAAAGGAAGGGAACCGTGGCGGAAAGGAAGGGAGATAGGGAGGCGCGAGGCACGTTCCCGAGATGAGCATCAGCCGAGCGGAAGCAGGAAGGCGGCGAGCTGGTGGGAGTCCTAAGGGTGTTTAACAGGACTGTTGGAGAATGTGGCGCTTGGAACCATAATACGTGGCGGGAGAGGAATGTGAAAGGAAGGTGAAGAGGTATTGAGAATGTGGGAAATAAGTGGGAAAAGGGAAGATGGAGATGGATGATGAGAGAAGGAGAAAAGGAGGAAAAAAATGTACATGAGAGTGAAAGAATGCAAACACGAATGAAAGAAAGGATTGAAAGTAAATGGCAATAAGATAAGATGGCTGATGACTTAAAGGCGAGACAGAAATGGTGAGAGAGGAGACGAGAGGATACATGAGACTTGTTTGTCTATATCGAGATGAGACGAGAGAAGAGGCAGAAGAGGCGGAGCGTCATGGAGGGGAGCGCATCAAGGTGAAGGAGAGGAGAGGGGAGAGCCGCCCATGGGATACTGATTCACTTCCCTTCTGAATGAGACGCTCAGGTCCCCCCACCCCTTCCTCAAGTGTATCACGACCCGATGAATGACGACCCCCTCCCCCACACACACCACACCTCCCAGGCATATCATCTTCCCCACCCATCCTCCGCCCTCCTAACACCCACGCCACACTGGGATATCATTTTTCCCTGCACCAACCCAACAAACACGACTGGGTAACCACATGCCAGCGAAGGAATGCATGAGGCAACACTAGTAAGGAAAGCAAACTGTCCCATGCTTTTCTTGAGGACCTTCATCACCTTACAGCCTCGCAGCAGCTCGCCATCCCTTCATAGCATGCTTACATCACGGCACCTCTTCATAGCACATACTATCCGTTCGCAGCTTCTCATCACCAAGTCACCACCTCGGCAAGATAACTTATACCCACGTGCCTGGTGCCATCCATTCAACACCCTCCCGTCACTCCCCATTTCCGCATCACCACCACTACCATCACCACCACCACCACTTCACTGACGGATCCCTTTCTCTTGTCTCTCTCTTCCTCTTCCCTGTCACTCCATTAGCCGTTAACTCCCGTCCACTTGGAATTAATAAGAGCTGGGACAAGAGGGAGGTTTGATTAAGACAACATATTTACCGCGGGACGTTTACACAGAGGCAAGTCGTGTGTGCCGCTCTCACCTTCCTCACCTCCGTCACTCCCTCAACCGCTGCCTCTCACCCCTCAACACTCACCCTCACGTTTACCTAACTTGAATCAACCTCTCTTCGTGCTCCCGCCTCGCCCCGCCCCGCCCCGCAATATCCTAAGACAAGGCGTCCTTCTCCTAGCTGGCGTGCTAGTGTTGCCGAGGTGGTGTATGCATGTACCAACTGCCAACCCAGTCCCGGTGTGTGCGTGCGGGCCGGGGACTGAACGTGCACACGTACGAACAAGGCGTCACACCGTCATACCCGCGAGAGAGAGAGAGAGAGAGAGAGAGAGAGAGAGAGAGAGAGAGAGACGACACGAGCCACTGCGTCCCCTCACTCCAAGCTCTCTCTTCCCCAAAACACTCTCCCTCCTCTTCCATCCCCCCTCCTCCAGCCTTGCCTTGGGATACACAGGGAGCGTGAGGGAAGAATGGAGGAGGGAAGGTGAGAGAGCCAGGTAACACTGTCTGAGGAAGATGCAGGATGCGGGAAATTGAGGCACGTGGCTGGGGATGTTACAATGTTGCAATACACGGCCAGCGGTGAGGGAAGCGAAGGAGAGGGAGGAGGCTGATGGAGGAGGAGGAGGAGGAGGAGGAGGAGGAGGAGGAGGAGGAGGAGGAGGAGGAGGAGGAGGAGGAGGAGGAGGAGGAGGAGGAGGAAGAAGAACCTTAGAGTAATGAAGGAGGATGATAAGAGGAAGAGAAAGATAAAATACGTACCTTCAGGAAATGTAAGAAGAAAACATGAGGAAGATTAGGAAAACGAGTCTGACTGCAAGAGAGAGAGAGAGAGAGAGAGAGAGAGAGAGAGAGAGAGAGAGAGAGAGAGAGAGAGAGAGAGAGAGAGAGAGAGAGAGAGAGAGAGAGAGAGAGAGAGAGAGAGAGAGAGGATGTAGACGTGAGGTAACGTGTCAGGAGGAGCTATCCATTGGAGGAGGAAGGGAAGAAAGGAAGTGAGGGAGCGAGAGAAAGGTGAAGGGAGGAAAGGGAGAGAGGGGAGAGAGGGGAGAGAGGGGACATAGCAGCACTCCACTGATAGCCAAGTGGACACCCTCTAAGGACGCCCCGCCAGACACCACGGCATATATGACCACATCGGTGACGCCTTGAGGGGGCCACACCACCACCATCACCACTATCACCACCATGACACGCACGCCATACACCTCTCTCTCTCTCTCTCTCTCTGCCCAATGAAAAAAACAACACCCAATTATAAGTACCACCACCACCACCACCACCACCAGCAACAACAACAACAACAACAACAACACCATCACCACCACCCACTTTTTAATCACCAGTCTGCATCAACACACAGTCCCCAGAGAGAGAGAGAGAGAGAGAGAGAGAGAGAGAGAGAGAGAGAGAGAGAGAGAGAGAGAGAGAGAGAGAGAGAGAGAGAGAGAGAGAGAGAGAGAGAGAGGATTTCCCCAGAAGCGTCTTACTTGTACCTTGACTTGCACAATTACACCAAATGAGAAATGAGAGAGAGAGAGAGAAAGAAAAGATCAATTGTATTCTTAACGACAGTGACATCCAGGTTGAGAGGAAGAGGAGGAGGAGGAGGGGGAGGAGGGAGAGGAGGAGGAGGAGGAGGAGGAGGAGGAGAACAAACTAAAAGAAGGAAAAATAAATGAACAAGTACAAAAAGAGAAGGGAAAAGTGAATCACAGAAAATAAACTGGGAATCTCATCAAGAAAAGACATGAAAAATAGAAAGACGCAGAGAAAGAAATGAAAAAAAAAAAATGATATAACAAAAGATAATAAAAAAAAACTTCATTAATTAAGAAAAGAGCAAAAAAAAAAAAAAAAAACCCAGACACTAAGAGAAGGATGAAGTTGAGAAAGAGAATACACACACAAATAAATGAAGAAAAGAATAAGTAAAAGAAAGAGGAAATGGAGATAATGAGACAGACACAATGACAAGCAAACATCCCCGCCATTCATCTCCTCCCTCAGATCAATAAGAGAGAAACAGATCAACAAAAACGGCAAACCAAAATACAAGCACCTGTTTTTTTTATTGACGTGACTTTTGGACAGGTGATTATTTCCGGTCCAGAGGAGAGAGAGAGAGAGAGAGAGAGAGAGAGAGAGAGAGAGAGAGAGAGAGAGAGAGAGAGAGAGAGAGAGATGGGGGGGAAGACAGATAAGGAAAAGGCACTTAGATAAACATGATGGCAGACACGTAGATGGACAGAATTAAATATACAGACAGAATAAGACACATGGAAACAGGGAGATAGAGAGACAGACAGAAAAATACGTTGATAAACACACACACACACACACACACACACACACACACACACACACACACACACACACACACACATGGAATGGACGGGAGACAGAAGCAGACACAAAATGAATGACCGTCCGTTCTCTAGACCTGGTTCCTGTCAGTCAAGCTCAGCACAGACAGAGGAACGACGAGGGGCGAAACACCGTAGTCACCCCAGCCAGCATTGAGTCCCACCCATGGATATTTGGGGGCGCGACTACAGCAACAAGGGGAGAAAAAAGTGGCGGAGGGAGCACAGTACTTTTGGGGCGTGGGCGAGAATGGGAGGGGTGAGGTAGTGAAGGGTTAGTTGCTATGACCTTCTTACTTCTGCTATAACTTCCTTAATGTTAATGTATTGTTTACCCGCTATACCCCCTCCCCTCCTCTCTCTCTCTCTCTCTCTCTCTCTCTCTCTCTCTCGTACACTGCTAAGAGGCACTGAGTAATAAAGTCGCACAGTTAACCGCTTCAGTATTGAGACGCATTTCTACCTTGAGATTTGTGTACGACTAGACCATTTTACTACTTACATTAGGACGGATCTATGGAGGTCAGAAGATTAATGGCCAGAGTCTTCACTATCTTAATACCAACGTAAGTTTCTGAAGCTGTATAAAATCACCGAATAATAACCAGAATAAATTTGGAAACGCGTCCTGGTACTAAAAGGGTTAAACTCGTACTATGAAAACCAATACAAACAAACTGCCTGCATAGCGCTGGAGGAGGAGAAGAGCGACGAGAGGAAGGAAAGAAACACTTTAGCCTTCTCAGGAGGTTGGGGGAGAGGAAAGGAAGGAAGGAGAGGCGGGGCGAGGCGAGGAGTGCCGAGGGTGCCACTATACCCTTCCTCTCACCCTGCTCTCCCTGACTCTCCTCTCCTCTCCTCTCGTGTCCTTCCCTCCCTCCTCTTGTGACTCACCATGACAAAAATAAATCCGAGGGAAATTACCTCATGAGAGAGAGAGAGAGAGAGAGAGAGAGAGAGAGAGAGAGAGAGAGAGAGAGAGAGAGAGAGAGAGAGAGAGAGAAGAATCCTACACAGCGGCGGCTACAGTCACAAGGGCGGAAGCACAGCGCACGCAAACTTTACCGCTCTCTTATCTACATTACCAGCGGCGTTAATAATCACGAGTGTTCTGAAATGTCACTCTTGAGGACTCCGCCTGAGAGAGAGAGAGAGAGAGAGAGAGAGAGAGAGAGAGAGAGAGAGAGAGAGAGAGAGAGAGAGAGAGAGAGAGAGAGAGAGAGAGAGAGAGAGAGACTTGACGCCTTCCAACTAACCAATCACAGGTCTCCTTAAGAGGTCAACACCATGAGGGAAAGAAGGAGGAGGAGGAGGAGGAGGAGGAGGAGGAGGAGGAGGAGGAGGAGGAGGAGGAGGAGGAGAAGCAACACATCTATCCTCCCTCCGCCCACACTACTTGGCACCAACACCACCGCAACACCGTCACCAGCGGGCAGGCAGACATGACCAGCTGACGCCCCTGACATGACACCCCGGCAGACACAAGATTCTCGCCACGCCCCGCTGTGCCTCTCCTGGCTGCCGCGGTCTGAGGGGCACCACCGAGCAGCCAGCGTGACCGTCAACAAGGCTAAATACGGCCAGCTGACGGCGACGCGGAGGGTGG
>NC_059294.1:13772603-13822603 GCF_017591435.1 Portunus trituberculatus
CTGTATTCTATCACTGTATATTTTTGTGGTTCTCTTTCTCATCCTGTCACTTTCTCCATTATCTCTCGTATCGTTTCCTCTTTCTCGCTCTCTCTCACTCTCTCTCTCCCGCCGCAGCTTCACCACTGTTTTTATGGAGCTTTTTTTTTTCTCCGCGCTTCTCTCGAGACGGTCGCTCGTGTTTATCCCCGGGAGGAGCCAATCACGATGCTAGGACGTGGTAGTGATGGTGGTGGTGACGGTGGTGGTGGTGATGAGAAACACGTGGTGGTGGTGGTGGTGGTGGTGGTGTCGACAGCGGCGGTGGTGGTGATGGTGCTGTTGCTAGTGGATGTTAAGCTTATGACTGCTTTTATTTTGCTATTATTATTATCATATTTTTTTTGAGGCTGTACTTTTTTTAAATATCATTATAATCGTATTTTTTTTTCACTGTCAGTCTTGTCACACGACGCAATAAGTGAACTATTCTGAAGCACTTATGCATCGCACCTCGAACTACATACTTTCAAAAGGCTCTTGTAGTAAATATAACACGCAGGTTTTAAAAGGCGGTTTCCATAATTCTAGTGACAGATTAACCCTGATTCTTCATAATTACCAAGAGAAACACTTGTGAACACCCGAATAATTATCTTTGACCTTTGAAAACATAAGGACGTGGTGAGGAAGCAAAGCAGTTTTGAAGTGGAGCTTAAATCTACACCACACTAACAACACACCATGCCACGCCACACCACAGTACTGTACACCAACCACAGTAAACCTTCTCCTGACTGAGCCACACCTCATTTTTTCCTCATATAATTATACATTTCCTGGCCCTCCCGTCACCACCACCACCACCACCACCATCACCACTACGACCTTACATCCCTGGTGGTGGTGGTGGTGGTGGTGGTGCGCTCAGCAGGTTATAGGGCCAGCAGAGGGTGTTATGAGGGGGAATTGGGGGGTTGAGGTGCTGGAGGCGCAGGTGGGGGAGGGGGTCACGGTCCGTCAGTCAAGTGTATAGCGACAACCTGTAAGCTTTTCGGGGACACCTGGGGAGCCTCTCTCTCTCTCTCTCTCTCTCTCTCCCTCAGCAAGATTGTATGCCAAGAGAGAGAGAGAGAGAGAGAGAGAGAGAGAGAGAGAGAGAGAGAGAGAGAGAGAGAGAGAGAGAGAGAGAGAGAGAGAGAGAGAACCTATCTACCAATCTCTCCCACTATCTCAAGAAAAAATACACAAATGTTTGACTTAACTTTGAGAATATAACAACTTTCTGGTCTTTTGACATGTGAAATAAGATTGCCAGGAATTTATATGAAAAAAAAAGTCTGAAAAACTGCTGCTCTCTCTCTCTCTCTCTCTCTCTCTCTCTCTCTCTCTCTCTCTCTCTCTCTCTCTCTCAAAAAAAAAAAAAAAAAAAAAAAAAAAATATATATATATATATATATATATATATATATATATATATATATATATATATATATATATATATATATATAAAAACAACCTGGCTTCCCTATCTAGGCACTGTGTTTCCATAGAGATCACCTCGCACCTTTTATCTCAACACTCCTCCCTCACTCCAACACACCCCACCATTCACTTGCGTTGAAGTAACTGGCAGTGTGCGTACTATCAGGATAAATCTAACCTGATATAAGAAATACTTGGGAGAGAAAAAAACATGCAAATAAATCTGATGAACTTTTTTTTGACAGCATAGAAAAGTATTAATCTGGAAGTCGAGGGGATGACATACAGTCTTAAAGGTTTCGTCATTCAGACTTATATTGGTTAGCGTTTTCTCAATAGTACGTATCTAATCAATTCTGTTGTTCTTTTCTTCCTCCTCACCTGCACCAGTAAGCTTCACTGGATCTGATATTCTCTCTCTCTCTCTCTCTCTCTCTCTCTCTCTCTCTCTCTCTCTCTCTCTCTCTCTCTCTCTCTCTCTCTCTCTCTCTCTCTCTCTCTCTCTACCCAGCACTCTACCGTAAATAACTTCCCAAGGCCTGCGTTATCTACCAAGACGGGACAACCTTGCTGTGATAGCGAAGGGGCGTGTTTCCCTCACCCTTCCTACTGAACCCTAACCACTCACTCCTCCCACTCCCGCTCGCCAGCCCGCCTATCCATATCACATCCCCGCCACCGTACCTTTCTCTCTCTCTCTCTCTCTCTCTCTCTCTCTCTCTCTCTCTCTCTCTCTCTCTCTCTCTCTCCTTTCGTTTCCACTCCCACGCACCACCACCTCTCGAAGTGAAACAGCGAAGAGTGATAAAAAATATATATATATGACTGCCCCCCGGCCCTACTCCCTCCGGCGATGACCTCCCCCGTGGGAAATAGGAGTTTAGTCTTCTACGGCAGGAGACGCAACAACAAGACCCAGTACCGTTACTTACTCCGGGTACTAATGATAATTATAAGTTTCATCTCCCCGGAGGCAGAGCAGTTTATCATTAAAACAATAGAGGAGAGGCATAATGAATACAAATCAAGGTTACGGTGACGAAAAATACATAATACATTTCAGAAGAGTTATGAGTGTTATTATTGCATACACTGTGTTCGTGCGTTCCTTTCTCTTTACCTGACCTCAATGTTGCGGCGCCTCCATATCAATCCATCAATCATTCAATCCATCAGTCAGTCAGCCTCTTCCTTAGCTACCAGCCTCCCACAGCATCCTGTTATCTACACTCACCACCACCTTACCTGCCACCACCCCTTACCTACACTCAACAATCCCTTACCTGCCTAACCCACCAACCTTTACCTTACCTAGCCGAGCTTACATTAACCTAAGCTACCTTACCTGCCACCCCTTGACCTAACCTAACTTACCTCACTAAACAATTTTTACCTTACCTTACCTAAACTAACATCCCTTACGGCTTACCTAACCTTACCTTACGTACTATACCACACCCATCACCCCCACACCAGCCCAGACAGACCCTCAAAAGCACCCACGCTCATTTAGTTGACCCCTGTGGCACGCCCCTCACCAGTGTCCCAGCCTCAGAGCCCTCAGCCAGGTGCAGGAGCGGGGCGGACATGGTTAATCAGACTCATGAGCGCCACTGCTATGCCCGACCCCATGAACAAACAGCCATGCCTAGCCCCGCCTCGTGCAACCCTACCCAGTGTATTCTCTTCTGTGCTACACCTATGGAAATGTGCAGTTGTGGTCATGGTAGTAGTAGTAGTAGTAGTAGTAGTAGTAGTAGTAGTAGTAGTAGTAGTAGTAGTAGTAGTAGTAGTAGCAGAATATCATCAGAATCATAATCACAAATCCCAAACAAACACGGAAAAATCAAAATGAAAACACACACACACACACACACACACACAACACATGAATTTACACACACACACACACACACACCAGAATAACAGATGAGAGAGAGAGAGAGAAGAGAGAGAGAGAGAGAGAGAGAGAGAGAGAGAGAGAGAGAGAGAGAGAGAGAGAGAGAGAGAGAGAGAGAGAGAGAGAGAGAGAGAGAGAGAGAGAGAGAGAGAGAGAGAATAAGAATAGAAATTAGATACAGAAAGAACACGAGACTTATGGTAGAGGAGACAAGACAGAAGAGAGAAGAGCAAATGAAAGGAAGGATTGAAGAAGCAAACCAAAGCGCGCGAAAAAAAAAAAAAATAAATAAATAAATAAATAATAAACGGTAACAAGAAAATGGAAAGGTAATAAGGAGGTACAATAATTAATGAACACCTATCGCCGAGGTATGGAAGGAAAAAGAAGAGAAAGGGATATAAAAAAAAGAAGAAGAAATACAAAAATTGATTAAGTGTGCAATCTTTAATTAATATAGAATGGTGCGCCTTTACTCACTACCTCACCATCATTATATTACTAGATGTATTTATTTCATTACCGAGTGTTAAATGGAAATCTGGACATTACTAGAGGATTGTTTTAAGTACTTAGCGATTGCAGGTATAATTTTCTTCATAGACTATGTACTACTACTACTACTACTATCACCACCACCACCACCACCATCACTACTACTACTACTACTACTACTACCACCACCACCACCACCATCACTACTACTATTACTACTAGAAGAACGGCCATATCAACTTAACAAGATGACCACGCCCTATACATGACCACCATTACAAGACCATACTAATCTCTCTCTCTCTCTCTCTCTCTCTCTCTCTCTCTCTCTCTCTGTTGCTTATTCCCTACTTCTGTTTTTGCGGGAGCGTCATGTTTCTCTCTCTCTCTCTCTCTCTCTCTCTCCCTGAGTTCTGGCGCAACACAAGGAGAGGAACAGCGGCGCGGGCGGGAAGAAGGGGGAGGAGGCGTTGGACGGGAGAGGGCTGATGGGGCTGGGAGACGGTAAGATCGGCAAGGGAGAGGGAGAGAAGGCGGGCATGGACGGGAGGCAAAAACAGGAAGAATAATGATGCGTCCCAAAGTAACACATGCTTAAGGGGGAAAAAGGGCAAAGAAATCGGGAGGAGGAGGAGGAGGAGGAGGAGGAGGAGGAGGAGGAGGAGGAGGAGGAGGAGGAGGAGGAGGAGAAGGAGAAGGAGAAGGAAGAAGGAAGAAGGAAGAAGGAGAAGGAGGAGGAGGAGATATAAGACTCATAAGACAAACGAAAAATGAGATTGAACACACACACACACACAGAGAGAGAGAGAGAGAGAGAGAGAGAGAGAGAGAGAGAGAGAGAGAGAGAGAGAGAGAGAGAGAGAGAGAGAGAGAGAGAGAGAGAGAAGAGAAACATAAAAAATGACATAATACGAATAATGAAAAAGTAAAAGAAAACTGACGGAGGGAGAAAGTAAAAATAATTAGACAAAAGGGAAAGTAAGAGATAAAAGGAGATAACACTGGGAAACAATGACGAGATGGAAGGAAAATAACGGAGCGGAAGGAGGAAAAAATGAAAGGAAGAGATAATAAATTAGGGAAAAAGGAAAACTTGACACATATTTCTCAGGAGGAGAGGAAGAAGTAGAAGAAGGAGGAGGAGGAGGAGGAGGAGGAGGAGGAGGAGGAGGAGGAGGAGAGAGATTTTACTCATTTGTGTTCTATCAGTTTTTAGTCTTATCTTTTTATTTGTTTAATTTGATCTCTAACAGTCCAAGTTATCAGCAGTATGACACATGAAGGGTGTTGAAACTCACTCTCTCTCTCTCTCTCTCTCTCTCTCTCTCTCTCTCTCTCTCTCTCTCTCTCTCTCATCCTATCTAGCTATCCATGTGACACCATTTGCCCTTAAAAGTCACACACATACACACACACGACCATTTCCGCCACGAACCAAAGACGTAGAAATAATAGCAAGAACCATCACCACCACCGCTACCACCACCACCACCACCGCTACTATAAACACCACGAGTAATACGTAACACCAAGAGGCGACTCCAGGACAAGTAACATTTACCCACGTATAAAAACAGTCTGCCCACAACACACCAATACATCGGGACAACACAGAAGGCGGTCTATATAGTTTACCGGGACTCTTCTATGCAAAATGTACTGTGAATGAGACGGTGATTATTATTTTTGCTGTTATTTGTGTTATTAATGTTATTTTCTTTAATATTACTAGCCGTTTGAATAGTTTTGGTGTTATTACTTATGTTAAATGTAAATTGAACTGACTCTTAAGATTACTAAATACGAGACCCATTCAAAACACTAATTAATTCTGAGTTAATATGGAGCCCAATATAATTATAAAAAGCCGCCACCTTTCGTTTCTGATTGAAAGGTGAGGGGAGGTTTACAGTCGAAGATACTTGTAAATGAGCCTTATTGGAGATTACGAGAAAACAAACGGTAGTTAAAATAGGGGAAAAAAATAAAGTTACTCTATACAATACGCAAACTTATAGAAGAAGAAGAAGAAGAAGAAGAAGAAGAAGAAGAAGAAGAAGAAGAAGAAGAAGAAGAAGAAGAAGAAGAAGAAGAAGAAGAAGAAGAAGAAGAAGAAGAAGGAAGAAGAAGAAGAGAAGAAGAAGAAGAAGAAGAAGAAGAAGAAGAAGAAGAAGAAGAAGGAGGAGGAGGAGGAGGAGGAGAAATATATTATAATGTAACCTAATTTATCACGGGAGAGGGGAAGGAATAGATAAAAGTATAATACAGGGATTTCCACGATGGTTTCTTATTACGTCCCTTATTTTCTTATATTCTAAACAAAGAATCGGATCCTAAAACGTTCTGCCCTCTTTATTTCCACTACTTTGTTGAAGGTTCTGGGATTTTCAATTATACTTTTTCATAATTTTAATGATGGAAGAGAGAGAGAGAGAGAGAGAGAGAGAGAGAGAGAGAGAGAGAGAGAGAGAGAGAGAGAGAGAGAGAGAGAGAGAGGGGGGTGGTTTAAAACACAAACGTATAGAGCATCAGACCAGGGAGTCGTGATGATGGTAGTGATAGTGATAGTGACGGTGATGGTGATTGTGATGGTAGTTGTGTCAGTGCCATGAGGAGAGGAGAGAGAGAGAGTGCCACCTCAAGTCGCTGCCACCCTCCGTGTAGGCCTATCAAAACAGAGGGTCGGAAAGGGAAGACAGCCGTGACTGGAGATAAGAAGGCGAGGTTGGCTACAAGAGGCTCGGGGCGTGACAGGAAGGGAAGGACGAAGGAAGCACAGGATAAGGAAAACCCAACCAAGAAAACGAGATAAAATGTATATACTGTACCTGTTAGGAAGAGGATGAATGAGAGAGAGAGAGAGAGAGAGAGAGAGAGAGAGAGAGAGAGAGAGAGAGAGAGAGAGAGAGAGAGAGAGAGAGAGAGAGAGAGAGAGAGAGAGACGTTCCTGCACCTAGCCACACTGACCACTGATGACCATTCCAAGCCTGAGGGGCAAGGGTCAGCCTCTCACCCCTTTACCCCACGGCCTCCTACGACCCCTGCCTCTCACCTGGCGTCGCACGAAAACACCCTGGCTTTAAATGCACGACCTGGCGGCAGCTTTCCCTCTCAGCCGCAGGGGACCTTGACTGCTGCCCTCACGCCGTATCTAAGCCGCCTGGACCTAATGACACGCGCCCTCACAACACACTGAGGAAAGACTTAATGACTGCCACAATGTCGCCCGAAACCTCACCGAGATGCAAGCAGGCGGGGAAAATGGAACGAGGCTACGCTTGACGAGGCTCGAGGCTGCGGGTCACGGCGGGGCAGGCAGCTTGAGTGGTTCTTTCTTGTGCCTCCTTGCAAGCCTCGGCCTGTACAGTTATGTGAGAGACAGCTGGTCACCGTCACCCTATACAAGTGTGTACGGAAAGCGAGGGGCATGCGCGAGATGGGCTTAGTGTGGTGTTTACTTGTTACGGTGCTTCCTACGTTGTTTTGATAGTATTCAGTATGGCAGTTTATATGTTGTGTTAAGCAGTGATGCAATAGGAATTCAGTTGCATTGTTTTGATATCATACAAGTTTTTCTTTTCTGAAATTAATGAGTGTGGTGTTTACTTGTTATCATATCAGCGTGTTTTCTCGTTTCGATTATGTTTAGTTACTCATTTTGCTTCACAACTTATGGAATAACAAGATGGACTACACTGTGATTCGATATTTCAGAGGTGCTCGCTTCCTGCAACTATCAGCTCCTTTAATACTTGACACTAGAAGCTGTGGCGGATACAACCATCTGTCTACCATAGCGCTGGGAGACCAAAGTAGCAAAGCGGCTGACAATGTTCCTACCAGATGGAAACTTTCTCGACTCATGAGTGCGGGTGACGACACACACACCACTCCCCGGGACGCAACACAAGCCTTTTCTCCTCCCCCTCCCACACACAGGTAATATTTGCATCAGCAGCAGCAGCGGCGGCACGGATGTTGACGTTCATAATTGTTGGAGAGACGCAGGTGTAATGACGACACGACCTCGCAGGTAATGGGGCATCCACCTGCTGCCGCTCACGCTTCTCCTTCAGGGGCGTGGGGTGAGAGAGAGAGAGAGAGAGAGAGAGAGAGAGAGAGAGAGAGAGAGAGAGAGAGAGAGAGAGAGAGAGAGAGAGAGAGAGAGAGAGCCCCTACCACAAAAATTTCTTGTTATATTATCTTTATTACCATTACTATTATTATTAATAACATTATTATTACGACGATCATCAATACCATTGTTATTATATGAGGCAGCTTTTTTTTTAACCACGAATACCATACCTACTACAACAACAACTAAACAACTAATACTACTACTAACACCACCATCACCACTTCTACCACCTAGCATGACATCAAGCGGTCCCCACACCTGCGAGGAACAGAGGGGTATCAACACGTACGTAGGTGCTGAGGAAGATGCCGAGATAGGGAGGCTGGGAAGAGGAATGTAGACTGGGCGGCATGAACTGGGTGGGAAGCGACGGGACGAGAGAGGCGAGAAGGATGACTAAGGAAGAGGAAGGGAGAGACGACCCACCACAACCACTACCACCACCACCACCACAGAGAAACAAAGCACCTTCCTCACCTTAGGCTTAACGGCACTGTTACAACTGGCCAATCCTGCACCACCACCACCACCACTAAAAACAATGACTCTATCGGTCTTCCCACTACCATCCCTACTAAAAACAATGGCACTACCACCACCACCGCCACCACTTACCAACCAACAACACACATATTGTTCTCTATTGATTTAATTTAACATGCTGTAGTCACGTATAACCCACCACCACCACCACCACCGAAAAAAAAAAATCTTCACTGCCAATCATACGACTACCGACAGCAGTCACTCTTTTTCTCCATATTTTAAAAGATCTGAAAAATGTTACCCCTCTTGATAGGTAGAGTCAAATACAGAACTTTTAACAAATATCGACATATGTCAGTCGATATTAGTGACGTCTTGTATCTCCTTCGAAACCCGTATAAGTCATCAGTGCAGGTTAAACAGACCCTCATATATGTAAAAGACTTAGAGTAAATATCCACGCGTATCAATTAATATTAGTGAGTTCCTGTATCATGAACGGCAGGAGTTTTGAAATACTCACTAGTTATCAAATGGAGAGTAACATCAAATAAGTAAAAAAGACCTCCAGTAGCAGGATGAATAACAACAGTATCCTCATTAAACCTTTCCTTTTGACTTCACATTTCCTTTCTCTCTTCTCCGTCTTTCCATCTCCACGAACTCAAGTTTCTTCACGCTACGAAAAGTTTCTCTTGAGCAATGGAGTGACGTGGCTTACTTATTCGTCTGTGTCTAATCACCTTTGTTTATAATCTTTGTTGGATACACTTAACATTTTCTTCTCACCGTGGTTGAATTTAACTAAATAAACAAATTAGACTCATAAATAACTGATAGCTATTGCCATTTAGTTACTCAAGTTTACCAGTCCCCAATTCTTCTTCCTTGACTGGGCAGTGGTGGTGGTGGTGGTGGTAGTAGTAAAGATTAGTGCAGTGATAACCTTATGAACGCCTTAATTTGCCAGTGGCCTCACATTTACTCTCTATTTAAGGCAGTGGACAAGGTTTGGGTGTGATGACCGCCATATAAGATTGTGCATCGTCACATTTCGCTGTAAGAACCCTCATCCGTTCCCGAAACATGACACACACACACACACACACACACACACACACACACACACACACACACACACACACACAGGAATTCTACATTCACGTCTACACCAACATATAATCCCACACATCCCTTGCCTCCCAACATCCCCTCCCCACCACCCCCTCTCTACCCTCAATGTCAAGGATAACTCGCCTATCTCCTCGCCTCCTATGACTCTCAATTTTGTACGCCAGGTTACGGTTAGGTTTATAATTCTCACGGGCAGGTTAATCTTCGTTCCGTCCACTGATTATGATTGTATGATTACCTCCCTCCTCCTCCTCCTCATCCACCTTCTTTTCAGACACTATCCTCCTCCTCCTCCTCCTCCTCCTCCTCCTCCTACTACTACTACTACTACTACTACTAACACCGTGTAGCGCCGTGTAATAAGGTCGTCAGGTGAAGTAGTTCTGAGATTCCTTCGTCAGAAAGAAAGAAAGAGAGAGAGAGAGAGAGAGAGAGAGAGAGAGAGAGAGAGAGAGAGAGAGAGAGAGAGAGAGAGAGCATTTTCTAAAAACATCGAATTATTTATCTTGAACCCAACACACTAAAAAATTAAAGAGTGATAAGAGATAGTACTCGTATGAGACTCCACTAAACAAGCTCTCTCTCTCTCTCTCTCTCTGACAAGTCGTCACGTGAGCACAACAAAGGTGTGATCATGTGCAACTCTTCACCCCACACACCTGTTGACCATGTTGAGTTAGGCTACTTTCTCGTCTTACACATCTGCTCTATTTTCCTCATCCATATCTCTCTCTCTCTCTCTCTCTCTCTCTCTCTCTCTCTCTCTCTCTCTCTCTCTCTCTCGCATCTCCCTTTCACAAAGTTGAAAGGAAAAGTGACTTCCGCAATCTAGCCTTACCTACTTCCTTGCTCTCCCACGAGTCACGCTAGAGTAGACACACACACACACACACACACACACACACACACACACACACACACACACACACACTAATGCCATGGTGGGCAAGCAAGGTAAACAATTGACTTGCGGGTTGACCCTTCACTGAACAGCTGGTGGTAAGTTGCGTGGCACGAGCGGCTCACACTTTCCTATATATTACATTGTAAGGGTGAGATAGCTCTCTCTCTCTCTCTCTCTCTCTCTCATTAACGGTGCATTTATAACTATTAATACTATCAACAAAATAAATAAATAACAATAACAACAATGGTGATAAGGATAGCTAACAGTAAAGTTAATCGCGTATTAGTGGCGCGTGTCCCCTGCAGCAGTGTGTCCCCACGCACACCGAGGCACGTCAGCACCTACCTGCCCTCGAACATCCCAAGCCCCAAGCATGTTCCTGATTACTAACTAGCCCCCTGTCCTGGCCTTCGTTTTGGCAACTGTTGCCAAGATATCACGTGACGTCTGCGATACCATGATTAATGACTGCCTTACAGAAGGAGTGTTCACTTTCCCAATGAGGTATACAGTTTACAACGGGTTTGGAGAGAATCACGGATGATGACTACCTGCGCGATGAAATAATGAACGTGTGTCACGGTGGCGGAGGGGGCGAGGCTGCAAGGCGGGGTCCAGCACACCTACACCGCCGCCCACACAACGCGGTGCCCTACTCCTTCAACATCACACAGCTGCTTCGTGATCATGCCAATCCCGCCGTCACTCGGCCCCCCAGCCTCTATTTGGTCCTGGCTTGGCTCCTCACCGAGAATAAACAACACTATAGCGCGTCCGTCACAGGTGTGTGCCACGACTTGGCTCACCAAACACCGCTCCTTCCAAACACCCTTAGCGTGTTCCAAACCATACATGGTCTCCACTTTATTACTTTTGAATAAACCAATTCGAGAAGAATCACTGAGTCCTCGAACACGGAGGGTGGTGTCAGTCATCACAAGTGACACCCCTGCCAGTCCAGCCAGGCGCTGGCTCGCGCTAGGTTAGGTTAGCCTGGCTCATGCATGTTAAACTCCATTATCAACACTCCTCTTTTCCAAATGACGCATCAAGCACTGGCCCGGCGGCATGTGAGCGACAAGGGCAGACACTCACTGCGAGGTATCCTGCTGGGGCTTCACAGTAACAAGGTAGTTATCCCGCGTCCTGGCAGAGTGGAGGCGTGCGTTGTGCCGTGATCGGCAGCGCGTCGGTCCGTTCAGGTTGCGGGTGCGCCACTGACTGACTGAGGCGAAGCGAGGGTCCGAGGGAGGCGGCAAGCTGGGGGATTGTGGCTGGCTCTGCCTGGGAGCGCATCACCACTATAGGGTTGGTTTCAAAGCCACCTAGGCCCGTGCTGAGCCCGCATGCTGGGAAGCATGACCCTTACTACGCCTAACACAGATTCTATAAATGCCAACCTACACCTTCATTCCACCTACGTAATCAAAGTGGAAGAAAAATACAGCTTCTGATAACAAATTTGAGATAAACACAAAGCTCATTATGACATTCTCGCGATGCGAAACTTTATGAAACGTTTGTGTGCACGCGACAGGATACTCTGCCTTCGTTCAGCGACTAGCCCGCCTCGCTTCAGCTGATGCAGGTCGTCCTCTAAACATTAAACGCAACTCACATTATTTACGCGACGACCCAAACATGACAGACGAGAGTCGTGCCGCTCGCCAGCACTTCCTCCCACGCCCATCATCAAGGACACTGCCTACAATTTACATTGAGGCGTGACATAACATCACCGTGTTGACCGAATGAGCGTGAGGCAAAAGGCGCTGATAAGGAGTTTCTACCAACACGTTGGTGGGGATCTAATCCCTATACCTCCCAACTCCCGTCTCAAAATGCCCGATCACTCTGCGGGAGTCTATCGATCAAATCCATGCCAGGGAAAATTGATCCTTCGGTGCTGGTTTGGCCTCAAAATAGTCGTGATCTGTTTACTCTATCACATCACCACGCACAGGTTGGAGGGACACGAACATAGTGGCATACGAGTGATAGAAATGTTACTTTTATGGTTCCTCTTCCTTGATTTTTCACAGCAGCCACAACAATGTGCAATCAATGACACGAAAATGTTTCGCTGGCACCAGTGGTACATTTTTAATGGTTATGTACTATTTCACTAATGCTGAATATGTTGATCTTTTCCTAGATCTCAACGAGGAAAGTTATACATGAGGTAAAGCACAACTCCTATCCAAAGATAATAATGCGACAAAAGACATGCAACCACTCCACCGCACTCGCTCATGCTGGTAAATAGTGTGCTTTCCATTTCTCCCATCACTAGTCTTACCAATGGATTGGTTACCAAGCAAACCCCAACAACCTGGAAACCTTTCCAACGAGACAGGATACATAATCTACTCCGTCAACTGCAAGACAAGAGGCTGTTCTGCACAGACACTTGCACACACCACCAATACTTTCTCCCCATCAACCACTACATGTAGCACATAATGTAAAGATGAACAGTGCTGCAGTATGTATTGTAAATATAGTAACAAATCTCCTTCTACAATATATATATATATATATATATATATATATATATATATATATATATATATATATATACAAATAAAAGAATGCTATTCTATAAGAGTAAAAAACAAGGTAGGCAAGCACAGTGAGACCATGACCTGTTTAACTATACAATTAGCTTCACTAAAAAAAACATGCACCCAACATATACACCACAGGAAACACTACCATGGATGTTCTAGTGATAATGGCAACACATATTTCTTAAGGAGAACATCATTAGACAAACAAACACTTCTCTACAAGTGTGTGAGTGCTAGTATAATGTTCAGAATGTTACCAGATGAATGGTGTGCCTGACTGGTCACTGCTTACCTATTACCCTCAGTAGTGATCTTAAACTTCTAAAGGCGGGTTCACACGTGTCAATATGTGACTGAATATGCAAGTTGTTAGAAGTATCAACTGAGCCCTTCTAGTCGGAACACATTCACACATAGCGACTGTGATGTATCGGCTGGTTGGAGGAAATTAAGTGAATGGAAACAAACAACTACTCAACAAGATATCTTCCTCTGGTAATGATGATGATTGCGATCAAGTTAAATCCTCATCTTCAAAAACATCTTGCAGATAGGGAAACAGTTCTTGGAGAATTGCAGCTATCTCATTGAAAGTTGATTTGCACAGGCTTTTTTTGCTGTATAATTCATTTTCAGGATACCAGATGTGCTCTTTTTCTCTCACCAACTCCAACATCTTCTCTACATCGACACCACATTTTCAAACCTTTCTCTGCAATGTCACAAATCGACTGAACAAAATCAACATGTTGGTCTTGTTTTAAGACTGGTCTTTCCAGTTGCTGGGCACCAATATTCAGTCAGAAATTCTACCAACTTGTAATTTCAGTTGCAAATTGACATGTATGAACCCACCTTTACACTCACCTGTAATGTCACTAAGGCACAACATCCAATCCCATTCACTGCTGCCAACTGTACTCTGTATATTCCTATGATGCTCAACAGAGTGGGTCACCCTAATGCTGACCACCATGTGTGACAGTATTTGATTATTTCTGTCACTGCCCAAATCTTAGGAAATTCCTTAATGAATAAAGAAAAGATGACATGCATGTATTACCTGTTGACATGATGAAAAACATCAAAGAATAAATCACAAGTACTCACCCTCCGCCGAGCATGCTTTCGGGACGTGGTGGCAGCAGGAGCACCCAAACATGGGCGTGCCTCATTGGCCAGGGAGGCAGAGAAGGAACGCGTGATTGAGGAGATTGCTACCGAGAAAGTTGATGAAGAGGACAATGGCGGAGTGACTGGTGCAGAGACTGGTGGGGACACTGAGTGGTGGGTGCGAGGTGTGTGAGGCTGGTGCTGGTTGATGTTTGGTGGTGTGGCCTGGAGGGGGGACAGAGGGGAGCGGGGAGATGGTGGCAGCAAGAGAGGGGAGAGGTGGGCATGGTTGCGGGGAGAGTTGACAGGGGAGCCTCTAGGTGAGCCTTTTAGAGGGCCAGCATCAGAGGGCAGCTTCAGCAGATCCTTTGAGTCTATCCTTTCTCCTGTGAAGAAGACACAAAGAATAGTGGGTATTGCTACATCCTGATACCTGCTTAATAGGCACAGTACATTGACAGATGATATGCATGGTGTGTGCATTCACAATAGCCTAATCAAAAATAGACTCACAACCACCAATCCATTACCCTTTCAGTGCGAGCTCACAGCTCATTATTCCTAATCTTCGGATAGAACTATGACCTCACACACCACACATCCCATTCCCTTGCTCAGGGGAAACAGTAACTGCCTTACTTGTCAGTGCTAAAATCACAGAGGTGACCAGCCCCTAGTTAGGTTTAAACCTATACCAACCATGTAAACCAACATAGACTCAGCCCCTTTATCACTGAGCTACGAAGCAATGTGTCATGACAATGCTTATTTTAGGCACTATTTTTGACTAGTCAATGTGCCTAGCAGTGATAATCTTTTGACAGGGATGGGATCCAGTTGAAAAGAAAAATGACCATCAAAATTTGTATTTATAAAGTTTAAAAGGAGTTCCAACCCAGACTATCTATACTATAAAGTTACCAAACCAATAAAAATATCTGTACCTCAAAATTACTTACTATATAGCTATAAACAAGAATCTTGCACAGCAGGCACTAAAGTAGTCTGCTTCACATCTATTAATAATCCAACTATTACCTAGTTAAGAAAACACGTGAGTGATGCCAGAAATAACAGGAATCAACACTATATTGTATAAATGGCATATATAATGTTATACGTTTCACATGATTGATACTCAAATTATTAGTAACTGAAATAATTTAATATAGATAAGAAGACAATGTTGCCAAGTCTGATGAATCCAGGCCCAAATTGCAAGCCTGACGTCAATGCCTCAGGGCCTTGGCTGTCTGACCTCATTACCCTTCCCCACCAACCACACACATGAGTTACAATATTCCACTTGCTATAACTTCTACTTTTGATTAGTATTTTCATTGAAATAAAGCAATAAGATAAATCACATACTTTAGTGTGTCCATAACATACTATGGTAGAAAGCTACCACATCAAAAATCTTAAAATGGCCTCAACGTTTGTGATTTCTAATCATTATGGAACAAAAATAAAAAGTGAAACAACTGAGCCAAATTTGGATCTCTAAAGCAATCCAATGTCATTATGAGGGAAAGTAGTTATATCACTGTGCAATAGTAGCAGCAGCATGGTGCAATGGTACCTTTGGTGATGGAGTGCAGAATTTCGCTGCACCACTGCCTCTCCCCGGGCTGGGACATGAACTCCCGGAAGAGTGCATCTGTCACGCCTTGCAAGTTGCACACCTTCAAAGTCATTTTACACCTGTAATAATATTTTTAACATTAGTCTAGTGAACTGTTATTTGCCATTTATCTATTACAGAATTCTAACGTTTGCTACACAAAAATGGAATATTATATCAAATTTGTTTCAACAAATTTTTCAAAAAGCTTGTCAGTGTTATGTGACTAAGACAAGACTATTGCAGTTAGTTTGATTAAGTACCACACTTGAGACAAATGTATAGTGACTGGTGTGTCTTCGAGGACATTCAGGACACACAGATCTCAATGGATGTCAAGCAGGGAAGTTGTTGCCTCCTTGGAATGTTCCAGTCTAACCCCATTTCAAAAGTGTACATTCTTATCCAAAGCTGTACAAACATGAATAATTGTCCTCCCTTACAAAAATCCAGTGCATGCTGCTAGTCTAGGAGAGACTTCTTTACTCTGCATTAAAAGTAGTGCTGGATTAGATTTCATTCTGAAAAGACCTTCACTCCTATGCCACCTAAAGAATGAGGCATGGCAAACAGAATAACTTTAAGGAGTCCAGGAGCCACCATGTCATTATTGGTTATCATCTGCACCCAAGAACCACACCTTCCCACCAAGTTTACATGCCTCTGTATCCTGATGCAGAGCAAATTGAAAAAGAACAACAGATAATATCAAATAAATCTGCGGTTGTACCAATGAAACTACAAATTTGCTGTTATTTGTCAGCCCCTGCCCAGGTCAATAGCTGTGACAGGGAAAACCCATGAGTATATGATATTACAGACCACCATATACCAAAATGATCCCAAACATCGGTGAGAATATTTCTAATTGGCATTGTCAACACAGTAGACCAACACAACCCACTATCACACGGTAGTGGAATGAATGAAGTAATGAGTGCAGATCAGCAGGCGCCCTTCATCCTTCATTCCTCATGGTGGCCCCTCCCTGTCCCTGTCCCTGCCCTCTCCGGTGGTCAGGTCACACCCTCACCCTGCTCTCCACGCCCTCACTCGCCTCACACAACACTTACCTGTGCCAACCTCAAACACCCACACCACTACAACCATCAACACCTCCACGTTATAATTAAACACAACAAAGTAATGAAACTGGCGCGCTTGACTGACAGGTTTGTTTACATGATACAACACATGCCGGTCGAGTTGCGCAGTCCGGTTTTTTTCCCACTTTATATATATAAATATAAAATAAACGATAAAATGCAAAGTTTATTAGATAAAACAGAAAACAAATAATACAAAAATAGAATAAAGATGAAGTGTGGAGAAAATATGTTAGAGGACAATAATAAAAGTCACCTAATAAGATACAAAGGGATGGAGGTCACAAGAGGAAGAGGAGCGCGAGAATTATTAATAATCCATATGACAGCTGAGGGGATGCGATGATGTGAAGAGCGTTGATTCCTCTCTCTATATATTGCCGTGGTGTCAGTATATGATGGAGAAATCAAAGCAGAGTGAATAATAAAATTTTAATGATTTTCTTGTTTCTTATCTTATAACTGCATTCAAGAGAGAGAGAGTGAGTTATATTATTTTAGATATTCGTGGCAATATAATAAAACCTCTTCACTAGATTCATATTGTATCATGTCATCTGTCTTATTGGGAACAATTCACATTAGTTTACACATAAATCATGTATTTTTCTTGGTTCCACCACTTTCCTCTTTGTATTGTATTAAGTAACGGTTATTACTAAGATCTATTTTCATTTCTATACAATTATCATTCAAATCTACTGATAGGTATACTTCTGGAAACAGGCCTATTAAGCCAGTGACTCCAGCCTTCGTGGTTTGTGGTTTGTATAAGTGTACCTACCGTAGGAACTTTGTGCAATCAAACGTATTTTTTTCTTTACAGTTTAAAATCTCTTACCCGTTTTTATTATTTTTTTTTTTAACACAATGATAAAGCAGTAAATCATTTACAAAATATAATAAAAGAAGTATTATTGACTTACCTTTAACTTTGGTGGTTGAGCTTTTGATGAAAATGTGGCTCAGCATATAATTTCATTGAAATAATGACCCAACATTGTTAGATCTGAAAATGTTATCATCTCACTGATATAGACTGCATAAACCTAAAAGTTAACTATTTCCATAATTCTACCAAGGATGTCCAAACACCTGGTTTTGGAAAATTCACATGCCACACGCAAGCTATACACACACACACACACACACACACACACACACACACACATATTAGAGTAAAAAAAAATCAATTATGGTAGAATCTGAAGAGTATCAGATGTGATGGATATCAGAACTAAAACCAACTACAATTAACAACAATGTGCAAATCAAGGAATGAATTGGAAATACTTCCACTCAGGCTTTCAAGACCCTCAACCTCACCAGGACCTTCCTACAGAAAAGAAATCAACTCCACCGCAAATAGCTTGAACATCTCACCACCACGTACCGCACCTTTGGGGCACTAGAGGCTGTGACATACAATCTGCACGGCCCTAACAAACCCCAAAGAAGAAGAAGAAATGGAAATATTAAGGAGAAGGGATGTGCATGTTGAAAAATTAAAAGTCAAGTATTTAAGGGAACACTGACAGTTCAAATGAAGTCTGAAAAAAGCCAAAAAGTAAATGTATCAGGAGTAAACTAGAAGAGTTAACAGAAATAAGCAATGTATATCAACTGAAAAAAGAACAGGACCACTATAGGAGTGTACATTACAACACACACACACACATTGGAAGGGGAGTGACAAAAAAGTAAAGCTCCATTCACTGAAATAAGGATAGTTAGAACAAACAAGAAGTGACAGAAGCAGCTATGTGGACATTATATATATATATATATATATATATATATATATATATATATATATATATATATATATATATATATATATATATATATATATATATATATATATATATATATATACACTTAAAGAACTGAACAAAGTGAGTGCAGTTCAGGCCCTGTATACTACAACTAAGTAAACAAATACAACTGGGAAATGCAGACATTATTGTAATAGGTGTATTTGGCCTACTACCAGAAGAGGTGGATATCCATGAAAAAAGTAGAACGTATAACACTTTTATTAAATATATATATTCCTAAGATATGTACAGATTATATATTGTTATGTCATTCACGGTCTTACCGCACAGATTGTGAACAGTAAAGTTTACGTGTAATAATAATACTGCCCTCAACTCATGGTGGGCCTCGTGAGCACCGGCCCCTCACAGCAATGTAACACTGAGCCCCGCACGGTGGGAGGACGGGAGGTGGACACTACTGAACACACCACGGCAACTTTCATGGCCACCTTCTTAGAAAAGTGTTTATCATCATTCATAAGAAAAGTAAAATAAGTAAAAAAAAAAATAAATAAAAAAATAACCAAGCTGAATTCACTTAGCATGAATATGTACGTATGTACATAACAGTTTTATATCACCGGTCCATGTAGTAAGGCAATTAACATTTGATATAGCCTAGTTTTTCTTTTCCAGAAGCAGGTGTTGTTTGTTGATATGCAACTAAAAAGGAATATGTATACTTGCTGACATGCAAGCTCAGCAGACACAGTATATGGTTGTTTTTGATGTTCTATTGCACGTGACACTCCATAATATGCAGTTGTGAGAAATGTAAAGTAATATTTACCCAAAACTGAACCTTCATATAAGGGGCAGTAATATCATAACACCTATAAAATCACATTCACACAGTTGTATGAGCCATAACATCCCAAGAAGCTAAATTAATCTTAATCCTTGTACATGGCTGGTTTGAAAATGTACAGGATACCAAGCATATATAAAAACTATTTCACACTCTGGCACCCTAACAGTCGTCTCAGTATATATGGTTTGACCTACTGATTGTGATTTATTCATACAGTAGTATAATGACTAGTTACCTAGGCCAGGATCTAGGTGTTAAGGTGATGGGCAGAATTAAACTAATGTTTATAATCATGTTTTCTTTTCTGACATACATTAACATGTCTGATATGAATTAATATGCTAGCTTCTTATCATATGACTTAACAAAATCAAAATGTTTAAAAAATCATACATTCCATCATCAATAACTCCAGAGTTTGACACAAGAAGCAGCATCCTTGTTCTGGAATACAGCACTGTACATGAAGTATTAACTTATTAACTTCAATTGAAAAAAATATGCTTCATTATTTAACAAATACATATTTTGAGAAATGAATATAGCATACAAATGTTTATGCTGATAGCTTTGAAAGTGGTTGATATGATTTTCTCAACAATGTATTTCTATAAATCCATATATGAAACTCCTTAGCTTTATACAGTATCGTGATTAAAACCTAATAAAACTGTAAACAATGTAATATTTTCATATAATATATGATTTCATACTAATTTCAGATATATTTTCATGGATAATTTTTTTTTCTGAAATCACAATTCAATATGTAGAGAATGAATGAGAAAAATTGAATTCTTTTCTTCAGCTGCTGTGACATAAACACTGCAATAAGTTATGAACTACATTTGATGCAGATACGTACACATTTGTAAAGTTTTATCACATCTTCTTGAATAAAGAAAAATTAAGGAAGACAATGGTACACATGAACAAAGAAAAATAAAGACAACTGTAAACACATGTATGTAAAACTTTGTCATACATCCATACTTCTACTATGGGCAATATAAAAGTACTACCTAATGTTAATCATAAGGCCACCCTATGACAAGGCATTATGTCCTTGTTTGTGACATGAAACACATCTACACTAGAGACTGTTCCATGACTATTTGCTGTTTGTCATTATCTTCGTCAAGTCATCCACTCTTTCATTACCTTCTCCTCAGCAGCTCCTCATTACATAGTTTGTCATTACTAGTCACCATTAAATGCCTCAGAAATGGATTTATGACTAGAATTGTTTTCTTTTTCTCTTTTTTTCAGATGTCACATAGAAGCTCAATATCACATATGTATATACTATGGTAACTTCACCATACACTATAACACAATCAGCAAACATCAGCCTTTCTTAAACATGTCACCACCAGTCACTGTCCACACACTGGTGAGCTCATCCTTCCATCACAGATTTCTCAATACATATTTTCCCATTAACCAAGTCAATTTTTACAGTTCCTGCTTGTAGTTCCCCAAACTTATACAAGTTAATGGTAAATTCATATATGTTTCTTACTTGGTCAAAAGAAACAACTAAGCAAACAAGACTGACATCCTAAGTCAAAGTGGGTCAGTGATGCCCGGTGGTATATCACAAGAGTTAAGATCTAGTATTGCAACAGCACCATACTTCTTTTATATAAATAACATTCTGAAAGTCTATACTTAAAACCAATTTAATGATGAATGCTTCACAAATTTTACAAATAATTTTTTCTTAACCTTGTATAAAAATATAAAAATGTACAGTGTTTACAAATTTTCAATGTGCATATGCAAATTAAGTGACTGGTAAATGGCTTAGTAATGAATGTCTTAATTTTTTACTGCACCTTTCATGAAATCATAATACTATTAATGTAACCAACATGTACAAAACATTGGTGAAATTGTTCCCATATATCAAAGAGGAGACCAAAGGCTCTCTTAAACACTATACATGTATAATTTTTGACAGCTAACACTATCAGATATTACTTTTCTCAATCCTTCAATGGAAATTTCTCACATACAATGGGGTTAACTACAGAACAAAACAATCAGAATCATAAAGGTAATCATATATTGTTATAATCATAGATTGGTTTGGTCTCCCTAACTTTCAGATCTTCAAACAATTGTATATATGAGAAAAAAAGTATATATATATATATATATATATATATATATATATATATATATATATATATATATATATATATATATATATATATATATATATATATATTACTGACTTCATGCCTAAGAGAGCTTTTGTTGCATCTTATGCATTATAGAAATATGAACTGTGGTTAACTACTGTTTATGTCAATGAAGTGTTACAGAGCACTGTCTCTGTCTTTCATTGCAAAATGTTGGGACAAATTAAAAGCATATTCCTTTCCAAACTTAGACTAAGTAAAGATCCGAGATCAGTTACTATTAGTTGAGGAGGAAAATGAGGACACTCAGTCGCTGTAAATGTTATGAATAGGAATTCTGATCAACTTTTCTTTTAAGAAGAATCTGTACGAGAGGAAACTGAACAATGCACAGTAATCAGCAGAGATGCTTGAACAGTAAATTTGGTAATAAAAAAAGACATGATGTGCTTATTTTCGTAAAGGTATTTAAAAAAACTGTTGCTCATTGCCAATTCTAATTTGCTATTTGCCAATATCAAAAATAAAAATAATTACCTAAACCAAGAATTATTCTTTACACATTAATTTTTCTTTATGTACATCACTGTTTACAAGGTAATGAATGTCCCCATCATTCATGTTTCTTTTCTAAAATTATATCTGTCACTTTTTACTGATAATTATTCCATGTCGCTCCTCATTCACCAAAATGAATGAGATGCAAGAAAAGGGAAACAAGCCAGATGAAATAAAAATTTGTTAATAACCTGAGGAATCATCTTTCATTAAAGATATAAGTACATATCATCAATTTTCTTAAAAAGTATAAAAATTGTCATTATTGTGGAAAATGCCATAACAATTTAGCTTCAGTATGGCTCCAGTATCAGCTTTAATGCATACCTTTCATTGTTATGAAACTTTTGAACTAAGGGTTCTTAGACTACTTCAGCATTATAATTGAGTATTTTTTGAGAACAGCATAAAAGACTGATTAACTTAAAAGAAGATTCATGAGGATTAGCTCTCTCACACACCACATTCTTTTGGAGATTTCCCAAGTCTTCACAGACCCAAAATGTAGCATGCTCTGAGCATTAAAAGAGATTTGAATTATAGTCAAACTTTAAAACATGTTGTATATAATGTAATGCAAATATAGCAACTTGGTTATATAAAAGAATTTCAATGAAACAAACCAATTCAGTCACAAGTCAAATGAACTATGACTTTTTACAAATCCTGATATACATAACTTATATGAGGGATATAATTTCACCATTATTTCTTCTTTATTGTAATCAAATTTTCAACATCTCAAGATATTTTTTCCATAATCCTTGACATGTATGGTTTACTGGTGTAATACACAGTTCCAGTACTTCAATGTAACTACTGGACTAATCTTTAAGTTCAGTAAATCCATGTTGGACATCAGGATCTTGTAAGTTCACCTACAGGTCATTGCCCATGATATGCTAGTGCCATGGAGTGAAGCTGTCTCAAATGTGAAGCATTCCTCCTTACCACAGAAAATTTACTAATACATTTTAATAAGAAACAGTCCTGTGGTTTTTGGACACACATAAAAAAGTTCTGCCTCAATCACACAGCACAAAACACAGTATTTGCCTTGATCTAAGAAAAACCAAAAACCTGAGGATTCTTATATAAGGGAAGGATCTAACATGAAGTCATCATGACAGGTACAATCAACACTTGTTTTAATGCTAGGTAGAACTTTTGCATTACCTTTTTGCAGGATAAAAACTCACACATTCAATTATCACTTATCAGTTTCCTAGGTTTTCAGATAGAGCACTGTATTTTCTCTTTCTTCTTCAGACTCATCCTCTATAAAAGGTGTTACTGTTAATGACACACGTTCTAAAGTGTTCGCAGATTTTAAACCTCTGTATGAATAGTCATTTGCCCAGCACAGGGATCCTGTTGATCTTGCCTGCAAAGAATAAAAATAGGACTTTAGACAGATAAAAAAAATATAGTTATCACTAAAGAACCTGTAAATTGAATATTACAAACATTATCCTGGGCTGAAATATTACACATAAAGTCAAAACAAGTTGCAAATCAATGATTACTCTTAAACACCAATCTTCAACTTTTAAAATACTGTCGAACATTAAGTATAAATACTAAAATCATTATGGTCACTCTTCATTAGTTATATTTCCATTCAATCTGATACAAAATCCGGATGCCATCTAAATAGCTAAGAAATGAGATTAGTATAGAAAACAGAGTTACACATACAGGCACATCTTTGTTGTACAATGTTACATGGCCCTCTAATGAAACAACACAATGATTTTAAAACAGTGTGAGGCATACCTGGAGCACGGTGAACACTGCACCAAATATCACAAGATTGACGAAACAAATGACAGCAATGAGTGTAGTGACAGAGTAGAAGTAAAGTTGTTTGTGTGGAGACTGCTGGGGTGTGGAGTGAAGACTTAGCGCTATTCTTCTCTTGTCAGCCGAGACAGCACCATAACACTGGCCTGGGAAGTACACAACATATCATATTTAGTAGTGTAATACATGTTTATCAAATCATTACAATACAGGAATTTGAATTCTTGATATTCGTTGCTTCAATATTCAAGAGTGCAATCAAATTTTTGTACTTGAAATCATCTCAGTAGATTCTTTGATATCATTTCAACTTTGAGATTTAAACATAATGAATTACACTTTAGGTTAAAGTACAAGACATTAAAAAGATTGAAGATGAAAATGAGAAAGCAACTGAAGTCAACATGCTCACTAACCAGTTGCAGGATCACAAGAACAACAAGAGGCTTCATCATCATTTTCATACACCCCTGGTGGACAACAATCCCTGCAGGTGCTTGTCTCTGGGTGAAGGGACTTAGGCGGCTGGCAGGAAGTGCAACCACTGTCTCCTCCAGAAGAGCAAGTCAGGCAGGTATCACTGCACGTCTCACATGCCTGTGAGCTGAGGTTATAATACTGCCCAGATGGACACTCAATGCACATCCCACCATCAAGAGTGAAGAAGTCATGGCAGGAGGTGCAGTCATAAAGGCCTGAACCTGAAGTAAGGAATATAAGATTTTAGGATAAACACACATAAGTTTGGATATAGTATTGCTGGAGCTCTAAGCAGGATTAAATCCAGGAGCACCATTGTGTCCTGTGTTTTTTTAAGTTCAGAATGAGGAAGCAGATTAAGTAAATCATACATAGGTATCACTGTACATACCTCTGCAAGTCAAACAGTTTTGGTAACAGGGAAGGCATTCTGTTCCCTCTGGGTAGTGAGAGGAGGGACAAGAACCATGGCAGGATGTATTAAGTAAAAATGAACCATTAAGGCATGAGGCACACTGGTCTTCTCGAGGCCCATAACATGTTTTACAGTTTCTCTCACAAGGAGAACACACTCCTCTATCACTGAAGAATCTGGAAGATGAAAACAATATGGTTCTCACATCTGATTAACTGGGTGAGAAACAAAAAAGCTAATACAAAATATGTATGAGTATGTAAACTCTTTAGTCTTTACTATGTGAAATGAAAAATTCAACACAGTACATGTATTGTAAAATTTACTGCAAATATTGAACACAAATTACATTTACCTTGCAGGACAAGAGGCAATGCAGCTGTTGTTGTAGAGAAGGAATGGGAAAGAGCACTGGCTGCACGAAGCGTATGAGGAACAAGATTGACACCCGTGCCGACACGGCAAACATCTGCCACGATTTCCATAAAATCCCTGGGGACATTCCTGAACACAATGAGAATTGTGCAGGTAGTAGGACTGTTCACAGTGATGACATTCTGAGGCAGTGTTCCCAGTGCAGGAGAAGCAGGAAGGATGGCATGGCTGGCAGCTTCCATTTGGAGCAGAAAAGTATCCTGTAATAGGCATGTCATATCATATTAGTATATTTGATATACAAATGTGTGAATGGAACAACTGACAGTCAATCTTGTAGAGTGAGTAAGGTGCAAAATATACACCATCATATATTCTTTATTTTTATTTATGTATTAATTGTCTTAATGTAGTGCAATGAATACTAACTTTTCATTAAATGAATTCTCCTATACACTGTCATCTTGGTCTTCTGCTGCCTGATGTCTTACTCCCTTAGCAACTAGGGAAAAAATCCTTTGATGCCTTTTGTGACATGTAGTATACATGCCACAAAGGACATAATGTCAAAAAAGATTTAATAATACAAGCATTAAGATGTAACTTACGTATGCTGCACTGGGTTGGCTGTGCAACACAGTGGATGCCCTTCATTCTCCAGCCGTCACTGCAGGTAATGCAGGAGTCACCCATGCACGAGGCACACCCACTGGGACATGTTTTACAACTCCGAGAGCCTTGATCTCCATACAAACCTAGATATGAACAAGGTTATCATGAGTAAAGGCCTACAATATGAATGAAGATTTGCATCTACAATATTTACAAAGATCAATTTTGTGAAAATTGTGCTTGACAAAAATTACATCTATAACCTGAGATACCAATTTTCCACTGTTTCTGCAGAGAGCTTCATTAAGTGCCGGTACTCTTCTTTGCTCAACTGAATTCCTCCGTGATCCTTGAAGTCATTGTACCACTTTGACTTTCACAACATATTTTTTTTTTTTTGCTTTTGTTTTGTACATTGCATGATTTCATCAGCATGAAATCCCTCAGCAATATGTTGCAAGAGGAATGTTCCCTATATTCACATTCATTTCACTGCCATATCCTCTAGTTAGGAAAGGACTTGACCAGGGTTTTATTTATTTTTTTCTTTTATCTTACTTTGAGGAGGCATGGTTTTGCATACTACTGAACTTTGTAATCTCAAAATGCTATCTTTCTAATGCCTATGCTCTCCCATATTTATATCAACTATGGCCACTTTACCACCCCTTAAAATATGATATGCAAGAAAATCTCTCTAAGATAGTGTTTTGATTTTGTTACATCATGATCATGTGAAGTAGCTAAGAAGAATTTATGTTTTCATTATCTGTGAAAAGATAAGTAACAAAATAAAAGCGGATGTACCTTTGGGGCACCGATATACACACTTTCCATCATGGAGGAAAGAGTTAGATCTGCATGAAGCACAGTCAGAACTACTTCCTCCTACACATGTTTTGCACTGTGGGAAGCACGAACCACATCTGTAAATCCACAAAATATAAATGTTAGTGAGATGTTTCTTAATGCAAATTTCATCTTGGAAATGGAAAAGGAAATTTCTAAAAAATAAAGAGTACGTAAGCATATATTAATGTAATCTGTACTTACGTGTTATCATGGTTCTCAAAGAAACCTTCGGGACAGGAGGTGAGACAGGACCCATTGGAGAGAAGTAGATTGTGGCTGCACCTCAGGCAGTGCTCAGGGTTTGTACACTCAGTGCACAGGCCTCCACACATCAGGCAGCTCCCATTACCTATGTGTATCAAGATATTTCAGATATAAAAAAAAAAAAATAAATAAATAAATAAATAAATAAATAAATATATATATATATATATATATATATATATATATATATATATATATATATATATATATATATATATATATATATATATATATATATATATATATATATATATATATATATATATATATATATATATATATATATATATATATATATATATATATATATATATATATATATATATATATATATATATATATATATATATATATATATATATATATATATATATATATATATATATATATATATATATATATATATATATATATATATATATATATATATATATATATATATATATATATATATATATATATATATATATATATATATATATATATATATATATATATATATATATATATATATATATATATATATATATATATATATATATATATATATATATATATATATATATATATATATAAATAAAAAGTCAGGAACCATTTTTAATGACATTACATAAGATTGGTTTCTCATTAATTCAATAACCAGTCAATGAATTACACCTGCCCCTCCTCACACTATTTTCTATAATATATTTCTTTAATACAGTATTTTCTTCCTTTCTCTTACAGGTGCATGAAACTTGAGCAAGATGTCTAACCCATTTAATTTCATAAAATATACCTGCATAATATCCTTCTGGGCAAACTTCCACACAGAGCCCCATGTGGAGAACATAAAGGTAGCCTGTTTGACATGCCAAGCATTGATTCGGAGCAGGGCCACTACACATGGCACAGTGACCGTAACAACCAAGACAGTCACCTCCTTCTGAGGCATATGTTCCCTCTGGACAGCTTTCAACACATTCCCTGCAAAGTCAAGAATTTAGAAATGTAACTTTAATTATTATCTAACAAAATAGTAATAGAATACCAAGTCAAAATAATGTTTATTGATGACAAAAGTACCATCTTATCATCACTTTAATTTTTCAATGTATGCCAAAGGTGGTTGAAAAAGATAATATATGAATCACAACAATGAAACTGTTGCTCTCACCCTTCAAGCTGATAGTGTGCACATGATCTGCACATGTCTGGACCAGGACCAGAGCAGCCTCCTAAGCACTGGCTGTGACACACCTCAGACTCTACATAATTATTCAGATCTTCCCTTTCAGATGTGGCTGCTTGTTTGGTTTCTGTCACAATATTCCCATCAGCTGTGGTGTAGGTGGCATTTGGACTTGACCCTGAGAATATCTGATCAAGGATGCTGTGGAATAAGACAAGAATAAGAAAAACTAACTTTTTTTTTTTATACGGTAAGGCCTATAGCGCCTGTAGTCACACTTGAAGAGTGTATGGGAAGCGCTGTTAAGCTTCCGCCCATTAGTGGCACAGGCAATTTTATTTATAGTGGTACCCATATTAGGGCCCATATCACCCCCGAAGCTCATCTTGGGTGTAACCACCTAGAATCTGGGTATCATGGTGACATGTAGGTAACTTTAAACCACTCGACAAATGGCAAAGTGTTTAAGGCTGTACATGGTGGGATTCGAACCTACGCGTGGACGTCTGCCTGATCCCACGCTCACCACCTTATCCAATACGCCACCGCCTACCTACTTCAACCTATATGTAATTTTTAACACTATATTATAAATTCTAAGAACTAGATACTGATAACAATACCTTGCAGTGAAAGGATTATTAGATGCCCTAAACACAGGTCTCGAGAAGGACTGAGTGGCCACGGGTGGAGAGATGGAAGAGAAAGGGTCCGCACGGTGAAACTCATCGGAGCGCAGGCGGCCGGGACGTTCCCTCGTTCCATGCAAGATTAACTGCCACTGGATCAGCACACCTTGTCAGGGTGAAAGTCACATGATGTATTGAGAACTTCAAATGAAAAAGATAAATTAAACACAGCATAATAGTTAACTACATTTGTACATATTGAAGTACATATTCAGCCATAAGACTGAATACTGTTACCACCGAGTAAGAAGATAGACTAAACATTTATGAGGCTGCAAAATCTGGTTATGCCTATAAAGATATATGATTTCAATGTCTTTAATGGGATTGTGGTGCTCTGGAAGGGAGTGTGGGGGTGTCTCGCTGGGTCTATAGGAATATGAATCCAGTTAGAGTAAGTTGTCAGCCATTGCTGTAGATGAGATAAATTGAGCTAAACTTCAGCTTCTGGTGTGTAATGGCATTGTCCACGAGATTATTACTTTTCACCAAGAAACAAGTGACTTAAAAGTGTGATTGATGATGTGTGTATGAGTGAATGATGCTTTGGATGGGATTAGTGGCCTGGTAAATAGTTACACTGAAAGACAGATATATAGAGGAGATAAGGTAAAATGGCTTTTGGTAGTGACCAGCAGCTTTATACTGTTGCATGAATTCCAAGAAAACACAATCAAGCATGACACAAAAGATAATAGCAATGTGAACTTACCAGGATGATGCACCTGTCGAGTCCCAGCATTTGTTACAATAAGTTTCCAAGTCCCTGCTGCTTTTTCTCCCCAAAAGTGGACTGACAAGAAAGGCCAGTCATTAAATTTTTCTGAAAACACATCTCGTGGTCTCTCAAACAAAAGAGTCGATGCCGTCCCTGGAAAAAATATCAACATACTGTGAGCTCTTATTTCTCCATTTATTAGTAATATGTACACTATTTATATTATTAGTCATCAGTTGGACATAAGTGGAAGACATAGCTTCTCTTTATATCAATAAAATACAGAATTGATAACAATAAGTATCATAATCATAATAAAAATAGTCACTGGACACATCAGTTCTACGAAAGAAACCACAAGTGCCCTGTTTCTTCATTACTGTACTTTATTAATACAAGAAAATGCCAATAAATCGATATATACTAAAACCTTCATTAACAATTCTAATCCCATCAAGGAACACACTGTATAATGTTACAGTAGCTTAATATTTTGTGATGAATTATTACCTGAAGGAGATAAAAGCTTGATATTTATGTTCCCACGTGGCAGAAAACGCAGTGAGACCCGTGCTTGGACATGTTCCAGGTAACGCACTTCAGCTGAAGTTCCTGCGCAACCATCTGTTGTTATCTCAGCCACCACGGACTCTCCCATTATGGTGGGAATGCCTCTGTTCATCAGGAAGAAAATATAAAGATGCATACCAAAGAAGACTCTTCTGTGGACATGTGGCACATACTAAAACTGTTCATCTGTGGATACATGACAGACATTCAAAGTCACCAGCAAATGGGTAAACATATAAAGTACAAACTGTCATTTCAATGCAAATATTTTTTAGACTAAACAATGTTTTAAGTAATAAAGTTTGTCATTTCTTCCCAGTAATTGCTTAAATAACTTGTCAGAAACTGGTAATATATATATATATATATATATATATATATATATATATATATATATATATATATATATATATATATATATATATATATATATAAACTTTGCTTTGATAACTGTTGATAATAAACACATAAGGTTTTAAGAGGCTTGGTGGGTATTACCTTTCTGTCCTGTCCTTGACGCTCTGACAAACATGTTGTGGAGGAACAGTGGTCCATCTCTCAGCCAGCTCCACCAGCTTCCCAGCATCCATCAGCCCATAGCCAAATTTATGGCTCACTGCCAAATAAGACAATCAGTTATGTGCACATAAATGAATAAAGAATCAACACACCATTTTCTTTCATCTCATACCATCACTTGACAAAACCACTGTAAAACTATATGATAAAAATGGATGAGAGACTTGAAGCCTACAGTTACCACCACCTCATCAATCATTAATTCAGAAGAAGAGATGGTAATTTTCACAAGACAGTACATCAGAAGAATACACAAGAGGAAATAAAAGAAAAATAAACCACAATAAAAACAATGTATGATAAGATGATGTCAAACCACCAGATTAATTCTAAGCATAGCTAAAGAATGAATTCTGGAAACTATTAAATGAGGTAAGAATATCATATGGTGATGTAGATAGAAGACAAGTACAGTATGCTGATCAGGAGCACCTTAGTTACAACAGTCAGTACAGTGCAGTCGTGAAAAAGAGCAGATGGTAGTCAACATGGAAAGCACCCAAAGTCCAGAAGCACACTTAATGATCAGAAACACTGACATTAACTTACAATTGGTGGTGTTCTGGATCTAAATGTGACCTGTTTGGTTTCATGGGTTGGTGTGTCCATTGCAGAGTAGCTGAGGCTTGCAGCACTCACTCGTGTCAGTCTGTCTACTTCAACTTTGTCTTGAGTCTTGTGATGGCCAGTGTTCAATCATGCACTGAACACATAGCTATTGCTTGCTAGGTTAGAAGAGCAACACCAATCAGGCTAACATAAACACTAGCTTACCATTGCAAACAGCTGGGATAAGCTTCAAAATGCTCAGCAAGATACTAGTATACAATGATCAACAAAAGTTCATTGCCAAACATTTTTGTAAATGTGCTGTTACCATAAAAGAAATATCTGAACCTTTCACATGTCTTGACATCCAGTGCTAGTAATAATAAGGCAAAAAAATATATGTATATACATAGTATATATATATATATATATATATATATATATATATATATATATATATATATATATATATATATATATATATATATATATATATGTACAGCAGCAGATCCAGTAGGAATGCCCAAAAGGGGCCACAGTCCTTTTGGCTTATTTGGTTCAATCCTGAAGTGTCATAACACCACCAGCTGTCATCATGCTTTGAATATTATTCCTTAACTGCTTAAACCCTTTCAATATTGTTTCCATTCCTGTGTTTTCAGTGTCAGCAGTGTGTACCTTCAGCTCACATGAATGCCATGTTCCCTAAAATTCCAGCCTAAGATGGGCAACTTGATTTGGCTCTGACATATTAAGAGTCTAAAGACTTAAGCAACCTATAATTATCTTCAAAGATGAAATTATGAAACAATCATGAGTTTGAAGGATACCTGTCACAGGTTACTTTGTTTCCCATTCTACTACAAACCAATTGGCTTTCTCCTGTCCAAGAGAGACAACTGGATCCACCTCTGTCTATGCAGCTGCACATTTAAGCAAAACAACAAAACTGGCTTAAGTGAAAAAAAAGTATACATTTATTTTCTCTTGAAGCATGCTACCTAAAATTAAAATAAACAAAACATTAACAATTCTAAACACATATAGGCAGGTTACAAGCAATCTCCAATTATCTCAAAACTCTAGTGCAAAGATTTAATAAAGTTCATGCTTATGTGAGTGATGTTATATTCAGTAGAGTTTAGGATTGTGTAACACTAAGGATGCAACAAAGGTGGTAACACCACTAATCCCCTAATCTCCATATCAGGCTCTTCTGAGAAGGACAACTGTGAACTTTCAAGGAATACAGGATTTATAATTAGTGATGCTATTGAAAGCAATAGTGTTTGCAAAGAGTAGTTTATATGTTGTTGAAAATACAGTAAATATGTGCTGATTTATTAATTGATCTATTAAAAAAACAATTTAATCACAGAATGTATAGAATGATAACAATTATGTATTAAGGATTTTCCTGTGACCCATTAGTTCTTGTTTTATCAAACATGAGTGAAATGGTTATAACACAAAACAAGCCTTGCAATACCCCAATTCATAGAATTCAAACATATATGTATATATATATATATATATATATATATATATATATATATATATATATATATATATATATATATATATATATATATCAGTCTCAAAAGTGAAAAGTGCTCTCTCTCTCTCTCTCTCTCTCTTTCTCCTTTTTAAGAGGTAAAATAACTAATCCAATCTTTAAAAAGCTCAATAATTCACATAGATTATTTTGATAATGAATCAACCATCAGATAAAATCTAATATTATATTAATGCATGCTGCAAGCAGGTTAAGGCAGCAGTATCTGTTCATGCATTAGTTACAAGCTGCTGGAGGACACTAACCATGTTACCTACTAGCTGAGTCACTAAGTGGAGAACACTCACCTTTCCGACCAACACCATTGATGAACCATCCATCCTCGTTCTTGAGCGGGTCAGGGCGGGAGGTCATGACCACGAGATGCTGCATGTCTCGCCAGGTTAGGTCAGGGTTGGCTTCTAGGGCAAGGGCACACAGGCCAGCTGCCAGTGGAGCTGAGGCACTTGTCCCTGTCATTGAATGATCAGTTATTCATATGAAAAGACAATGTAATATAAATTACTTTACATTCAACAATTTCAGTACACAGGGCATAAACAATTTGTGCTGTAATTCCTAAGCACAAGAGTGAAGAGTCAGTCACCTTCAAAAACCTTTCATTAAAGTTCTTGATCTATAGCCTAGAGCTGATAAGACTTCTAATTACAATTCGTGTAGAAGAAAACACAAAAACTCTTCTTCACCTGTGTGTTCAACGGTACACATATGCCCAGGTCTAAGAAGGCCATCCATGTCTACTGTGGCCACACTGTTGTCAAGGCCAGGTGTGCCACTGCTGTAGGTGGTGGCCAGGGTGGACGAGCATTCTTCCAGGTACCACGGCTTATACCTGGCAGGAGGAAGAACACAAACTACTGTTCACATACATATGATTGATAAATCTTAAAATTTTTTGCTCTGCAACCACAAATGAACACCATTTTCCTTTAAGCATTCAAATATCAGGTGTGTTTGAGTCAGAAGCAGCTCGTACAAATAATGGAGGGAAATTGCAGAACTGATCAAATGAACATCTTCTATTGGACATTTATGTCATAAAGACAATTATATAAACACTAGTCTGGTTTCAAACGTGTAAATATCTGAGATGATTTGTTAATGCATTAATTTTTCAATTTCCATCTTAATCAATTATACAACAGCTATAAGTAAACCAGTTGGATGAGGAAAATGTTAATACCACTATACCACAAAAAAGTGGGGGGTGGCGGGGTGGGGGGGCGAGTTCACAAAAGTTATTCTCAATTAACTAAATATACAATTGATTTAGTCTACTGAGAAAAACTTCATGAAGTTCTTTCTGTATGTACTGGCCAGCAATACTTATACAACATGCTACATTCTCCCCACCACATGAAGGGCTCAAAGTGAGACTGCTCATCAGACTTACCCTCTCTGAGAGGCAGAGGAGATGGACAGAGTGAAGATGGAGTTGGTGTAGCCATCACAGTTGCAATTATCAGTGTGGCGTCCACCATTCCCTGACGCCCAAACAAAAATGGAACCCTTGCCATGGCGGCCCTGGAATGAAAATATAATAATTAAAATCATCATTGGATTGACATCAGTAGATCGCTAACAAACCTGTCATATGAAAATACAATAATTGAAATTTTTAAGTGATATTTCTTTTAAAGTTTTCCCTTGCATAGGAATAATTTCTAGCTTGGAATTTTTTAAACTATTGAGCCCACGTGGAATGGCTGTCATGGAGGATCGGAGGTAACATAAGGAAGACCACGCTCACCCTAATGACACCATTGATGAAGGCCCGCTTGGCCAAAGGCCCGGGCCCATCCACCGTCTTGCCGTCATCCTCGGGGCCCCAGGATGCAGAAAAGATGTCGATGTGCTCTGGGTTGAGGGAGATGGCCTGCGCCTCCACAGCATCATTCACGGTCCCGTCAAGCATGCGCACTCCTGGAAAAAATTTCGCCACCACTTAATTAATGTGTACTATACCTTTTGAAAAGTATGGAGAAGAAAGCTGAAATAGAATGAATCAACTAGGAAAGGCACTTAGTGGTAAATGAGAGATCATAAACCAATAACAAGTAACAATGAAGTCATATCATGAGAAAAAAAAAAAAAAAAAAAACAAGTAATAGAGGATTGTGAAAAGAGAGAAAAATGCGATAAAACATTCCACGAGAGAAAAAAGAGTAAGAGCAGATAAGGCAAACACAGGTGCCACGTGCGCCACGTGTGTGCCATTCCTCGTAACCAGGCAGCGACGTGTCCTGGATGTAAATGTGAGTAAAGTTAACGGGTCATACAACTCGCAGCAGCCTAAGCACCGTAATCAAGCACTTGTCACAGCCTTTCACCGGCCTGTGCAAACCCACATCACGTCCCAACCTTGACACACTGGCTACTTTCACTGATGCTTCACTCTCAACCACCGACCAACCGACCATCGGCCACCCTTTGCTGCGCCAACCTGTCCGCCACCCAGAACAAACAAGTAAAGACTAAGGGAAGCCACAACCAATACTAAACGAATGGACATTTAGCGTGGAAATACAAATCAGCCAAAATGCATGTCAAATGCATAATAACGATAATGACTGAGAGCGGATGACTGAGCAGATAGGTGAGTACATGACTGCCGAAAAAATACAGATTCCCCTCGGCATTGGGACACGATCTGACTTCATTAACTCTGCCCGGCCTCTCAGCAAGACACAAACATGATTCCTGCTAAAAAACAAAAACGAATCACCGCACTGCTCCTCCACGCGGCTCAAGGTGATCCCATTATGGTATTTCTCTCTACGTACTGTACATGTACGAGAGAGAGAGAGAGAGAGAGAGAGAGAGAGAGAGAGAGAGAGAGAGAGAGAGAGAGTAAAAAAATCCAGCTCCAGAACCGTTCCCCTGGGAGTTAATGAAACGCACTGTCACTCTATTTAAGTATGAAAAAAGAAAAAAATCCACCTGATGTGGAAAGCAAGTCCTCCTCGGGGAGCATCTCTGGATACCCGGTGCCGCTCCTCTCGCTGAGCTCCCAGGACTACTAACGGTGGTATCTGCACTATTCTCTTCTTTGACCCCGGTGTGTGTGTGTGTTTCACTGTTTGATCTGCTGCAGTCTCTGACGATACAGCCAGACGTTACCCTACGGAACGAGCTCAGAGCTCATTATTTCCGATCTTGGGGTAGGCCTGAGACCAGGCACACACCACACACCGGGACAACAAGGTCACAACTCCTCGATTTACATCCCGTACCTACTCACTGCTAGGTGAACAGGGGCTACACGTGAAAGGAGACACACCCAAATATCTCCACCCGGCCGGGGAATCGAACCCCGGTCCTCTGGCTTGTGAAGCCAGCGCTCTAACCACTGAGCTACCAGTGTGTGTGTGTGTGTGTGTGTGTGTGTGTGTGTGTGTGTGAATACCTGATGGCGGTTAACAGGCTAACTGGTCGGCGGATATCTATACTTTACCAAGCAAGGTCGTCAGTTTGAAACTCATTCTCTCTCTCTCTCTCTCTCTCTCTCTCTCTCTCTCTCTCTCTCTCTCTCTCTCTCTCTTACCCAATTCCTCTTCGTACATTCTCTTCCCTGTCCCCCTTTCCTTCCATTCGCCTCACCTCCGATGCTGCTGTTGTAAGCCACACCCACGCCGCAGAAGTCGTTGAAGGCGACAGCAGCGACCTCCCCAGCACATCGCGTCCCGTGCCTGTTGTCGCCGTTGTCGCGAGGGAAGGGATCGTTGTCGTTATCATTGATGTCTGTGGAGGCGCTGGGATCCTGCAGGGGGAGGAGAAGGATGATGAGGAAGGAACGACATCAGGTGGCGCTAAGAGGAGGGCGAGGGAGGGAGGGAAAGAGAGAGGCCTGCAGGAAATGACACGGTGGTTCTCGAAGGCAGAAAAACATGGAGGAAACAAACAGGTGAAAGGAAACTCAGCAGCTGCATGACTGGAATGTAAGATAGAGCCACGGGATGAGAGAGAGAGAGAGAGAGAGAGAGAGAGAGAGAGAGAGAGAGAGAGAGAGAGAGAGAGAGAGAGAATATCGGTGCCCTGCTGCAAGTGAACAGAACAACTAGAAATGACAACACTCAGATGAAATACATTTAGAAAAATAAAGAAACTGGAGAGACGCAAACACACACACACACACACACACACACACACGAGACACCTACACAGGATTCCGAGAGAGCACAGACACGACACAGCTCCCTTGCAAACGTGTATACTTTGGACTGTAAGAGAAAGGAATAGAAGAAAAGAGAAGAAACGAAGAGGACGCAACAACAGCAGGAGTATAGGCATAAAGAAAACGGAGAACGCGAGACAAGGAAAACATGAAGGGAAGAAAATGGGATATTGGAATCGCATAAGAACGCTGTGTGTGCCCATCTCGCTTTCAAGTTCAGGATTGTGTCTAGCAGTGCGTCGCGACCCCTGCACCGCCCGTCCTGATGAAATGGTTGAATGATATTGTTTTCCGACACTCCACGCGGGAAAGTAAGCGGTCAGGTAGGCATGCAAGCAATTGGAGAGAAGGACAAGGAGGAAAAGGAGGAAAAGGAGGATGTGATGAACAAAAAAACATACATGATATTGAAATAATAATAATAATAATAATAATAATAATAATAATAATAATAATAATAATAATAATAAAAAAATAATGGCAATAATAATAATAAGGAGGAGGAGGAGGAGGAGGAGGAGGAGGAGGAGGAGGAGGAGGAGAAGAAGAAGAAGAAGAAGAAGAAGAAGAAGAAGAAGAAGAAGAAGAAGAAGAAGAAGAAGAAGAAGAAGAAGAAGAAGAAGAAGAAAAGAACAGAACAAGAACAAGAAGATAAAAATATGATGACGATGATGATGATGATTAAGAAAAGGAGAAAAAACCAACGACGAAAACAGAGAATAGAAAAAGAAAGAAAGAACCTGAAGAATGAGAAGTAAGAAAAGACAAGTGGGAGAGAGAGAGAGAGAGAGAGAGAGAGAGAGAGAGAGAGAGAGAGAGAGAGAGAGAGAGAGAGAGAGAGAGAGAGAGAGAGAGAGAGAGAGAGAGAGAGAGAGAGAGAGAGAGAGAGAGAGCTACAAAATAATGAAGGTAACGAAAGGTAAATCATTAGCTTACGTGTGTGTGTGTGTGTGTGTGTGTGTGTGTGTGTGTGTGTGTGTGTGTGTGTGTGTGTGTGTGTGTGTGTGTGTGTGTGTGTGTGTGTGTGTGTGTGTGTGTGTGTGTGTGTGTGTGTGTGCCGCTACAATGACAGATATACAAGGGGCCTTCTTTTCACTTCCAATTATCTGTAACACAATTGTCGCCACCTGGTTCCTTCACTAGTACACCTCGGCATCACAAACAGTCTCTCTCTCTCTCTCTCTCTCTCTCTCTCTCTCTCTCTCTCTCTCTCTTAATTTACATCTTTTCACATTCTCTTCGAAGAGCAAACAATATTGAGAGAGAGAGAGAGAGAGAGAGAGAGAGAGAGAGAGAGAGAGAGAGAGAGAGAGAGAGAGAGAGCATTATTTCTAGGCATATTAATCTCAGTGTGATACTTTTGGATAGTTTAAGGGATATACTTTGAAGTACCTCAGCCACCCTCCCTCTCTCTCTCTCTCTCTCTCTCTCTCTCTCTCTCTCTCTCTCTCTCTCTCTCTCTCTCTCTCTCTCTCTCCATTCATCATGAGTCTCGTCACCATCTCCCTTAATTGGCATCCCGTGGTGACATTAAGCACATTTCACTCGCCCCTCTTTCTTTCTATATCTTTCTCCCTTTCTCCCTGTCCTCCTCCTCCTCCCTTCCGCAGCCTCTTCCTCTCTCCCTTCACGTATCCTTTCAAGGCCTTTATTTTCCTATCTCCTTCCCTTTCTCCTTGTCTTTCCCTTTCTCTCTCCCTTGAAGTGCGCATTCAAGGCCTTTCTTTCCCTATCTCTCGTTCTCCTAGTCCTCTTCCATCTCACCGTCTCTTCCTCTATCCCTTCACGTGCCTATCCAAGGTCTCAGGTTCTCCCTAGCGGGGTGATGAGGCGATGGGGAGGTGATGGTGTTGATGATGTATGTGTGTGGATGGGAAAGCTAAACCCTTGACAGGTATGGTGTGTCAGTGCAAATCATGACCATAGTAACTCCTCCTCCTCCTCCTCCTCCTCCTCCTTCTCCTTCTCCTATTCGTCCTCGTCCGCGTCCTCGTCCTCCTTCTCCTCTCTCCCAGTGTGCCTGTCTCTTCATACACCACGCCAATTTGCGTCTCCTCTTCTCATATTACGTTAACATTTGGACGTTTCGTTTCAACATTTCTAGTTTTGCTTCTCATACCTCGAGGAAGTTCTGTCCGTGTGCACCAGTTTACCTTCCCTCGCTACTTCTTTATTGGTGCTTACTTCTCCTTCCCCTGCTGACTTATTACTCTTATCTCCCCTTTTATTGGTTGCATTTTATTTACTTAACTTTAATATTTCACTTGTGTTATAATTTCAGCGACGTAAGGAGTCATTTTCATCGTCTTTATCGTTCGTCTTATTTCTCTCGTTCTCCGTTTCTCTCCTCGTGCATCTTTCCGTATTTCACTTAAATATTGTGAGTTTTACGTTTCAATGATGTCTTTGCTTCGTCTGTGCGTCTTATCTTGAAAGTATTCTTTTTTTTCTTTTAATGTTTACATTTCTCATCCACCTCACAAATCGCATCTCTACCTCATTCCTTGTCAATCTTTCCCCATAAATTCCGCGTTGCATTCCAATAACGCGTCTTTTTCTGAAACCTCTGCTTCGTTTACTTATCTTTTCTGGAACATCTTCGCAGCAGCAAATATTCCTTTACTCCTTACACTTTAAATTTTGTTCCAAATCGAGCCTCAAATCAAATATCCAGCCTTTCTTAATAGCATTTTCTAATATTTCCCTCATCTACACATCTTATCTGCAGCAAATACTCCTTTCACTCCTTACATTTGGCATCGCTTCCTCAAATCTTTCATGATCTTTATCTCTAATCGCCCTCCTGCACACACCTGAGCTAATTAGCCTCACTCAGCAAGGAGTAACGAATGTAATTGGCCGCATACCTGCATAATAACCCTGACTGGCTCTCTGCTGGAATCTGGAGCCTGTTTGTGTCCCACCCTCAGCTCTATTGCGCGAGAACAAACACAACTAAATGAACTCTCCAGATTATTTATTCATGGCTGGTCCCTGTTCCTTTCTCCTAACTGACTCCCGCTGCCTCCCGCTCCCGCCCTTCAAGCTCCAGTGTACACAGGCTGCCCGTGACTCCCGCGCGGCGCTCAGGGATTAAAGGACCCGGAGGATTGAGCGATTGAATTGGCGGCAAACGGGGCCTATCTTACGTATTGGCCGCTCTGCTGGTGCTTAATGGACCATCTTGACTTCACAGGCTGACGATGATGACATACCTCTCTCTCTCTCTCTCTCTCTCTCTCTCTCTCTCTCTCTCTCTCTCTCTCTCTCTCTCTCTTTCTCTCTCAGTATAAACAAATAGATAAATTGCACGTTTGTCTACTAACACTCGTTTCATTCTCATCTCACAAGAGTGGACAGTCTTATTCAGGAGGACAACGACAAGGAAGAAGAGGAATAAAGATGAATTCCAGGAAGAGAAAGATGTTGGTTGGGGAGCGGTGGGGGAGCGGGGAGGGAAGAAAGAGATCGCGAGAGGAAAACAAAGATGTAATTGAGGTGGTGATGCATGTACTGTTATATAATACTGAATGCATGCAGACACACACACACACACACACACACACACACACACACACACACACACACACACACACACACAGACACACACACACACACACGGTAAGCAGCAAGAGGAGAAGGAGGAGAGGAGAGTGGAAGACAGGAGAGGAGAGAAGAGAGCACACATCCAATAAAAATAAATGAGATCCCAATACACAGGTAAGTAAGAGTGTGTATATAGACAACCTCACCTCTTCAAATTCTCCTCCCCTTCTGCTGCTGCCTCACCGCCGACGAGTGAGTGAATCTCATACAAACTAAGACACACACACACACACACACACACACACACACACACACACACACACACACACACACACACACACACACACACACACGGCAAACAGACTGGGATACGAGGAGCGAGAGGCAATAACTGCTATTATCGAGGAACCTCAAGAGCGGCAACAATATCCCAGCGGAGTGGACGACGACGACGACGACGAGGAGGAGGAGGAGGAGGAGGAGGAGGAGGAGGAGGAGGAGGAGGAGGAGGAGGAGGAGGAGGAGGAGGAATACAAAGGAAGAACAAACAGCAGCAGACCTAATGGCCCTTACCTGGTTGTTTGAGGACTAATCTCTGAACTAACGTAAAAGAAAAAAACGATAGCAAACGCGGAGGAGGAGGAGGAGGAGGAGGAGGAGGATATGCGGTGACCGGAGGACCAAAGGCAGGAAAAGAAAGCGAGGGAGAAAAGACGAAAGTGACAATTGATGGGAGGATTTCACTGTGCTCTCTCTCTCTCTCTCTCTCTCTCTCTCTCTCTCTCTCTCTCTCTCTCTCGGTCTTTGATGCTCTCTTTTCCTTCTCCTCGCCCCTTCCTTTACCATGCCCAAGTGGATCCAAGGGGAAGCGAGGCAGGTGGAGGGGACGAGTGCCAGGCAGCAAGCGAGGTCTGGTGCCATTGTGTCATACGGAGAAGCCATCACGTCAGGAGCAGACGCCATTAAGGCCCACCCAAGCCAGTGCAAACAACAGGTCTCTCTTACCCGTGCCCTCCTTCCTCCCTCTCTCCTTCCTTCCTTTCTTCCTTCCTCTCTTCCTCCTTCACCGCCACGTGCAGTCTCTTATGGCAAAATCAACATTGATGGCTTCCTCTCAGCACTTCAAACACATCTGCTCTTCTCCTCCTCCCCCTTCCCACCCACTCTCCCAGTCACTCGCCTCCCAACCATCCACCCAACGCAAAGATCTATCATATAAAATTGCATTAACCATAAAATAATACAGAAAAAAGCTCTTATACTTATGACTGATTCTTCCACTCTATATCCACCCGTTCCACAGACATGCACAATATTATTTCACGGTTGATAATAAAGAAAAAACTTCTTATACTTATGATAAATCTTTCCACTCTATATCCACCCATTCATCCATGCACATAGATACACACACACACACACACACACACACACACACACACACACACACACACACAAACACAAATATTTATAATGCAAAAACTACATTATCCATGACGTAAAGAGAGAGAAAAAAAAAACATATCTATTGAACTTCCGACAAATAATTCTACATATCCTCCCCATCCCCTTCTCTCGTGGCAAGCCTCCACCAGACCAGTACCAAGAGGCAGGTGGGTGGAAAACAAGCGGAAAATGAAAGGACTGTTAGCCAGAAGAGCCGCAGAATGAGTAAGGTGTTTCCAGCGTCCAGCGTTGCCCCAGCAGCATAATCTCTTTCAGGGCGAGTTGAGTCTGAACAGGTTTCATTAAATGCTCTGGAAGTGAACGGCGATATGGCGGGAGTGTGTGTGTGTGTGTGTGTGTGTGTGTGTGTGTGTGTGTGTGTGTGTGTGTGTGTGTGTGTGTGTGTGTGTGTGTGTTTTTTTCTTTGATCTATCAACGACAGCTTAAACCACAAAGGGAAAGAAGATTGGGAAGAAAATAAGGAAAAATTACAGGATGCTGACGTGGATGCAGAAAACGGGAGCTCCAAAGAGGGCATAGATTAAAATGAACGAGGCAGATAAAAAAAATATTAATCAGAAAGAAATTTCCGCACTGAGAGAGAGAGAGAGAGAGAGAGAGAGAGAGAGAGAGAGAGAGATTGTTTTGTTAAGTGAGGAGTGCAAGTATTATGCCTCCCGGGATGAGCAGGTTTGAATGTCGGCAAATGTCAACATAAGCCTTGCTACGAGGCGGCCAAACCTGAAGATGAAATTATAAAAAGAGAGAGAGAGAGAGAGAGAGAGAGAGAGAGAGAGAGAGAGAGAGAGAGAGAGAGAGAGAGAGAGAGAGAGAGAGAGAGAGAGAGAGAGAGAGAGAGAGAGAGAGAGAGAGAGAGAGAGAGAGAGAGAGAGAGAGAGACGGAAAAATGTTGCTGCCACTTTAGGGAGAAAGAAAAATGTTGCAGAATCACCAACACCACATCCACTGACATCAACAATAACAACAACGAAATGGTAGTGATGATGATGATGATGATGATGATGATGATGATGATAATGATGATGGTGATGATGATGGTGGTGACACTACGAAGAAGCAGAAAATAAACACCACCACCACCACCAATAACAACAATACTACTACTACTACTACTACTACTACTACTACTACTACTAATAATAATAATAATAATAATAATAATAATAATAACAATAATAATAATAACCTCTATCAGATCGACGCAGCGATAACAGTAATAACCAAAGGAACATTACGCCACGCTGCAGGAAGATAATTAAAAGCGATATATATGCTTATTATCATCATCTGAATCGTAAACTCGTGTATTTCAAACCGTACCGAACTACTGTGACAGAAAAAAAATATATAAGTATGCAAATATCCCTTCTATCAGATGTGTGTGTGTGTGTGTGTGTGTGTGTGTGTGTGTGTGTGTGTGTGTGTGTGTGTGTGTGTGTGTGTGTGTGTGTGTGTGTGTGTGTGTGTCGGTGAACTGTTTGGAAAGAAGGGAGATAGAGAGGAAGAAATGAAAGAAGGAAGGTAGAGAGCGAGTTTTTATTGAAGCAAGAGATGGAAGGAGGGAGGAAGGATGGTAAGAGAAGAAAGAAGGGAGAGTGTCACGCGGAAGAAGAGCAAAAGGAAGAGGAAGAGGAAGGGAAAGAAGGAGAGCAGTGTCGCTGGAATGTGGATTTGTAGCAGGAGGACAAGATAGAAAAAGAAAAAGAGAGAAGGAATGTTTGCAAGGAAGGTGAGGAAGAGAGGGAGAGGGAAAAGAGAAAGAAAGAGACAAAATAGAAAGAAGATGACTCCAAGGAAAAAAGATAGTGGGAGGAAAGAGGAAGTGTGGACATAAGAGGGAAATAATGGAGGGAGGAGTAGCTACAATAGAAATGAGAGAGTAAAAATTAGGAAGAAGAGCCACGATAAAGAAAAATAAATACGAAAAGCAGAGAGAGAGAGAGAGAGAGAGAGAGAGAGAGAGAGAGAGAGAGAGAGAGAGAGAGAGAGAGAGAGAGAGAGAGAAGCAGTTGAAGGCATACTAAGAGGTAAAGAAGGAAAGAAAACTAAATCATCACATTAAGATGAGGGAAGACAATGGAGAGAAAGAGAGAGGGAAGAAAGAAGTGAATATGAATGGAATGGACAGCATGAGGGAGTGAGGGAGTGAGGGAGAGTGAGGGACGGGTGTGGCGAGCAAGAGGCACTCAAGTCTTAACAACCTAACATCCCTCCTTGTTGGCAGTGGCTCCAATTTGATTACTGTGTGAGGAAGGGAGGCGGGAAGGGCGTGGAAGGGGTCTAAGAGAGAGAGAGAGAGAGAGAGAGAGAGAGAGAGAGAGAGAGAGAGAGAGAGAGAGAGAGAGAGAGAGAGAGAGAGAGAGAGAGAGAGGTGAAAGGTATACACGGAAGTGAACAACAGAAGGAGAGACGAGTGAAAGGGAACACGCCTACAAACGAGGTACGTGCACACAAATTAACATAAAAACAAAGCCTTCGCAGTACAGTATATACGTAAAACAAGAGCAATAATACGCAGGAGAGACAAAGACATAAAAGAACGAGAGTGCATTTCGTATTTCACCCACGGTTTGCTTTTCCCCTCGCCAACTGCACGCAATCACGGGGCAGGACAGTGTGACCTGCGCAATAAACCAAAAGGGAAAGGATTTGATACATTTGGAGGTGACTTTATCATATTACCCGCGGCCTCACCCCTGGAACACTGCCGCCCTGCCTCGCTCCCAACAACGAACTCACCCACCGACACCCATCCCTCCATTCTCCACCATACTGCTCTCCTTCACCCACCACGCCCATCCCCACACCGCAAGGCCTCCACCCACCATCACCACCATCACTTCCCATTGTTCCGCCCCATTATTTCTTATCACGTTTTCTCGCACGGTGTAGAAATGTCATAACAATCTTACTCTTGTTCTGTTACTTCACCTCTCATTTCCAAATATCGTCAAAAGTCATGGAAAAAAAAAAAACTATATTCTTTACTCAAATACACTCCTCTGATCTTTCACGTCATGTTACACCGTTGGGAATAATGTCTGTAAGTTTTTCGTGTAAAGATCAGCACTGGTAGCCGAGTCATTGATCAGAGGGTGATGATATGAGGTGCAGGTGATGGCTGATACATGGACAACACGAACCAACACCTGGCAGGACATAACTGTTAATGGCAATGATCATAAATGGCGTGTAATAATTATTCCGTGTCGTATATATTTGAAAGATCAGTATTTGTCGGCTGCTCGCTAAATGGACATCAATAAATAACAATAGTAATGATAATAATCTGTATTCATAGCCGTTTATTCATCTCTATATGTATTTATTCATATACTATATCATTCTGCTTCAATACAATGACTATACGGCGAATTACTATATGTTAGGAATATTCCACTAACTAAAACGATAGCTATCTAAATATCTATGTTTATATATTTATCTATCTACCTAGAACAATATTTATCTACCTATCCATCCATCTACTTATCTAGTTTCTATCCAACCATCCAGCTATACTCCTGCTCCACACCAAAGCCTCCTTAAAACTCAATGACAGACGGAAGGAGCGGACCAATGAGGCTGCCGGCGCCGGAAGGACAGAAGGACACCGATCGCCTAGTGACCTTCAGAAAAATACACGTAGAAAAAAAGAATCATGGTGGCATTGGAAGATCAGCCGCTGCCTTCACCCACAGCCACACCCACCAGTGCATTGCGAAGCGCGAGTCACCCTCACACCGTCATGTTAGTTCTGATCCCGCCACAGAAAAGTAGGCATAATTTTTTTTTTTTCTTGGAACACTGATACGGATAAACAAGCGGTGCGATGTTTGATTTGATTTCTTTATTTTTTATTTCTTCTACTTTTTTCTTTACGCATAATCTTGCTGCGTTTATTTCTAATGTGTGGCGTTGTCCTTTATTTATTTATTTTTTTATGGTTTGTCTTTGTAGTCGTTCGCAAAATGAATACTTGAACACCTCCAGTTTGGTTTAATGACGTATACTGCGCAGCTTTAATGGGAGTGTTTGTCTTAAGTGTGTGTGTGTGTGTGTGTGTGTGTGTGTGTGTGTGTGTGTGTGTGTGTGTGTGTGTGTGTGTGTGTGTGTGTGTGTGTGTGTGTTTCGTTGCTCCACATCTTCTATTAATCATCTCACTCTCATCAGAAAACCAGTTCATTTATTTAACAAACAAACCCTTAGCTCTCAATACCGTGTGCACTTAAGAGGTATTCTCAAAGCACACAATCTCTCTCTCTCTCTCTCTCTCTCTCTCTCTCTCTCTCTCTCTCTCTCGTTCAGTCAGGTCCCTTCACACCACTCCAAGGCTTTCCAATCAGCACTGAATTCACCTCCTTTAATCTTTCTTAGGAACGACAATGGCTGTTACCTGGAATTGCTGGCCTCGTTGCCGTTGGTGCGTGTGTGTGTGTGTGTGTGTGTGTGTGTGTGTGTGTGTGTGTGTGTGTGTGTGTGTGTGTGTGTGTGTGTGTGTGTGTGTACTATGCGTGAGGTCAAGAGCAAGGCAACATAACACGGCAGGACACAACACAGCATATCACGCCGCAGCACATCAGTGAGTCACGCGTTTAGTCGTCATGCAGCTTCGCCTCGTCTCGCCTCGCCTCGTCATGCAGTGAGAAGCGAGACAAACACTTATGAGGGTCTTTTTTATTAAGCAGGACACTCTCTTTGTCATTTGTCCCAATTTATGAGCCTGCCTCTACTGACACACACACACACACACACACACACACACACACACACACACACACAAATAGGGTGTGTGATGAGTGAAGGATCCGCTTCCCTTGTTCCATTAATATGTCGCCCACTCATCCAGAAATGTTCTCTACACGTCACTGCCCAAGGAGGAGGAGGAGGAGGAGGAGGAGGAGGAGGAGGAGGAGGAGGAGGAGGAGGAGGAGGAGGAGGAGGAGGAGGAGGAGGAGGAGGAGGAGGAGGAGGAGGAGGAGGAGGAGGAGGAGGAGGAGGAGGAGGAGGAGGAAGTGGTGAAGGTGGAGGAGACTGATGAGAAGAGTAGATGGGTGGCCGGGGAGGGATGCAAGGGTGCCATAATTTGATCCTAAGGGGGAAGGGAAGGAATGCAAATAGGATGGTGTCGCGGCATGGTGGTGGTGGTGGTGGTGGTGGTGGTGGTGGGGCCATAACACACTCACAAAGCAAGAGGCGACACTACCCATCACTTCACCCATGCATTCATTATTCATCACTTCCTTCCCTTTATTCACCACAATTCTCACACACACACACACACACACACACACACACACACACACACACACACACACACACACACACACACACACACACACACTTCACACTTCCATCTTCCATAGCAACGATATCCTTAAGAGTCTTGAAGTCAACACACTCACACACACACTCCCTTAACGAACACTTCACGCACTCCACTGTATTGCGTGCACTCACCCTCCATTGCGAGTGAGTGGAAAGACTCGTCAAACCTTACTCTTACCTCCCCACCAGCTTCCATTTATACCCTCCTCCTCCTCCTCCTCCTCCTCCTCCTCCTCCTCCTCCTGGTCGTCGTCGTTCCCAGTATCTAACCTCCTCTTCAAGACATCGATCGTGTTCGCCACTCGCCCCACAGAACAAGTATAAAGTCTTGTTTTGTTTGGCTTCACGGGTCAAGTTAGTCAGGCGGCCTTGCTTTCTCCGGGACACCCAGCGGTAATCACTCAGCCAGCCAGCCAGTCAGTGAGTCAGGTAGGCAGTTCAATGCAGCTCCATCATCGCAAATGCCAACTATTCACACTAGAGGGAGGAATATATGGGAAGGGAAAAAATGAATAGTGTACAAAGGGATGTAAAGAAAGACCAAACTCCAGAACTGATTGGCCCTTACGAGGCTGTTTGTGTTAAGCTGCATTGACCTAAAGTGTTGGATGGATAAAAAAAAAAACCCTATCTGCTACGATGGAGGTATTAAGGGAGTTCTGTTAGCAATTACTTGAGGGCGATGGCCTGATAGAATGACAGAGATAAAAGAGATGTGTGAAGCAGTTTGATGAAGAGATACCACCACATCACCGCCACCACCATACCATCACCACCACACAAAGGCGAGATTCCTGGAAAGCTACCCACCGCAAAGTTACCTTAATAGTGCGGGACGTGGACTGGACAGCTGGTCAAGGGGGAAAAAATGACGAAAAGATAGGTGAGTGATGAGGATTCCAAGTGGGATGCTTAGCCACGAGACAGGAACCGATACTACAATGCAAAAATGAAGAAAAAAAAAAAAACCTTACACAACCAGGACATTATCATCTAGGAAGAAAAAGAAGAAAAATAAAAGACGTGACGTAACATGACTCATCTCCATCAAAAGATAAAAAACACCGTAACAAATTATACAAAATCTCTTTATTTATACATGAAACCCACGATTAGTTTTGGCCCATTCACTTAAATTTTGCGCCTAACTTTACATCATTTTTTTTCTCCGCGCCAAACATTAACAAGGGTTCAGGTTTTTCTCAACAAATTCAGAAAGATCTCGCCGCCGCTGTCTGTCTGCCATGATCCATTCATCCCCTTACTCATTTATAACAGCCATAAGCCGCGGCGTGACGGCCCTCCATTGATTTTGAGAGAGAGAGAGAGAGAGAGAGAGAGAGAGAGAGAGAGAGAGAGAGAGAGAGAGAGAGAGCGCTTCTTTAATTTTCCTCAGTAAGGAAGGTTTCCGAAGCCGGGGATCGCTTACGTTATTCTTCTCCCAACGTTTTCTGCGTGTCACTTTGGCTGTCGCCGTTCGGAATAGTTTTCAAGAGGACCATTTGCAAGAGAACATTTTCTTATATCAGAGCCGACAATCTTCCACACATCAAACACCTTTTAGCTTTGACTTCCTCACTCAAGCGCCTCTCTCTCTCTCTCTCTCTCTCTCTCTCTCTCTCTCTCTCTCTCTCTCTCTCTCTCTCTGTGGGTACTCGTATAGATTAAGTGACCACATTTCTTCCACACAGGCTGAACTGTGTGCCATAAAGTGTGGAGTTAACCTCCTTCAAAACATTGGGGGAGACGTGTGCTTTTTTAGTGACAGCAGAGGGGCACTCGGAGCACTGACGAGTAAACACCCAGTACACGCAGACGTCGTGAGTGAGTGTAGGTTTACTATTTCAAATATTGAAGAGAGATACATAAAATTCATATGGTTGCCATCCCATGTTGGAATATGTGGGAATGAGAGAGCAGACCAACTCGCCAAAGAAGGAGTGGAAAAAGATGAAATTGAAATAATCTGCAAAACAACTCTGGCACAAATCTCCAGCAAAATAAAATCTAAACATGTTGAACAAGAACAAAGTGAAACAGTGAATAAATGTGAAAGAAGTGAATCTCTTAATCATTATTTAGATGTTATGAGTGCTACCAACTTCACTTATGGAAAGTATCGAGTCAGCTGGAAAGACAGCATGTGCACGAGACTGAGACTCGGATACAAATATTACTGGGAATTAGGTGTGTGGTGTGAGGCCTCAGCCAGGGAGTGTCGTTTGTGTAGAGAGCCTGACGCCCACACACTCGTCCACTACGTGATCCATTGCCCCGAGCTGGCATACGCCAGAAATAACAATATTACGTCCACAACACAACAAATAATATGGATGTTCAATAACGGAAAAGTCACAGAACTGCTACAAAGAAATAAAAAAAGTGAAACAAATTATTGGTTAGGAAAATACTAAACATGTATATAGGCATAATATATACAATTATCTATCTATCTATCTATCTATGTATATATATATATATATATATATATATATATATATATATATATATATATATATATTTTTTTTTTTTTTTTTTTCCTCGTGGAGAAAAGGT